>NC_053025.1:202448281-202807400 GCF_003073215.2 Triticum urartu | reverse complement strand
AAGCTTGTGGAGCTACAACAGATGTCAGTTAAAAGCATTTTTCGGAAGTTCCAACTCCCGTTTCTCTGGCCCCATGAATACTTGCGCCAACCTTCGGCCAAGTCATGCAGCCTGCACCATTGACTATCTATCCTCCTCGGTCTTCTCCAATACCAAGGGTAGCTATCATCACCACAAAAAGATCCCCCCAAAAATGAATATCTGGGTGGTGTAAAATGAAAATTGAGGTATTAGGCATCGCTAGCAGGTCATTACAGAGTGTAGTGTGAGTTTAGATAGGTATACATTTATATTTGTTGGTGAAGAAAATTCGTAATGGAGGAATTTTTTAACCCAATAAGTAACCTATATAAAAAACTGAGGATCGCTCTACTTCTTCAGTTTGCACGTTCTCTCTAAAATACAGTCGAAACAGAATTCTAAAAAGTTCAGTAATGTTAAAAATGACATGACCAGGAGTGGCATCTAAGAGAATCAAGATACCTACACACATTTTTTCTGTATTTCCTAATTAATAATAAATCACACTGCCTATTGAAAACAACTGAATTCAATATATTTTTTTCTCTGTCCAACCACATTAGCAACTTGACATGAGCATTCTATCAAAACTATTAAATTGAATACATATTTTATAACTGCTGAAAATAAGGTATAGCAATATATTTCTGTATTCCTTGAAAATAAGGTGTAGCAACATACTTTTGTATTGCGTAATGAAAAAAATCGCATAGCTTGTTGATTCAAATATATCACATACATCATGTTTCTATGAAATGCTAATCAATTCATACTAAAAGAATAAAGTAGGCAAGCATGTGTCTACTCACCTCGATATCAGTTTCATCCCGATGTAGTTAAGCATCAGCCTCCTAGCACCTCCCAGTTTAGTATTGGGCACCTCAAGAAAGTTGCAGTTTGCTTCAAAAGTAATCTCATGCACTCAACTGAAAGGAAGATTCTGGTCGTTCAAATATTAAGATTTCAAGGCCTGAACTGAAGATAACTGTCAACTACACCAGACCTGGCCACTGCCGCTACGTCCCCGATCCACCGCCCTCCATCCAGGTTGATCCATGCATAGGAGACAACACCACTTAACAGTACAGTTTTCTGTGTGTTTTCACCTCGAACTGAATGACTGACAGTCAAAGTTACAACAGAGGTACATTTTCAATATGAAAAGACGTGTGCTTTTTGAAGATTTGAGTCTTACAAACCGCACACAAATCATGGAAAAATTATAGTGTGGTAGGATACAACAACCATACATATTTTAAGGAAGTTCACGGTCATACTGTGAATAGGCTACCTTGCTAGTTGCAATACCCTCTTCCTTATCTTATTTATACTATTACATAGCAAAACTATGTATTCCTCCTTTCTAGCATAATCAAATTAAATAAAAAAGAGAAAGCTTCACTTAATATATTGAAAATGAAAATGATGGATAGGTCCCATGTAGCGAAGGAGGTGAACATACCAAAACAAAACGTACCCTTTAATAGTAAAGATTTGAAGTAAATTCATCAAGGTACCGCCCAAAGTTCGTCAATGAGAATTATATAGTGAATCATTGAGACAAAAGAATTTATCGATATGAAATTATGACACAAAGTATGGGATCAAACTGGAGCTCCTCTTTCCTTCCTCTAGTGCATCTACCCCCTAATTGTTTTTCATTTCTGGTGGCATTTCCAAATGGTTTGGCAGTGCTGAACTTTTCATTGAAGTTTTCATACTGTTTCTCATCCAAGACATGATGGGTATATGAATTTCTCATATGTGTTACTTCTATGTGTCTTTTAGTATCTTCCTCATTTTTATTTTCTTCTACCTGTGTGCAAATTAACAAGAAAAATTAGAAGGCATGACAGTACACAAGTTTGATATTTTTTGTGAAAAGATACAAAAAATAAGAATAGGTGGAGTACTTACGTATCAACACCATTGCTGATACAGTAATATCATTCCCTCTGGTTCCTTCACTATCACATCCGTCCATTTTCATGACCTGCTGAATTCCAACACATTTAGGAGCAGTGGCGGAGGACGGAGGAAAATCAAGGTGGGGCTGACTCTAAACTGGGGCTGACTCTAAACTCCAGAGCACAAAAGAAATGGTTTGATGCAAAGCAAAAACAAAGTATTTGACACCTTGACCAGTACTATCAATAGACCACTACTATGAATGATCTTCAGTTGACAGAAATTCAGAAAGTTATATTGCATCGCTATAGATTCAGAAAAAACGAATTAACAACTATGGTGACCCCTGCCCTTTTGCGTTTGCTGACCCCTGCCTCTCCCCTTCATGTCCAACTTCTGGTTAGCAGCTAGGCTAATGCCGAACTTAGCCACCGCCCGGACTTCGGTGACGATGTGAAGCTGTTGTCGTCTTGCTCTGCCAGAGGCTGCTGTCCTTCCCGCAGAAGACGGGAGTTTCTCAGGCAAAGTATGTGAAGCTCAGATTCACATGCTCAAAACCAATCTCTCAAACATGAACTATAATAATATGGTGCATGAAACCAAGAATGCATACACTTCTGGGTTCTGAGGATTTTATCAGGATAGTATACACACTTCAAACATAAATACTTATTATAATGTGGCATTATCTCCCAGCTCATCAATTTTGAAGGAGAAAAATAACCCACTGTCACATAGGATATCTAATTTTGTTAGCAGACATGAAGTAATTTGATCCACATATACTCTATGTTGCAGAAGAAAGCGAGTCAAGAAGCACATGCGAGGGATGCGATACTTACATCACATGTGAGGCAGGGAGCACGTGTGAGGGGTGAAATACTTTCACTTCTTGGCACAGAGTGCTGGTCGTTTGCAGCAGATTTAGACGAAGTACTCAGTGATCTTCCCCGTAGAACGGCCAGCAGGGAGGAGACCAGTGCAGATCTCAAACCGGCAGGGAGCAGACCGCCGCGCCGCGGTCTCGTTCGCCGGCAGCCACCCTGCATGCACCCACTTCGTGCTTAGGGAGCATACCGGTGCGATCGGAAAAGCGAGGGATGCAGGCGCCATAGCGCCACGGGATCGCTCGCCGGCGGCCGCCCTACATGCACCCACTTCGTGCTTAGGCAGCAGACCGGTGTGATCGGAGAGGCGAGGGATGCAGGCGCCGCAGCGCCATGGGATCGCTCGCGGCCTCATTCGCCGGCAGACGCCCTACGTGCGCCCGCTTCGCGGTGAGGGAAGAGACCGGTGCGGCCCGAGAGGCGAGGGGGAGCGGGCGCCGCCGCGCTGTGGGAGACTTGTGCGGCTGGAAAGGTTAGCGCTAATTTCGGGATTAAATTAGATGGAGGTTAGCGCTAATGTTGGCAACATGGGTGAGGTGGACCTTTCGTTCGTTTCTGGCAGAGTTTTCGTCCGCGCTAAGAAATTGCTAAACGCACCTTCGGCTGAGGTTAGTTTTGTCTTTACGGTCAGATTTAATTAAGTGATCTTTATAGTGAGGCTGTTATTGATTCATGTTGTTCGATGAATATATTTTCTTGTTTAATAGTAGAGAAGTAGAGATAGTAGTAAAGAAGAGCGTACGTCCTTTCATTTTGGTTCGATGGTTCAGATCATCGCGCTTGTCGAAGCGCGTTTTTCAGAATTCAGATCCAGCAAAGTCCGATCCACCTGCGGTGCGCAAGGAAAGCAAGCAAAAACGGTGTGACACCAATTGATTTCCCCTTACCACGAACGCCCACTCCTCATGGCTATCACCGTTGGTGGTTGATGATCATGTCACCAATGATACATCAGTCGACATTGGCAGATGATAAGCCCAGCTTGCCAGTGACGTGTCATTGCTAATCTTCATATATGGCACCCCTCGACCCTAGCTTTTGCTCGCTCGTGGTGTGTTGTCCATTCACAATGCCTATTTGGGAAAAGCCATCTTTATCACTTTGCCTCCACAAAAAATGGAGGATAAACGACTTTAGACGGTGGTAGCTTGTAGGCATAGATTTTTCTATGAGAGCCACGGGAAGGAATATTACGGAAGTGATGTGCACCACTGCTCTATCTCACATTGTTCACATGGGTTTGTTTGCAATGGGAGAAGGCATTGCCATCACTAGTGATTGCGATGTGTTTAATACATGAAAAAAGAGATGGGCACATCAATGGGATAGCTAGGGGGGATGTAACGCTGGATAAGATGTTTTTTTCCTATTGAATCATAGCGAGGAAGGTCGTCGGAGCCATCAAATCTCGAACTCAATGATCCCCAAATCGACCACGATGGAGTACACAATATTCTACGTCGATCACACCCTTGGACGAGATGTCTAAGAGCTCTTCTTGGGCCATTTCTATCCGTCTAGTCTAACATTTTTCCACCTACAAATTCTTGGTCAAGTTTTTTTCCACATAAGATGAACACTTTTTTAGGGGACATTTTTCTTAATTTGCTCAGATGCTACTGACAGTAGATGGTCCACATTAATTTGTATATCTAGACAATTTCCATTCTTTTAGGTAAATCCTGAGCCTTTGCAATGGCGTAGAAAACAACATATGCATTACTGTGGTGGACACAACCATTTTTTTGTTAATTACTCCATCCGTTTCATAATGTAATGCATATAGATTTTCTGAAAAGTCAAACCTCACAAACTGTGATCAAATTTGTAGAACAAATATTTTACATCTAGAGTGCCAAACACATATCACTAGATTCATCATAAGATGTAGTTTCATATTTTATATATTTAATATTGTACACATAAATAATTTTCTCTATAAACTCGGCCAAAATTTGTAAAGTTTGACTTTCAAAAAAATTATACGCACTACATTATCAAACGGAGGGTGTAGTAAGCAAACTACAAAAAAGTGTAACTACGACTAAACCATTACAAGACATGAAATAAATTACTCGACTTATTTTTTTACAGCAATGCTTTCAAGAAGGAATAGTCATCCTTGCACCGCCTTCCCCACGTCCGGCCAAAGACGGTCAAAATAAGGATTTTCACCCTGATTGTGGTAACCAACCATCAAAGGTCAGCACAGCAACAAGGAGGCAACATCTTTAACAAGGTAAGGATGCAAGTTCGTCGCTGTTAGCCAACCAATTAACTGTAGAACAAGAGTTTTCACCCCGAACATGAAGGGGGGGTCCGAAATTATCATCTTCAAGTCGAGTCTTCCAAAGTCACATCAGCCTGTCCACCAGTCTAGGCTAGAAAGGCACTAGCAAAAAGGTAAGACATCATCTCGCCATATACCATCACCCCCGTCGTTGCGGGGGGGGGGGGGGGGGGGGTCATGCATGACGTGGTGTGGATCTGACTATGGTCACCCCACACTTCCACAAAACGACATGTACATTCGCCGTGACCCAGGGGTCATTGCCCCAGCGTCCTTCGTGCGAGCCGCCATTGCAGTATTGCCCGCCACCCGACCTTATGCTCACAACCTTCCAAGGGCACCACCCCGACATCCACGACTCAAAGCCTTCTCACACCATCGCATTTCATCAACCCCCACATGTTGTCCCAATTCAGCCACCGTTGACAGATCTAGATAAGTAGGCACAATGATTGTCATTGGCGGAAGCAACCCTCCTAACGGTCGTAGGTGGAAGCTTGGTGGGTGTTAGCGTACAGAGGGATGAGATTGCCAATCTTGTTAACTGGATCGGAATGTTTCCTTTTTCCCATTAGTAACCTTTCTTTTGCCAGAAAAACTTTCCTTCCATTCATCAACTATCATGGCAGTATAAAGAACATCAGAAGTAACCGAAATAACATCTGATTTCTAGACCACCTAGAGACGACTACAATCACTTGAGCGAGCCGAAGGCACCCCATCGTCATTGCAGCCGGGTAAACCTTGTTATAGTAGACAGTTGGGAAGTCGTTGTGCTAAGGCCCTACAGGACCAGTGCACTAGAACAACCACAACTGTCGCCGATGAAGAGAAGTGTATTTTAGAAGAATGTAATATGTAGACACACGAACACAGATGAACGGAGACTCGATCCACAGAGATCCATCTAAAACCAGCACTGACTTAATCCCACGAGGTGCGCCGGGGGCACACCTCTCATGCCCTCCAACGACGCTATACACACCGCCGGAATGAGGAATAGGTGGGGAAGACTTTATTCCATCTTCATATAGCCGATGTTGCATCGCCTTTCTGAGCAGAATGCAAACCCTAAACGACCTAAAAAAACTAAAAACAAGGCAGGAGCCCTCCCATTGGCAAGTGACAGGGTCTAGTGCGCCTCATTGCCCAAGGTCACAGGATATGAGGCAGATCAATGACGGCGCCGACTGAAGGCAAAAAGCTCTCATCACCTTTCTTGGGGTGGAGAAAATATAGAGATACTCTAGAACACATGTCTAACACGGTTGTTTTGAAAAGATTTAGGCTATTGTCGACTTGCACATCCGTCCATTGGTCATCATGGACGACCAACATACTTTTTGGAAAAGAAAAAATCAAGCACAATTTTAATTAATGGAATTTAGTCTTAATTGGGAAAATTAAATATGCCTTTTTTGATGAAAAATTAAATATGACTTACTATTGATGGTCTTTTTTGCGGAAAATATTAATGCTACTTTTTTCCCGGGAATATTAAGGGTACTTTGATGGCTCACATGGTCAGAGTTGATGGTGCCACCTTTTTTTTGGCAATTGATAGTGCCATCCTGATATTTGGGTTGTATAGGTTGCTGACATGAATTGTGTTCGAAAATAGCTTGTACACAGGTCACATGCATCCGTGCCGAAGGAACTAATCCTTCTGCAATTTATTTATTTTTGCCGAAAACAGCAAAGAGTACTTGCGATGCTAATCTTGAGGCAGCTCGTGCAGGAACATGCGTGCGTGTTGCCCTTAATATGCAAAGAAACGTGTGCACGTAAAACAAGTGTCCATATGAATACGAGAGGTTATACTTTGTTCATCGTTTTTGTTCTAAAAATATAATATAGACACCAACACTCATAAACACGCACATATACTCATCTTTACGAAGCACGCACACACCTACTACCCTATGAGCATCTTCAAAAGACTGAACCGACGTGTTTTGAAATTGATGAAGTCACCAGAAATGTCTCGCTATCTACGGAATATCCCACCTTTATAAGACACCAAAACATTAAACCTAAAATTTGAATATTGTTTGCTATTTAAAATATATCTATATGGTAAGAAATGCTTATCTACCATGCACCGTTTATACATGCTTTGATCTACCGTTAAATATGTTGGAGATTTATGCACCTATTTTTGATGATACACAACGAAACATTACTATGCACTTTGAAACCTAATTGGATTTGATAAAATTTAGCGATACATAATTTCTTAATGTTACACACTGATATACTAAACCCCAATTTGAACTAAATCCATGTCAAGTATTTTCAAACAGAGGTAGTAGTGCACTATGAAACAAGAATCGAAAAACAGACATTATGTGATAGCCGGAAACAAGACAAATAACGATAAAAGAGCAAGTCTTGTGACGACAGATGGTGGATCGATGCACGGTATACACGGTGCATAAATGACTCACACTACGTACGGTTTCTTAATTTAGCAAACTACAAATCCATCTTTCGGAATATAGAAAGTTATAATAACATCATATTTATAATAATCCTTAAGTAGTAACCATGTTTTTCTTAAAGGAGGAATGCCCCCGGCCTTTTAGTAGTAACCATTTATTCCAGGTAAAACAACCATAAGACATACTAACTTTGCAATGAACAACAAATTAAATTTGCAATGAATATCAAATTGTGCATACACTTTCCAAAAAGTTTGAGCAGTGCATCGTATCATTTCTTCCTGAATAAAGTACTATGCGTCATTTACGATATTTCTTGGTCGAAAATCATGTTATGTTGATACAAAGCACAAAATATTTTGCGCAGATAAAAGGCAGGTTCGTGGCAGAGCCGTAGAAGACGGCAATGTACGTAACTGCCGTATGGCGAGTGTTACAGAAGATCCTGCTGTGTAGGCGAGTGTGTGTGAGCCTGAGCCAGTGATCCCTCCCCCGGGTTTTCTCCTTTTTTACATTCTCTTCTCCACTTTCCCTTTTGCCTTCTCAAAACCCTATAAATGGCGTCCCAGTCTCTCTCTCTCTCCCCCCGAATCCCACCTAGCTCATCCGCGCTTCTCTCTCTCTCTCTCTCTCTCTCTCTCTCTACATCTACCTTGGATCCTCCACTAGCTACGTCGTCCATGGATGTGGTGCTGCAGAGTCGTAGCAGCAACAGCATGGCGGCGGAGCCGGAGGAGGAGGCGGAGCTCCGGCGAGGGCCGTGGACGGTGGACGAGGACCTTACGCTGATCAACTACATCGCGGACCACGGCGAGGGCCATTGGAACGCGCTGGCGCGGGCCGCCGGCCTGAGGCGCACGGGGAAGAGCTGCCGGCTGCGGTGGCTGAACTACCTCCGCCCCGACGTGAAGCGCGGCAACTTCACCGCCGACGAGCAGCTCCTCATCCTCGACCTCCACTCTCGCTGGGGCAACCGGTAATTAATCAGCCCTTCCCCTTAATCACCTTCCGTTAATCCTCGCACCATCGCGCTGCAAATCGCGTGGCGACACGCGTGAACGTACTGTGCATGCTAGCCGGGCGATGAGCTGGAAAGTTTGAGGGGCCGATTTGGCCGGTGATGGGAGATCGATTAGACTCGTGTGAACACGTCCATGTCACGCCCACTAGCTTGATCAACTCCCTGACGTACCTGGACGTGGACGCGCATCCCCGGCCCGGCTCTTCACCCACTCCCCGGCTGGGCCGCGTCACCGAATGATGGGTGCATGGTACTGACGGCGCTGTACTAGTTTGGGATTCGCACGCCTTCTTCCTTGTCGACCTCATCGTCGTCGTCGTCTGTAATCTAATCTCCATGGGTACTTAATTACTTTTGGGATTAATGGCTGCAGATGGTCGAAGATCGCGCAGCACCTCCCGGGTCGGACGGACAACGAGATCAAGAACTACTGGAGGACCAGGGTGCAGAAGCACGCGAAGCAGCTCAACTGCGACGTCGGCAGCGCCACCTTCAAGGATGCCATGAGGTACCTCTGGATGCCTCGCCTCGTCGAGCGCATCCACGCCGCCGCCGGCGATCCCACAATCGGCGACACCTCGTGCGCGTCAGGAGTCACGTCGATGGCTACCACCGCCGCCACGGCCACCACATATCCCGAGAACAACTCTCCCGCCAGCGCGGTCACCACCAGCAGGTCGGCATCGTCGGGTTCCTTCACGTCGGAGCTCTGCGGCGAGGAGAAGAACCTGCATGTCCATGGCAGCGGCGAGAAGACAACGAGCGGAGGGGACTGGATGCAGGAAGCGGACCAAGAGTTCTGGGCCATGCATATGCAGATCCAGCCTGAGGACGGTGGCCTTTTCCACGTCGACCACGAGCTTAGCGGATGGGTGCAGGGCTTCTCCGACGTCGGCGTTTCGGCTGACAATCTCTGGAGCCTCGAGGACATATGGAAGATGCAATGAGTTTTCTAGTTATCGAGGAGCGATTTTTATACTTATACATGTGTATCATACAACTAATAGATCATATACATCGGAGTGAGGATGGCGGCAAACTTAATTAGCTAATTAAGTACTAATATTTTGTAGAGCTAACTTTAAAAAGTGTAAGGCACTTGAATTTCTTCGTTGGATCTTGTTTTACCTTTTGTGCCTTTTTCCACCCATGAAGGGTTGTTTTTCCTTGTGTGGCTCAATGGCCGAAAGGAGAGATGATGACAATGTTATATAGTTGATGCATATCTACGAAGAAGTGCACAATTGATGATTGGTTTTGGTGCCAAAACTGGCAACATGTATGCATCTTTTATCCTTGCATATTTTATTATTCTACCAAGTATAGTTTGCTATGACAAGTTGCGTCTCAACTCTAAACGCATTTGACATTTCCACGGCATGGCCTATGCTCTACCCACTAGCTAGTCCCGGATGGAGCCTGCGCGGGTTGTGCGTTTAATCAGTTGCGCATTCCACTAAATTTATCCAGCACATGTGGAAGGAATGAAGCATATATCCTTAACCGTAAGTGAATGCTACGCTCTTTTGCTTTCTCCTTTTTTTTCGATTTATTATCATCAACCATGGCAGTACAATCAACATCAGAAATAATAAATATTAAATCTAGATCTGTAGACCATGTAGTGATGGCTACAAGTACTGAAGCGAGGCAAAAGCATGCCACCGTCATCACCTTCTTTGCCGGAGTAGGACAAGACTGATTGTAGTACGCAGCCGAGAAGTCGTCGTGTTAATGTCTTATAGGACTAGTGCACCCTAACTACAACTGCCGAATGACCACATATTGCTACACTGTACAAAGAAAAGATGGCACAATGGGTGTAATTAATATTTGTTCTAAAATGAAAAAGAACATGGGTTGCACTAACTTGTCACGATCAACAAATGTGGAACGAACAAAGCTTGCTTTGGGTTTGGCTGGCGCAGCAATCTAGCTGTAGATGTAGCAGTTTTTGATGCTTGCATCGTCTTTTCTTTCATTTTTTTTAAAAATACGATTATTCCAGTGATGCGTAGCGTACGGGCTGCAGCCGGCGAAGTCCACGATCCGGCTTCATAGTACCTTTTGAGGATCGGCTTCATAGTACCTGACTAACTGTGCCATACGGTGGCACGGTGCGGAGAAGGGAAAATGATAATTCAAAGTACGTGTTGCAGAAAAGTATTTTGCAGTGCAAGTGCAACATCAAGTGGTGTGAATTCTTTTCTTTAGTACCACCAGCGAGCTGGCGCCGGAGCTAGCTCATGCATGCACCGGCAGCCGGCGGCCGTAGCGGCAGGCCCCACCGTTCGTACAACGGAAGGCGGCACGTGCTCAAATGATCTCATCCACAGAGGCCGGAGGCCGCGAAACTCAGCACAAGTGCCACGTCCTCCGGAAAAGGCGCCCCATCAGGGGGCTGCATGGCATGCATACGCTGGGCCCACGCCGCGGTCAACGGTCAGACAGCCGACGATTTGCTAGACCGGCTCGCGGGGGTAGTACGTCAACCATCGTAACAAGGCCTGCTCACTGCTGGTCACACACGTAAATCGATCGATCGCTATGTTTTCTTACCCGCCAAAAAAAAGGATCGCTATGCTTTTCTGTTTTTTTAGTTGAATCGATCGGTATGTTGATGCCGCCTGCTTCACGATGTGTGTGTACATTTGTCACCGTCGTGGACGTCGGCGACAGTGATATCGTCGTTGTCGCTACCGTCGTCGATCGTACGTACGCCCAGGGAAGGGACGACCGGTCGTCCGATCTAGCTGGCTGACCGTTCACGTCGGTGCAACTTTCCCGTCCTTTTTTTTTTGAACTTAACTTTCCCGTCCTGGGGTTTCGAGAAACATTTGCTCGACCGTTTGCGAGAATTTTCAACCGTGATTTAGTCGCTTGCACAAAATCATTTATAATTAAAATGTACCATAATATCTCGGTCTGGGAGCTCTTCAGAACGACCGATTTCTCCTGGCCCAACCAGGCAGCCCAAAACCCAAAAACGGTCAGACCGATTTCAACTGGCCCAACCGTCATTTAGTCGCTTGCACAAAATCATTTGTAATTAAGTAGCAAAAATATCCGTGCGATGCAATAGGAAAAAACACATGTCCCTAAACATGATACAAGACTCTGAGAGCATGTGCAATGGTGCTATTTTAGGAGTGCCATGTAGGATAAATGATGAGGTGGAGGAAAGAGAACTAATAAGAAAAAACTTGTCTTCTCTTATTTAAGATAAGATAAGACAAGAGATGATCTCTTAGCACAATTTGTCTCATCATGTTTTAAGGAATTACTAGTTATTGAAGATAAGGCTAAGATATAACCCATTGTAAACATACTTTTTTTGTCATCTCTAAATTACATGCAAGACTTAAGATAAGACTGTCTTATCAACCATTGTACATGCCCTCATATGTCTATAGCCTCTACGTCAACACGGCGCCTCACTGTGTTGGTGTCACCGCTTATCCCCATCCCGTCCTCACAAGAGGCGAGACTAAGAGTTGTATTCACGGGTACCAGCTTGTGGAACAAGGAGGACTTCAACTTGGCAGCGTCGATGACAAGTACTAACTTGTCAACGCATATTGTGGGTTGATCATCTTCGGTAAGGTACAAGTATCAGTTTGTATGACCCAAATTACAACGCAGTTAAATAATGAATGATATTATTGTTATGTGCGTGTGGGGGGCGGGGGGTGATTTGTCACTTCTAAATGGGCAAAGGGTAATATGCACGCAGGGGATCAATATTTTGCTCCAAAGCTCTATGAAGAGTTTATGGCTCATGCCTCATTACATTTAGACCCTGTTCGGAAGCTCTCTGGCTTCCGAAGCTAGCCAGCTTCTCGAGGGAGCGGCGCTAGCCGGCTTCTCCATGGCTGGCAGGAGCGTTCGAGGCAGCACGGGAGAGGAGCTGCGGCTTGCTGTGGTCGGGCCTACCTGGCTGGCCCGGTTTGAGGAGAGAGAGACTGGTCCAATTGGTCTCTGAGCATGAACCGGTACGCTGATTCACTTGGCGGTGGCAACACGAGTAATTTATCCCAACTCCACCTCCGCTAGAATCTGGGAGCTCGAATACCCAGCTTCTGGTTTTTACACTACGCGAGGCCTCCGCTTCTGAAGCTGGCTTCGCGGAGCCGAGGCATTCGGCCAACTCCTAACGCGTTGCCGACGGAGCACGGAGCTAGGAAGCTTCCGAACGGGGCCTTAGAAGAAGAAAATCTTGTCATCTGTAGGTGGGCGTTAGCACTTTGAAAAATTTATACCTTCGAGATTCACTCTAAAAAAAATGCAAAAGTGCAAAAATAGATCTATCAGTAGTCACAGTACAACTCGACAGCCTCCTCGTTTGTTAACTTGTCGTTGTTCTAATGTGTCTCTCTAGAAGAAGGTAAATCCATGTCAATAATAGACTCTCAAAACTCAAAGTACATACTAAATGAAATCCTTCTCAATTTCTAGAATTCACAGGTGGTGCACAGGGGTTTTCTCCCATTTATTAAGGATCAAGCTTGGTGTATGATGGAACCACTCATCAAGAAATATCTGTTGGAATTTGTTAGTAGGCATTTGGCCCAAAGCCCAACTAAAAATCTGAAATTCTCATGACCCATTCATGCATGGTTGTGAGTGGTGTGAGTTGGACTAAAATTTAGTCCCATCCCAGAAGTTGAGTGAGAGTTGCACCTCTTTATAAGGTGAGCTCTTCCACCACTTGTATGAGCATGAGAAGAGTAGACTTACACCTGCGCTCCTCCTCCTCACTCGTCGGCTCGGCGGGCCGGGTTTCGGGAATGAGCCGAGCTGAGGACAAAGCTATGCACGTTGTCTATATTTTTTTTTAATTACTGTTTCTGATTTTTTTGGATCACGACTTGGCCGTGGGGTTTACTCCCATGACCTACTTGATATGTCTCCGACGTATCTATATTTTTTATTGTTCCATGCTATTAAAGTATCATTCTTGGATGTTTTATACTCATTTACTAGCAACTTTATATCATTTTTTGGGACTAACCTATTGACATAGTGCCCAATGCCAGTTGTTGTTTTTTTGCTTGTTTTTTACTTCACATAAAATGAATATCAAATGGAGTCCAAATGCAGCGGAACTTTTTGGAGACTTTTTTCTGCCCAGAAGACACCTAGGAGGCCCAAGATGTGCACCAGAGGGGCCCTATGGGGCCTACTAGGCACCAGGGAACGCCTTGGTGGGTAGTGGGGTCCACAGGCACCCTCCCCCACCTCTCAGCTCTATAATTACTCAAATATTTCAGAAACCCTAGGGGAGTCATCGAAATAGAATTCCAGCCGTCGCAAGTTCCAGAACCATGAGATCCAATCTAGAGGCCTTTTCCGGCACTCTGCCAGAGGGGTCAACGATCACGGAGGGGTTCTTCATCATCACCCTCGCCCCTCCAATGATGTGTGAGTAGTTTACCACAGACCTACAGGTTCGTGGGCAGTATCTAGATGGCTTCTTCTCACCTTTTTATCTTCAATATAATGTTCTCCTTGATGTTCTTTGAGATCTATTTGATGTAATGACTTTTTGCGGTGTGTTTGTTGGGATCCGATGAATTGTGAGTTTATGATCAGATCTATCCATGAATATTATTTGGGTATTTTTTGAACTCTTTTATGCATGATATTTATAGCCTTGTATTTCTTCTCCAAAACTTTGGTTTGGTTTGGCCAACTAGATTGATTTTTCTTGCAATGGGAAGTGGTGCTTTGTGATGGGTTCAATCTTGCGGTGCTCAATCTCAATGACATAAGGAGACATGACACGCATGTATCGTTTCCACTAAGGATAAAAAGATGGGGTCTATTCCTACACGAATAGATCTTGTCTACATCATGTCATCGTTCTTATTGCATTACCCCGTTTTTCCATGAACTTAATACACTCGATGAATGCTGGATAGCGGTCGATGTGTGGAGTAATATTAGTAGATGCAAGCAGGAGTCGATCTAATAATCTTGGACATGATGCCTATACATGATCATTGCCTTGGATATCTTCATAATTATTTGCTATTCTATGAATTGCCCAACAGTAATTTGTTTACCCACCGTATGCTATTTTCTTGAGAGAAGCCTCTATAGAAATCTACGGCCCCCAAGTCTATTTTCTATCATATTGTTTTCAAATCTATTTATCCAAAAATCTAAAAATACCTTGCTGCACTTTTCTTTACTTATTTTATTTCATGTTTTTTCTAGATCTATTTATCAACTCTCATACAATTTAATCTACCTCAATACCGGGGAGGGATTGACAATCGCTCTTACCCACCATATAGTCAGGCGGATGTCTACCCTTACCTCCGCCACATCGTATGGTTTCACACCCTTCTAGATCATTGCGCCACCATGCAAGTCTTCTCCATCCCTCCTTCTGGCATGCATCGCGAGAAGGGAAAACAGGCCTCCGGAACCCCGCCTCTCGTGATCCTGTACGAGAGAGGGGCGATCAGGTTTTTGGGTCGCGTGACTGCTGGCAGCGACAACTTATTCCCTGACCTCGGCAATCTCTTCCCCAATGACATGGGCGACAACATCAATGCCAATGGTTCTGCTCCCGTTGCATCGCATGTGATTCTGTCCTTCTTGTTCGAGATCATGGTAGAATTCATGTTTCTAGTATGTGCCCTAGATTCGATATGTTCATCTACTATGCTAGTCTGCATGATTAGTTCAATATCTGTTATTGTTTTCATGATTTATTTTGTGTTTATTTGGATTATATCTCGTAGTAATTTGCTCATATATTCAACAATATCTTGATACTCATTAAAAAATTGAGGATCATGTTTATGTTGCTACTCATACTAAAATGGTTGTATGCATCCCTAGTTGGTGCTGAGGTCGGGAAGTGAAAATCCCTCCCATTTTTAGGAAGTAGAATACCAATCCCCCCCCGCATCGCCCCCGCTCAGTCGACTCGGGTGGGGACAAAACCCTAGCCGTCGGGTCTCTCCTCCCTTCCCGCCCTCCCTCCGCCGCTGCCGAAGGACGCCACCAGCCTATAGCCCGGGACCCGACGGTGGTAGTGGGGGGGCTCTCTCTCTCCTATGCCATGGGGATGGTGCGAAGCCTTGCTACCTCTTGAGCATGTGTTGGTTTTCCCTTAAAGAGGAAAGGGTAATGCAACAAAGTAGCGTAAGTATTTCCCTCAGTTTTTGAGAACCAAGGTATTAATCAGTAGGAGATTAAACACAAGTCTCCTAGTACCTGCACAAACAATCAAGAACCTTGCAACCAACGTGATAAATGGGTTGTCAATCCCTTCACGGCCACTTGCAAAATAAAATAAATAGTAAACTAGAATTGTAGATCGGAAACTTATATGATATAAAATAGACCCCGGGGCCATATGTTTCACTAGTGGCTTCTCTCATGATAGTATGTATTACGGTGGGTGAACAAATTACTGCCGAACAATTGATAGAAGAGCGCATAATTATGAGAATATCTAGGCAATGATTATGAAATATAGGCATCACATCCGTGTTAAGTAGACCGAAATGATTCTGCATCTACTACTATTACTCCACACATTGACCGCTATCCAGCATGCATCTTGAGTATTAAGTTCATAAGAACAGAGTAATGCTTTAGGCAAGATGACATGATGTAGAGGGATAAACTCAAGCAATATGATATAAACCCCATCTTTTTATCCTCGATGACAACAATACAATACGTGCCTTGCTGCCTGTACTGTCACTGGGAAAGGACACCGTAAGATTGAACCCAAAGCTAAGCACTTCTCTCATTGCAAGCAAAATCAATCTAGTAGGCCAAACTAAACCGATAATTCGAAGAGACTTGCAAAGATATCAAATCATGCATATAAGAATTCAGAGAAGAACCAAATATTGTTCATAGATAAACTTGATCATAAATCCACAATTCATCGGATCTCGGCAAACACACCGCAAAAGAATATTACATCGAATAGATATCCAAGAACATCAAGGAGAACTTTGTATTGAGAACCAAAGAGAGAGAAGACACCATCTAGCTAATAACTATGGACCCGAAGGTCTGTGGTAAACTACTCACACATCATCGGAGAGGCTATGGTGTTGATGTAGAAGCCCTCCGTGATCGAATCCCCCGCCGGCAGATCGCTGGAAAAGGCCCCAGATGGGATCTCACGGGTACAGAAGGTTGCGGCGGTGGAAAAGTGGTTTTGTGGCTCTCTTGGATGTTTTAGGGTATAAGAGTATATATAGGCGAAAGATGTACGTCAGTGGAGCTACGAGGGGCCCATGAGGGTGGGGGCGTGCCTACCCCCTGGGCGCGCCCTCCTGCCTCGTTGCGTCTCTGACTTCCACTCCAAGTCTCCTTGATTGCGTTTGTTCCAAGAAAGATCCTTGCGAAGGTTTCGTTCCGTTTGGATTCTGTTTGATATTCCTTTTCTGCGAAACACTGAAATAGGAAAAAAACAGAAACTGGCACTAGGCCTCCGGTTAATAGGTTACTCCCAAAAATAATATAAAAGAGCATATTAAAGCCCATTAAACTTCCAAAACAGATAATATAATAGCACGGAATAATAAAAAATTATAGATACGTTGGAGACGTATCAACATCCCCAACCTTAATTCCTGCTCGTCCTCGAGTAGGTAAATGATAAAAACAGAATTTTTGATGTGGAATGCTTCCTAACATAATTTTCAATGTAATTTTCTTTATTGTGGCATGAATATTCAGATCCGAAAGATTCAAGATAAAAGTTTAATATTGACATAAAATAATAATACTTCAAGCGTACTAACCAAGCAATTATGTTTTCTCAAAATAACATAGCCAAAGAAAGCTCATCCCTACAAAATCGTATAGTTTGGCCATGCTTCATTTTTGTCACACAAAATGCTCCCATCATGCACAACCCCGATGACAACACAAGAAACTGTTTCATACTTTAGTATTCTCAGACTTTTTCAGCTTTCACGCAATACATGAGCGCGAGCCATGGACATAGCACTATAGGTGGAACAGAATATGATGATGGAGGTTGTGTGGAGAAGAAAAAAAGGGAGGAAGTCTCACATTTACGCATCAATTGATGTAAATGCGAGGTGTAGGGATTGCCATGCAACGGATGCAATAGAGCTATAACGGTATGAAAGCTCAATAAAAGAAACTAAGTGGGTGTGCATCCAACTTGCTTGTTCATGAAGACTTAGGGCATTTTGAGGAAGCCCATTGTTGGAATATACAAGCCAAATTCTATAATAAAAATTCCCACTAGTATATGAAAGTGACAAAATAAGAGACTCTCTATCACGAAGATCACGGTGCTACTTTGAAGCACAAGTGTGAAAAAAGGATAGTAACATTGTCCCTTCTCTCTTTTTCTCTCATTTTTTGGGCCTTCTCTTTTTTGGCCTTTCACTTTTTTTTCCTCACACGGGACAATGCTCTAATAATGATGATCATCACACTTCTATTTATTTACAACTCAAAAATTACAACTCGATACTAGAACAAAATATGACTCTATATGAATGCCTCCAGTGGTGTACCGGGATGTGCAATGATTCAAGAGTGACATGTATAAAAAATTATGAGCGGTGGCTTTGCCACAAATATGATGTCAACTACATGATCATGCAAGGCAATATGACAATGATGAAGTGTGTCATAATAAACGGAATGGTGGAAAGTTGCATGGCAATATATCTCGGAATGGCTATGGAAATGCCATAATAGGTAGGTATGGTGGTTGTTTTGAGGAAGATGTAAGGAGGCTTATGTGTGATAGAGCGTATCATATCACGGGGTTTGGATGCACCGGCGAAGTTTGCACCAACTCTCGAGGTGAGAAAGGGCAATGCACGGTACCGAAGAGGCTAGCAATGATGGAAGGGTGAGAGTGCGTATAATCCATGGACTCAACATTAGTCATAAAGAACTCACATACTTATTGCAAAAATCTACAAGTCATCAAAACCAAGCACTACACGCATGCTCCTAGGGGGGTAGATTGGTAGGAAAAGACCATCGCTCGTCCCCGACCGCCACTCATAAGGAGGACAATCAAAGAAACACCTCATGCTTCAAATGTGTTACACAACGGTTACCATACGTGCATGCTACGGGACTTGCAAACCTCAACACAAGTATTTCTCAAATTCACAAATACTCAACTAGCATGACTCTAATATCACCATCTTCATATCTCAAAACAATCATCAAGTATCAAACTTCTCATAGTATTCAATGCACTCTATATGAAAGTTTTTATTATACCCATCTTGGATGCCTATCATATTAGGACTAATTTCATAACCAAAGCAAATTACCATGCTATTATAAAGGACTCTCAAAATAATATAAGTGAAGCATGAGATATCAATAATTTCTATAAAATAAAACCACCATCGTGCTCTAAAAAGATATAAGTGAAGCACTAGAGAAAAATTATCTAGCTCAAAAGATATAAGTGAAGCACATAGAGTATTCTAATAAATTCCGATTCATGGGTGTCTCTCCCAAAAAGTTTGTACAGAAAGGATGATTGTGGTAAACTAAAAAGCAAAGACTCAAATTATACAAGAAGCTCCAAGCAAAACACATATCATGTGGTGAATAAAAATATAGCCTCAAGTAAAGTTACCGATAGATGAAGACGAAAAGAGGGGATGCCTTCCAGGGCATCCCCAAGCTTAGGCTTTTGGTTGTCCTTGAATTTTACCTTGGGGTGCCTGGGGCATCCCCAAGCTTAGCTCTTGCCACTCCTTGTTACAAAATCCATCAAATCTTTACCCAAAAACTTGAAAACTTCACAACACAAAACTCAACAAAAAATCTCATGAGCTCCGTTAGTATAAGAAAACAAACCAACACTTTAAGGTACTGTAATGAACTCATTCTTTATTTATATTGGTGTTAAACCTACTGTATTCCAACTTCTCTATGGTTCATACCCCCTCATACTAGCCATAGATTCATCAAAATAAGCAAACAACACACGAAAAACAGAATCTGTAAAAAACAGAACAGTCTGTAGAAATCTGGAGATTTCGAATACTTCTGTAACTCCAAAAATTCTGAAAAAATAGGATTACCCAAATAATTTGTATATTTATCTGCTGCAGTTGGAATTGGTATTTTATCGCTCTCTGGTAAAAACGAAAATTATTCTCGTGAGCTCATACTTTCTGTTTTTTTAGCAAGATCAAACAACAATCACCCAAGAAGATCCTAAAGGCTTTACCTGGCACAAACACTAATCGAAACATAAAAAACACAATCATAAAAGAGGACAGATGATTTATTTATTACTAAACAGGAACAAAAAGTAAAGCACAAAAATAAAATTTGGTTGCCTCCCAACAAGCGCTATTGTTTAACGCCCCTAGCTAGGCATAAAAGCAAGAATAGATCTAAGTATTGTCATCTTTGGTATGCAATTCTTCAATTGAACACTTATAACCCTTAGGAGGTTCTTTGTTTTTGCTAATGATCAAACTCCTAGGTAGGAAATCAAGAAATTCATTTGTAGCAAAAGGTTCCTTAATGATATCTAAAAAGTTGGGGTGAACACTTATTGATTTGAGATCTTCATTTTTCTTACTAGAAGATTCACCCTTATTTTTAGGAACATAGATAAATTTGGAAACTTTGGTAGGAGGAAGACTTGAGGTGTTTTTAACGGCAGAGAAAGCGGACCCCAAGTTGGTAATAATATCTTCGAGTTTATCAATTCTAATGGAATCTTGATCTATCTTTTCATTGACTATGGGTTCCTTTTCCTTAAGATTTTTCAGAGTAACTCCTACCTTAGACACAATTTGGGTAATTTGGTTGTGGATCGTTTTATCCAAATTTTCAATTAACTCTAAAGTGGCAATTTTATTTTCAATAATATCAAGCCTTTGCATCACATGTTCCAAGGTTAAAATAGTTCCATTGACCAAAAGAGGTGGTGGGCCTAAGAAATCTATCATAGTATTATAAGAATCAAAAGTATGGCTACCCAAGAAATTCCCTCCAGTAATGGTGTCAAGAACATATCTATACCAAGGAGTGATGCCTACATAAAAATTGCGAAGAAGAACGAAAGTAGATTGCTTTTTAGTAGATCTATTTTGAGCATTGCAAATTCTATACCAAGCATCTTTTAGGTTTTCTCCCTCCCTTTGTTTAAAATTAAGAACTTCATTATCGGGAGTGTTAAAAATGATAGGAGAACTAGCCATGAGGGCAAATAAACGATCTAACACAAAAGCATACAAGAGGCAAGCGAAAAGAGGCGAACGGAAAAAGGGGCGAATAAAACGGCAAAGGTGAAGTGGGGGAGAGGAAAATGAGAGGCAAATGGCAAATAATGTAATGCGAATGAGAAGAGTTTGTGATGGGTACTTGGTATGTCTTGACTTGAGCGTAGATCTCCCCGGTAGCGACGCCAGAAATCCTTCTTGCTACCTCTTGAGCATGCGTTGGTTTTCCCTTGAAGAAGAAAGGGCGATGCAGCAAAGTAGCATAAGTATTTCTGTCAGTTTTTGAGAACCAAGGTATCAATCCAGTAGGAGATTACACGCAAGTCGCCTAGTACCTGCATAAACAATCAAGAACCTTGCAACCAACGCGATAAAGGGGTTGTCAATCCCTTCACGGCTAATTGAAAAGTGAGATCTAATAAAGATAATAAGATATATATTTTTGGTATTTTTGTTGTATAGATTGAAACATAGGCATCACGTCCGTGTTAAGTAGACCGAAACGATTCCGCATCTACTACTATTACTCCACACATCGACCGCTATCCAGTATGCATCTTGAATATTAAGTTCATAAGAACAGAGTAATGCTTTAGGCAAGATGACATGATGTAGAGGGATAAACTCAAGTAATATGATATAAACCCCATCTTTTTATCCTCGATGGCAACAATACAATACGTGCCTTGCTGCCCCTACTGTCACTGGGAAAGGACACCGCAAGATTGAACCCAAAGCTAAGCATTTCTCCCATTGCAAGAAAGATCAATCTAGTAGGCCAAACTAAACCGATAATTCAAAGAGACTTGCAAAGATATCAAATCATGCATATAAGAATTCAGAGAAGAACCAAATATTGTTCATAGATAAACTTGATCATAAATCCACAATTCATCGGATCTCGGCAAACACACCGCAAAAGAATATTACATCGAATAGATCTCCAAGAACATTGAGGAGAACTTTGTATTGAGAACCAAAGAGAGAGAAGAAGCCATCTAGCTAATAACTATGGACCCGAAGGTCCGTGGTAAACTACTCACACATCATCGGAGAGGCTATGGTGTTGATGTAGAAGCCCTCCGTGATCGAATCCCCCTCCGGTAGATCACCGGAAAAGGCCCTAGATGGGATCTCATGGGTACAGAAGGTTGCGGTAGTGGAAAAGTGGTCTCGTGGCTCTCCTGGATGTTTTTAGGTATACGAGTATATATAGGCGAAAGAAGTACGTCGGTGGAGCTACGAGGGGCCCACGAGGGTGGGGGGCGTGCCTACCCCCCTGGGCACGCCCTCCTGCCTCGTGGCCGCCTCGTTGCATCTCTGACTTCCACTCCTAGTCGCCTGGATTGCATTTGTTCCAAGAAAGATCCTCGCAAAGGTTTCATTCCATTTGGATTCCGTTTGATATTCCTTTTCTGCAAAACACTGAAATAGGCAAAAAACAGAAACTGGCACTGGGCCTCCAGTTAATAGGTTAGTCCCAAAAATAATATAAAAGAGCATATTAAAGCCCATTAAACATCCAAAACAGATAATATAATAGCATGGAACAATCAAAAATTATAGATACGTTGGAGACGTATCAAGCCTCGTGACGAGGCATGATCGATCTGGCCTTGGCGGCCCGGCGGGCGTCCTTGCCTTGATCGGCGGCGGCGCGACGGCTGGCTCTGCCTCGGGCGGCGATGGCTGTGGGTGCGGTGGCCAGCCTTGCTTCGGGCAGCGGCGGCGTTGGCTACGATCGGTGGCGGCGATCAGATCTGCAGCGATGTACCATCCGACCTCGGATTGGCGGCAGCGGCATGGAGGGCCGGGTCGGCGCCATGTATGGTCTGGCCTCCGGACATATCTGATCTGGCCAATGTGGCCTGCTCGCTACGCGGCATATTAGATAGGTGGCGACCCATGCACACGATGCTTGATGAAGGTTTGTCAAGCGGATCCGGGTAAAAACCTCGTTCTCGGCTTGTTGCCAAGACAGGCAATGGCGGCACTCTTTTGTGTCGTTACCTTCTTGAAGGCATCGCCATGGAGAAGCTCCAGACCTCTATCCACTAGCTCCGAGGAAATCCTAGATCAGTAGATAGGATGACAGTGGCGCTCTGGTGTCATTTCTCCCTTGGGGGCGTCATTCTTGGAGGTGTGCACGGGATCAAGGGAACAGTGGGTGGCTTCTTTGGGGGAGCGGTGCTTCAGCTTACACATTGATGGCGACGGATCTCGGCGGCATGGTACAGCGGAGACTCGGCATCCGATGCGTGAAGATGGACTCGCATGGGAGGAGGACGCTGTCTGGTGTGATGGTGGCGTCGATGGCAGAGAGGCCTAGCAAGGTCGGTGCATTAGTTTCTGCTCTGAAGATGTATTGGTGGAAGACGATGGAGAGCGTCGGATCGGTTTGTACCCCAAAGCCAATATGTGGCTTGATTGGGGCCTTTGGTTTCAGATGTTAGGTTTTGGTGCGATGTCTATTTGGTATTAGGCTCGGACTATCAGCATCCCTTCCTCAAGTGGATAGGAGTAGCAATATGTGTTCCTAAGATGGTGCCTTCAAACTACCTGACGTACTGCTTTGTAAGGTCTTTATGAATAATCAATAAAATGGCTATATGCATAGCCCAAATGCAGAGGCCGGGGTAAACCTCCTTTTCTAGAAAAAATCTTTGCTCTCTTATCTTTAGATGTGCATGTAACATCCCAATTTCCAATTTGAATGTTATACATAGGTCATCATCTGCATATCATATTTTATTTGCATTTTGGTTGTGATCCTAGAAATCTTAAGCAACTCAAGGACTCAAGGAGAGAGTAGGAGGTTTCATAAAATTTTCATATTTTAATTTTCTCAAATTTGAAAAGAGGATCAATTTGATTTTAATATTTTTCTCTCCATTTATTTCCAATATTAAAAATAAAAGAGAGAAGATAATATGACTTCTTCAAAAGAGAGGAATATTGGAGAAGAAATTTTAAAATCAAATTTATATTTTATTTTCTATTTTATTTGAATTAGAAAAATATGCATTTTTGAAAAAATTTAGGCCAGAAAAATATTCACTTTGTTCTAAATATTAGGTTTAGACGGTGAAAATTGTTTCTAGTATTTTTAGAATTTATTTTAGGATTTTTCTTTCGGGCAAAATTAATTTTTTTGAAAAAAAACTTCCCACCCGACTAGGCCGAAGGCCCACCCGAGCAGGCCAGCCCACTGCGCCGCCTTCCTCCCGCGCGAGGACTCCGCGCTGCCGCCGCCGGAGCTCGGGAGTTCGAGCCGGACTCCTCCCGGCGCCCCCTCCCGCAAGGCAGACCCCCTCGCGCCTTTGTAAGCGTCGTCCACCGCCGCCCCTTCTCCTCACCCCGCCCCGCCGCCGCAGCTCGCGCCGCCGCCCGCCGCCGCCTAGCGTCGCCCCGCACCACCGCCCCACCGCCACGAGCCGCCGCTGCCACCGCGTCGTCTCGCCGGATTCCGCCGTCGTCGCCGCCGACGATTTCCTCCGGTTAACCGGTAAAAACCCGATCCGTTTTTTCCCTCGGTTTTTCTCCGGTTTAGTTTTTTAGGGTTTTTCTCTCGGTTTTCCCATCGGTTTTAATTTGCGGACGTTCGTCCATTAATCCTCGGTAGCGAATGTTTTCGTTCGTTAGGGTTTCATAGCGAACGTTCGTTCATTAGGGTTTTTCTTTTATTTTATTTTTCGGCCAGGGACCTATCAGCGAATACTTTTCTCATAGATTAGTCCCTGATCTTCAAACCCTCGCAACTTTTTGCTCATTTGTCCAAATCCAGTGAAACCAATGCCAAAATCTTCGTCTTGTTCCCCTATTTCCAAATAATCAATTTGAACATGGTTTTGACAATTTAAAATTTGGTTTCAAGCAGATTTGATTTCACACTTCTTTTGATCGTAGTTTGAGCTTTGTTGCTCTGATTCGATTGATTCTTTTTGCAAATGGAAGCTCTTCAGTTGAACTTTCAGTTTGGATCTTTTCATTTGAGTTTTACCCATGAATCTTATGCTTGTGTGCTTATGTATGTTATTGTTTGTTCACAATAGAGTTTCCGGAGTGCGAAGCGTGCTACTACGAGTCACTAGGGTTTTCAGATCGTCAACAAGGCAAGTAACCCTTTGATCATACCCCTTATTACCCATGTTTTTATGCATTAGTTTCAATCCTCAAACACTGCATGGTTAGGACTTGAATACTTGTGGGTATTGGGAAGTAGTGATGAGGTAGAATCTATTGTCTTTATTTCAAACCCTGGTAGTTACTTCTATGTTATGCTTATTGCAATGCTATGCTCGTAGACGTGGTTTGGGTTTGAGTGATCCATGAGAGATGTGAGAGTTTTAATTAATGGTTAAACTTAAGGTGGCTACTTTAATACACATCTGGGTGGTTTGGTTGAGGCACCCTGGAGCACCAGTGGTTGTCTAGGCACCTGGATTGTCCTGGGATATCCCGGAGTACCCGTGTGATCATCCTACAGTTTGCCACCCAGGCTCAAAGGGATCATAAGATTATTCATGCTAGAAACTTCCGTGTGTAGCCACAAGCCATTATGGGCTCTGGAATTGTTGAGTATGTTGTGTGACCTCTTTCAGTGGTAGGCTAGCAGATGTAGGGGATGTAGGTGGTACTGTCTACCCAGAGTAAAGAGTTAATGCTTCTGAAAGACTGTGTCTCGGTCATCCATTTCTCAAACACCATGTAGTGCGAGAAATCCAACGGAGGAGATCGAGTCTTGTGGGGAAAAGTGTGCAAACCTCTGCAGAGTGTATAAACTAATCATGGTTAGCTGTGTCCCTGGTTATGGACATTTTGAGTATCTGGTACTTGAATTATTGTTTTGATCTCATCACTCTATTTATTCAAATTGTTGGGTTGATGATTTATTAATTTGGGATTGAGTTTGAGGAACCTTCTCAATGTTTTCAACAGACTTTGTAGTTAAATAAAATCTATTCCTTTGTTGTAGGGAAAAACTAGCTTTCTGCAAAAATAACCATAGAGCATCCACCAGCCAAATTTGCATATAGTTATAGTTGTTGCATGTTCATTGCTCTATAGTGTTATTTTGCCAGCATATTCCATGTGCTGACCTACAAAGGCTGCAACGTATTATGTTGCAGAGTTTTCAGACAAAAAGTAAGGTGCGCTAGGTCCTTGTCGTGCACTCAGCTATGCCGTTGGAGTTGATGGACTCATTTTACCTTCGAAGCTTCCGCTGTTATCTTAATTAGATGACCTTCAGCCATATTATTGTAATAAGTTCTCTCTTTGAGACATTCGATGTAATAAGTGTGTGATTGAACTCTGTTATAAATCCTTTGAGTACTGTGTGTGTCAGCATTACCGATCCAGGGATGACACCTATGCACAGAGATTTGACCATCTGAGGTCGGATCGCTACAGTGCAATAATCAGCAAGTCTCGTCATGAAAAAACTTGCTGCAACCTCACCTCTCTGTACAACCATGTGAGGCTTGATCTTGCTAGAGAGCAAGTTTACTATAGCCTCAAATTCTTCACATAATCTTGTTGGATAACACATGCACGCACACTATTTTACTAAAAGGAAATTTGGTACCGCAACCCTTCTAATTTAGGCTAGTAAAAGTAACATAGTGCCCTTGTTTTGAATTGAGTGGTGTGATAATGAATATGTTTGTCTCATGTGCATATGGGTAGTGATTTTCTCCTTAGGCCTCACTCTATTCTAATCTCTCCCCTCTAAACCTATCAGATGCCTCCAAGACGTGACCCTGGATTTGTCTTCCCACCGGAGCTCACCCAGTTGATCTAGCAGCAGAATGCCTTGAGGCAGTTGCTAGTCCAGAACCAAGGCAACAACAACAACAACAATAACAACCCACCGCCACCACCTCCAGTTGACAACTCAGCCCGTTTTCTGAGGTTGAATCCACCGGTGTTCTCTAGTAGCACCGAGCTGATTGTTGCTGATGACTGGCTCTGCAGGATTGGGAGGGAGCTGACCACCGCATGTTGCATAGATGTTGAGAAGGTGCTCTTTGACGCACATCAATTGGATGGACCCGTAGCCTCATGGTGGGAGAATTACGCAACCACTTTTCCCATAGCCAATGTCACATGGGATCAGTTTCAGCAAGCTTTCCGTACAGCCCATGTCTCAACTAGAGCAATGAGTATGAAGAAGTGTGAGTTTCACAACTTACGCCAGGAAAATCGTACCGTGGGGCAGTACGTGGATGAGTTTAGTAAGTTAGCTCGTAATGCCCCATATGATGTGGCCACTGATGCCGCGAAGTAGGAGAAGTTTATGGAAGGGCTGAATGATGAGCTGAGTATGCTGTTGATGGTGGAAACATTCAATAACTACCAAGATTTGGTAGAGAGGGCCATCATGATTGAAGGCAAGGAGCAACAGATAGAGATCCGCAAAAGGAAGTATGGACAGGGGAAGTATAATTCTGGAGCTCAGCAGAAGCCTCGCTTTACCCCTAACTCAGGAGGTTACACTCATAACCATGGAGGCCATACTCATAATGGAGGGAGTTCGCATAGCCACAATGGCCCTAAGAATGGGAATGCGAATGGAGGAAACAACGGACATAACCGTTCCAACCCAGCAACACCCGCCAGGAAGGATCTAAGTCACATTACTTGTTTCAAGTGCGGGAAGACTGGACACTACACCACTAAATGCCCTGAAGCAAAGAATGGAAATGGAAATGGAAGCTCAACAAAGAAGCCAAACCCTTTCACCAGAGGTTAGGTGAACCACATCAACATGGAGGAGGTTGAAGAACAGCCTGACGCAGTGATCTATAAGTTTTTGATTAAGTCATCTACCGCTCTCGTTCTTTTTGACACTGGTGCATCGCATTCATATATATCAAGGGGATTTGTGGCCAAGTTTAAGTTGCTAACCCTAGCCCTTAGGTCACCCATGTTAGTAAGCTTGCCAGGAGCAGAGTATATGGCCAGCCGATGGTGTGATCGGTTACCATTAACCATTGGTAGCCACGTTTCCCCCTCAGACCTAGTGATTTTGGAGTCACAAGGATTGGATATAATATTAGGCATGGATTAGTTATCGAAGTATGGAGGAAACATCGATTGTGCTAGTAAGTCACTTCTACTCACCACCCTAGAGGGAAAGAGGATCAAGTATGTATCATGACATGCGCCAAGGAGGACCCAAGTGAATTCTCTCTCGGGAGTTGTTCAGGAAGAAGTGCCTGTTGTGAAGGATTACCCAGATGTATTTCCAAAGGAATTACCAGACATTCCACCAGATCGAGACATAGAGTCTTTGATAGAGCTGTTGCCAGGCACCGGACTAATATCGTAGAGACCGTATCGGATGCCCGCAAATGATCTAGAGGAAATTAAGAAACAGATTAAGGAGTTATTCAAGAAAAGTTACATCCGACCAAGTTCATCACCTTGGGGAGCCCCAGTGCTCTTAGTTGAGAAGAAGGATGGATCTTTGAGAATGGTTGTTGATTATCGGGCTTTGAACAAAGTGACGATCAAGAACAAGCACCCACTACCGATGATCAATGATCTGTTTGACCATTTGCAAGGAGCTAAAGTATTCTCCAAGATCGACCTTCGATCAGGATACCACCAGTTGAGATCCGAGAACAGGATATACCTAAGACATCTTTTACCACAAGGTATGGGCTATATGAGTACACGGTCATGTCTTTTGGACTGACTAATGCCCCTTCCTATTTTATGAGTATGATGAATAAGGTGTTCATGGAGTTTTTGGATAAGTTTGTTGTGGTATTTATTGATGATATTTTGGTGTACTCAAATAAGGAAGAGGAACACAAGGAACACTTGCGCTTAGTTCTCGAGAAGCTCAGGGAACACTAGCTATATGCCAAGTTTAGCAAGTGTGAGTTTTGGTTGAAGGAAGTTGGATTTCTTGGACATGTTATATCAGGAGATGGTATAGCAGTAGACCCCATCAAGGTTTAGTCTGTGACTGAGTGGTTGGCACCCACCTCAGTTGGAGAGATCCGCAGTTTTCTGGGACTCGCAGGATATTATAGGAGGTTCATTGAGAATTTCTCCAAGATTGCGAAACCCATGACAGAGTTGTTGAAGAAGGACACCAATTTCAAATGGATCGAGGAATGTGACCAGTTTTCAGGAGTTGAAGAAACGTTTGGTTACAGCCCTAGTGCTGATTCTTCCGGATATACGCAAGGATTTCCAGGTTTATTGTGACGCTTCTCGCTTGGGACCTGGAGGTGTACTAATGCAAGATAGAAGAGTTGTTTCATATGCTTCATGATAGATTCGACCTCATGAGTTGAACTATGCCACACATGATTGGGAGTTAGCAGCCGTAGTGCATGCGCTCAAGACCTGGAGACATTTTCTGATTGGAAACCAATGTGATGTGTACACGGACCACAAGAGTTTGAAGTACATTTTCACGTAGAAGGAGTTGAATCTCAAGCAGAGGAGATGGTTGGAGCTCAAAAAGGATTATGATATGAAGCTACATTATCATCCAGGAAAGGCCAATGTCGTAGCAGACGCTTTGAGCCACAAGAGTTATGCCAATATCCTCATAAGCAGAGGATTACCGCAGGAGTTAGTTGACGATCTTAAGGAACTTTGTTTGGAGATAGTTCCAAGAGGTTTTGTTGCAACAATGGAGGTTCAGTCTACATTGTTGGGAAAGGTTCGAGAAGCTCAGAAGGATGATAAGGAAATTGCTGAGATAAAGGAGAAAATGAGCAAAGGCAAAGCCAAGGGTTTTCGTGAGGATGAGAACGAAACCTTATGGTTTGAGGATCGTGTTTATGTGCCTAATGACCTAGAGATCTGGAAGTTAATACTTCAGGAGGCCCATGACTCACCATACTCGATACACTCCAGAAACACCAAGATGTATTTGGATTTGAAGGAACATTTCTGGTGGACAATAATGAAGAAGGATATTGCGAGTATGTAGCGGTATGTGATGTATGTCAGAGAGTGAAGGCAGAACATCAGAAGCCAGTAGGATTACTTCAACCTATGCCAATACCAGAATGGAAGTGGGATAAACTTGGCATGGACTTTATCACCGGATTACCCAGGACCCGATCAGGATATGATTCTATCTGGGTAGTACTTGATCGCTTGACCAAGGTAGCTCACTTTATCCCAGTGAAAACCACATATACAAGCGCGAAGTTGGCCAAGACATATATGACCAAGATCGTATGTCTGCATGGAGTTTCGAGGACCATCGTATCAAATAGAGGTACATAGTTTACCTCGAAGTTTTGGAATCAGCTGTACCAGACTTTGGGTACTAGGCTAGAGTTCTGTACATCCTTTCATCCGCAAACAGATGGATAGACCGAGAGAGTCAATCAGATTCTGGAGGACATTTTGAGAGCTTGTGCGCTAGATTATGGATCTAGTTGGGATGAACATTTGCCTTATGCAGAGTTCTCCTACAACAACAGTTATCAGTCTAGTTTGAAGATGGCACCTTTCGAAGCTTTGTATGGAAGAAGATGCATGACACCGTTAATGTGGGATGAAGTTGGAGACCATCCGTTGTTTGGACCAGTTTTAATCAAGGAATCCGAAGAGAAGGTTAAGTTGATTCGGGATAGACTGAAGGTAGCTCAGTCCAGGCAGAAGAGTTATGCCGATACAAAACGCAAGGAGGTAGTCTATGAAATTGGAGAACGAGCATATCTTCGTGTGTCATCACTCCGAGGAGTTAAACGATTTGGAGTTATGGGAAAGTTAGCCCCGAGATTTGTAGGACCATACCGAGTTCTGGAGCGTATGGGAGAAGTTGCCTACAAGTTGGAATTACCAGAAGTATTGTCAGGAGTTCATGATGTGTGTGAAGCCCCCGATTCAATCGTACACTAATCATACATGCAAACGTGTATGATCAAGATCAGGGACTCACGGGAAGATATCACAACACAACTCTACAAATAAAAATAAGTCATACAAGCATCATATTACAAGCCAGGGGCCTCGAAGGCTCGAATACAAGAGCTCGATCATAGACAAGTCAGCGAAAGCAACAAATATCTGAGTACAGACATAAGTTAAACAAGTTTGCCTTAAGAAGGCTAGCACAAACTGGGATACAGATCGAAAGAGGCGTAGGCCTCCTGCCTGGGATCCTCCTAAACTACTCCTGGTCGTTGTCAGCGGGCTGCATGTAGTAGTAGGCACCTCCCGAGTAGTAGTAGTAGTCGTCGTCGACTGTGGTGTCTGGCTCCTGGGCTCAAACGTCTGGTCGCAGCAATCGGGTATAGGAAAGGGGAAAAGGGGGAGAAAAGCAACCGTGAGTACTCATCCAAAGTACTCGCAAGCAAGGAGCTACACTACAAATGTATGCATTGGTATCAAATGGAAAAGGGGGTATCATATGTGGACTGAACTGCAGAATGCCGGAATAAGAGGGGGATAGCTAGCCCTATCGAAGACTACGCTTCTGGTAACCTCCATCTTGCAGCAAGAGAAGAGAGTAGATGGTAAGTTCACCAAGTAGCATCGCATAGCATAATCCTAAGAGGGTAGATGGTGATATCTGGTGATCAAGGGGGGGGCTTGCCTGGTTGCTCTGGCAAGAGAGAGGGGTCTTCAACTCCGTAGTCGTATTGGGTAGCAGCGGCATCGGTCTCAGTGTCTAGCGAGAGAAGAGGGGGAGGAAACAATAAATATTTAAGCAAACAGATTTATAGCGATGCACGACATGACAAGTATTGGTGCTAGGGGGATGCCCTATCGCGGTATGAGGTGATACCGGCGAAGGGGGAAAATATCCGGGAAAGTATCCCCGGTGTTTCGCGTTTTCGGGCAGAGGAGCCAGAGGGGGAAAGTTGCGAGTTTGATATGTTAGGGGTGCGTGGCGGACGAATGGGCTGCGTATCCGGGTTCGTCTCGTCGTTCTGAGCAACTTTCATGTTGAAAATATTTTAATCCGAGTTACGGATTAAAAGATATGATTTTCTAAAGATTTTATTAATTTCTGGAATTTAATTAATTATTTAAATTAATTCGAAAATGGGTTAATGACATCAGCATGATGTCATGCTGACGTCAGCAGTCAACAAAGTTGACTGGTCAACCTGACTAGTGGGTCCCACTGGTCAGAGACACCTGTTAATTATCCAAATTTTAATTAATCTAATTAGAATTAATTAGGGGTGGGCCCCACTGTCATTGATTGATTAATTAACTAACAGTTAATTAGGTTAATCTAATTATGATTAATCAACTTAATTAATTCCTTAATTAATTAATTAAATTATTATTATTTATTTAATTATTATTATTTATTTAATTATTATTATTTTTTTAATTCCTTTTTTTCAGAAACGCTCTAGGCATGGGGGCCCACTTTCATAGGCCCCAGGGGGGCTAGCGGGCGCTGGGCTATCGGGCGGTGGTGCGGGCGACGGGCGCTAGCCCGAATAGGCGCCCGCCCAGGCCAGCAGGGGGGACAGCGACCGCAGGGCACCGGAGAGCAACGGAGGACGAGGCCGGAGCTCGACCGGATCGAGCCCATGCCAGCGGGAGTGAGCAGAGGTGGCGCGGGTAGCGGAGAGGGCCGCCGCGGCAGATGGCGCACGACGAGGTGTGGGAAGCACGCGAGGCGGGTGAGACGCTGGTGGCCAGGGCTACGCGCCGGCGCGGCGCAGTAGCAGGGCCACCGCGGGACAGAAACGGGGCGGCGGTGCGGGGAGCCGACGAGCGCGGGTGGAGGTGGCCGCGGATGTCCGTGGCGGGGTGGCGGAGCTCGCGCAGGCGCAGTTGGGATCCGAGGTGGCGCAGGACTGCGGGCGCGCACGGCATGGCGGGCAGAGGAGCAGAGCAGCGGAGCGGGGCCGCTAACGTGGGGCGCCGTGGAGCGCGGCGGCCAGCCGCAGCAGCGGGGACAGAGGCGGGGCGAGGGGCGTGGCCCCGAGCGGCGTGCGCGGGTGCGGGATGGCGAGTAGCGGGTGCGATGAGCGCGGCGAGGTGAGGAGCGCGCGAGCGTGCGCGAGGGGGGAACGCCGGGTGGCCGCGGTGAGCGTGGCCGGTGCGGGCGCGTGCGGGGAAGAGAGGAGGAGGGGCCTCACAGGGGGGGTTGTGGGGAGGGGGCGGGGGGGGGTGGGGGGGGGGCGACGGGGATGACGACGACGTGGGGTGTAGGCCAGTGGGGAGGAGAAAGCAGGCCGGCAAGGGAGCTCCGGTCGCCGGCGCGGTCCAGGCGGCGACGGGCGCGCGGGGGAGAGGGGCGAGGGGATCGGGATCCTCCCAATCCAGATCCAGACGAGGGAGGGAGAGTGGTGCGAGTGGGGTTGGGGTAGGTTAGGGTTTCGGGTCATGGGGGGGGGATAAGGGAGGCAGAGTGGGCCTCCTGGTGGCCTGGGTGGCCAGCATGGGCCAAAGCCCAAAGGGCCGGGGGGGCTTTTCCCTCTTTTTCCCTTTCTTTTCTGTTTTCTGTTTTGCATTTTCTTTTTATTTCCTTTTCTGTTTAATTTCATTTTAAACCATTTAGCCATTTTATAAAAATGTGTTTGCTGCACCATAATTACTCTTGTATTATTTGGCAACCACCGAACATTTTTGTTTCAATTTTTGAAAACCTTTTGTTGTTGACATTAAATTAAATTTGAATTTGACATGGTTTGAACTAACGGAAGTTTAGCAACAGCAATTGTCGGGGATATACCCCGTGGCGTAAACCGCCCGGAAGTATAACCCGACCGAACTGGATGACTCACTGGTAACCTGCCCGGAGCTTGCCGGTTCACGGGCTACCCGCCGGTCTTGGCGGTTCATTAGTAACCCGGCGGGCGGGTCAGATGGATGACGAGGCCCATGGCCTAGAAGGCCGGTTCACGTTTAATGGTGGGCCGGTTTAAGAGAAAAGGCATGAGGAACATTTATCTTACAAGGAGCTAAGACCTGGACTTGTATCCGGTTTGTATTAGAGATAGACTAGTCCTAATCCTAATAGGACTCTACATGTAACCCGCCCCTCCAACATATATAAGGAGGGGCAGGACTCCCCAAAAGGGACAAGATTCACAAGTTCCACAAGTTGGACAAGTTAGGTTTAGACAATAGCTCTCGAGAGAGAGCACTCTTGTACCCGTGATCATCATCATCAATATCAATGAAGCAGGATGTAGGCTTTTACCTCCACCGTGAGGGGCCGAACCTGGGTAAAACATCGTGTCTCTCGTCCCGCTCAACCCCTCTCAAGCTACCACATAGATGCGTTGGCCTCGCGACTAAGTCCTGACACTAAGGACATCTGCCGTGACAATTCCACGACAGTTGGCGCCCACCGTGAGGCTTGCGCACGGTGGTGTTGAGTTTTTGGAGGGATCTTGCCCCGGGATCGAGAAGTCTGCAATTTTCCGTGACTATCCCACGTCTCGAGAAATTTCATGGGATTTGATCCGGGCGAGTTATGGTTTTGCAAGATTGGCCGGGTCAAGGCTGTCTCGCGGATTGCCGGGTCAGAGCTGCCCACACGTCACTGGATCGAGATCAACTGCTACTCCTACTGCTACCGCTGTCGACGTGGATTGCCTCCGCAGCATCTTGCCTCGCCGACCACCGGCCTCCACAGCGGCAGCTTCTCCTGTGGCCTCCATGAATCGTTGCAACGGCCTCGTCGAACCGGACGTCAGTATACAGTCAAACTAATGAAGAAAAGGGAAAAGGGGTCTACAACCCGGAGGAAAATACAACCGCAATTTGGATTCGCCGCCCCGGGATTTCATCTGGCTCGTTCCGCAAGTGGTTCGGCCGGCCTGTCAACCCGCCGTCAAAATCGCCCCGGTCTTGGTCACATCAGCCCTGCATCTGCTGATTGGGCCTCTACCACGACAGTTGGCGCCCGCTGTTGACCTGCGCTGGCCTCGGTCGCCTTGGCCTTACTTCTTGACTATCAAACCGCCTCACTGTTGCTAGTTTGCCCGCAGAGAGCCACCGCTGTCGATTTGTCTCGCGGCAGCCGTCAAACCGCCCTGCGAATTTTAGCCTCGGTGAACTATCCTACTTCTGCTGGATTCCACCTCCATGTACCGGCCGTTTCCTGTACTCGGTCGAGTCACACCAAACCAGAGCTGGGAGGGAAACACGGACGAGAATCAGTCAACCGGCCACGTCAGCTGAAGCCAAATCGGTCTTCTCTTCTTGTCGAAATTCTGATTGGTGCATGTGTACAAGGAATAATACTAGAAGAAGGAAAGATTGACTACGTGAAATCTCATCCGTAGTTATCAAAGAAAGAAATACATCAAGGGAGATAACAACAAGTAGGACTCGGTCTCGGTCTCCGCTTCAGGTCTTCACTTTCGAGCTGCCTGTCGTCGAACCGGCACCGGGTCTCCGCTTCTGCTCGCCTGACGCCTCTGAGCCGCTGAAGTGGCCACATCAGCTGTAGGATTGGTTCCGTGTCTGAAACGTTCTCCTCACGGATCGCCGAGCCGTACAAGCTGGAGCTGCCGCGCGCCACTACCGCTGCTGCCTGTTTTCTATGACTGCAAGCCATCATCTCTCCAGTGTCTGTAGCCACGCTGAGGCCGTGACCCGCCGGACCCGTGAGCCGCCATCGCTCACCTCAGCCTGAGCTGCTTCGCGCCATGAGCCGCTGGCCAGCCTCCGCTTCAACAAACAACAGCGTCGAGTCACTTCAGACTGCGCCTGCGCCAACCCATTGCCAGCTCGGCCGCGCCTCTCCGACCCGTCGCCGGTTCGGCCGCGCCTCGCCTCCTCTGGGTCACCATCAATGACCCGCGGCCGCGCCACTCCAACCCGTCGCCGGTTCGCCCGCGCTGCTCCAATCTGTCGGCTTCAGCCGCGCCACCAACCTGCTGGTTTGCGAATCACTACGTCCGCAGTCCTGTTAAACCGTCGTCTGGGTTCGCCTCTGGACCGACTGCCCGCAAGAGGTGTGACGGGTCGCCGGTCTCCACCTCCGCTGCCTCGCCCCGCCAGTTAACACCGTTCGAGGGCCGCCGCTGGCTCGTTCCCCTGATTCAAACCGCCGCCGGCTCATCCCTCCACTTCGCCACGCTGTGGGCTGCCACGTCCCTCTCTGGGTTCGTCTCTAACCCGTGACTCGCCTGAGCTGCCGACCTGCATCCATCGCTTCCAGGGGGCCCCACGTCCTTCAACAACTCTGCCTCTGAGTTCCTGCGCCACCACAACTTCGACAAACCGGCCGTGGCTGGGCCGCCCGTGCCGGCGCGCTTCACCGGGTGAGCCGCCATCAGGGAGCCGCAGGGCGCTTCCACCGTTGAGCGCCTGTGCCACTGTTGCCGGCCCCGCTTCTCCCCGCGGCTGCTTCCTCCATCGCACGAGCCTTGCTGACCCGCCTCCTCCTCCTTTGCTGTATCACCATCGGTGACTCGCTAACCATGACCCGGAGGTGGATACAAGCATGACTCAAGACTATTTGGGCATGGATTTCTACAAGCTGGCCATAATCCAGAAAATGGGGTTGGGCGCGGGCGCGCCTCGCAGGTACCTCTCTGTTGCTGCGCCCGGCTTGAACCGCCCCGTCTCCGGCCGGGTTATGCTGCCCCGTCTTCGGCCGGGCTTCGTATGGTTTCCCCTGATGTCAAACCGCTGTGGTCACTCACAAACCGTCGTTTCCATCGCGGCATACATCAATGGCTTGCTAGCTCCGCTGCTGAGACTGTCATCGCTGCTGCCGTGCTACCTCTGCCTCAGCCCGTTTCTGCTGGTCTCCGAAGATCAGGTCCTAAGGTTGCAAGTGAAGACTAAAGGGGAAGATTCCTCTTGGTGATCTGGTGCAAATCAACCAAAGATGAGCATACAATGCTAAGAGTAATGGTGGGGAGTTAAGGCTGGAACTGCCTTGATGGATTAAGCAGGACTTTCAAATTATCCAAGGACGTTATATACGGATCATCGTTCATCTGAATATATCAGGTGATATCTCTCTAAACTTATTTTACTAGCACATATTGTTTCTATCAAAAAAACAAATTACTTTGATTTGTATTTTTATACATAGGACCATTATTCATTACAAATATGGTTTATACCATGGATATGGAACACGGGCTAATAATGTTCCGCCCGGCGATAGTCCGTGACATATTACACATTGAATGGACGTGCACAAGTCGCCGCCCTTGCGGCCCGGTCTACATCAACTTGCCGGGATCGCGTTTGATCGATGTTCAATGGACGTGCACAAAGTCGCCGCCCTTGCGGCCCGGTCTACATCGACTTACCGGGATCGCGTTTGATCAATGTTCAATGGACGTGCACAAGGCCGCCGCCTCTGCGGACCTGGTCTACAACAACACGCCGGGCCGCACTTGTCTGCATGAGCTATTTATTGAGTATGAGCAAGTCACTGCTTGGGTAGCCCGGTTTTTCTTCCAATACATTGGAGGCAAGTTATCATTCAGCCACCGTCTGCGCTGGATGGATGAATGGACATGCGCACAAATCACTGCCACTACAGTTTGGTCAACTTCAAACAGCCAATTGGAAGGAACCATTGACCGAGTTGCTGACACAGCTCATACGAGATCTTTTATAACCCGCCGCAGTCACCTCAGCCTTCTGTGGATTTACATCGCGTTATCAACACCAATGATATATACCTTCTGCTATGATCAAAGTACGGAGAATCTCAAGACAACTCCCTGAGTCATCTTAAGACTCGGGGGCTACGATGATATGACACAGTAAGTCTTGCCAGTTTCAGCAAATTCAAGTGCCCCAGGATGTTGAAGGAAAACCCGTCCCGGAGGCTACTGTTATATTGATAAAAAATTAAAGGCCGTCAGAAATATTCTGGCTCACAATGATGCTTCCGGTTTACAGTCCGGCTTAAGGGGAACCCCATCTCCCACACAGCGCTGAAGCCTTTAGTATCTGGTTCAAATCCGGTTTAAGAGGAAACTATCTCTTGCAAAGCTCTGAAGCTCTCAAATCCGGTTTAAAAATGTCCGGTTCAAAAAGGAATTAACTTCTCGCAAGTTCGAGTTTAAGGGCCGTCAGAAAAATTTCCGGCTAAAAATGAAGATTCCGGTTTAAAATCCGGTTCAAGGGAAAGATGTCTCCCACAAAGCTTTGAAGCTCCCAATATCCGGTTCAAAATCCCGGTTCAAGAAATATTTTATCTCTTGCAAAAAGTTAAAGGGTGCCAAAGAGGACCTGCTGCCATGATGCGTGGTTCAAACATGGGTATCATGCATTATTGGCTTATCATATTATTGATCACTTGGGGGCTTGGTCGTATCCGAACCATAGCTACACCTCTTGATCGGCGCAATGCCACAATATCACTTGGGGGCTTGGTCGCATCCGAACCAATGCAACACCTTTTGATAGGCGAAAGCCACCAGATCACTTGGGGACATGGTCAAGTCTGAACCAGTCACGCCTCTTGATCGGCCTAAAGGCCACAGAATCACTTGGGGGCTTGGTCGAACCCGAACCATTGCCACGCCTCTTGATCGGCATAAATGCCACTGTTTCATTTGGGGACCTGGCTGACTTGAACCATAGCTACACCTATCGGGAGCTTGGTCGTGTCCGACCATGGTAACGCCATCTGATCGGCTCAAATAAGCCTCTTTTTGCAAATGGTTTTATCATTGCCTTTGCTTCACAATTTTCTTTGATAGATATTTCTTTTATTTTTTGTTGCATTTTTTAAACCGACATTGTTAATCCGGTTCAACTATCAATTACAAATTGTCGGAACACGGTCAAATCTTAATCCGGAGACTATCTGCCCGGTTTGGTTTTAAGTTACCATCCTATTATGGAGTAAACCGGTGTTTATCAACCCGGCTCGGCTTTCAACTGCAAGTTGTCAGTACACGATCAAATTATAACCCGGAGACTATCAGCCCGGTCTGGTTTGACTACGAGTCGCCAGTATTATATATGGTTAAACCGGTGTTTATCACAACCCGGTACAGTTTTATCATAAACAGGCACAATATGGAAGGAGTTATCAGTACTCAAGATTCGGATTATCACCCTTACTACAAAAAGTTGGTAAATCAACGATGTGATTCAATGTCACAGGTATGATATATTTCATATTTGATTATTCTTAAGTGCAGCCTTGGTTATAAACCCAGGTTATATGTTGGGCATTATGACCCGTCCGGCGGTAAACCGCCAGGACACTTTAAACTTGTTGTATGTAGAAACAGGTTGAATAAAGTATGATGATAAATTCCGGTGTTTATTAAACCAGCCTGGCTTTAAGACGATATGTCGCCAGTATGATGATAAATTATCTGGAGTTTATTAAACCGGCCTGGCTTTAAGACGATAAATCGCCAGTCTATGATGAGAAATTGTCCGGTGTTTATTAAACCGGCCTGGCTTTGGACTATAAGTCGCCAGTATATATTTGGATTGCTCCATTGGAATCATGCGCTTATAAATCATTGGGTTATATTATTCAAATAGCCAACATGGCTGGATTTTATTATGATCATTAATAACCGGTATTATCGAGGTTTTCAAAGTCGCTTTAGCGCAATGGCTATTATTTTATCAAAGGATATGATTTATTCTACAATGGAAGGAATAGTCTCGAGTCGCTGCAGGCTTACAACCCGACACTTGGGGGCTACATTATTCAACTGAAGATTATATCAAATATGCAAGTCTCATGTCACTGCAAGCATGCACGATGACACTTGGGGGCTAATGCAAAGTCATTTTTTAGTCTTATTGAAGACCCGACTCATCACATCATAATGAGCCGGCCCTTGGGGGCTAATGCAAAGTCATTTTTTGCTCGTCTTATTGAAGACCCGACTCATCACATCATAATGAGCTGGCCCTTTGGGGCTACCAATTGCTCATGTCAACAATTCAAGTCTACATGATCATATCTACAAAGTCCCTGCTCATTATTGCATAATGACCCGACCCTTGGGGGCTACACGTTGCTGTTCAAATCTATATTATCATATCTACAAAGTCCCTGCTCATTATTGCATAATGACCTGGCCCTTGGGGGATACATTGGTTGAAGTTTTTATATGCATAAAGCAATTACAAGTCCCAGGTTGCTGCAAGCATAACAACCCGGCACTTGGGGGCTACATATGTGGAATATTCAGTTGTGATTAGTAACTGAGATGAACAGTCTGGATTTCTTCAAGCATGCAACATTTATATTGACACAAGTCTTAAAGCTATCATTATGTTATCCTCTTAAGACTTGGGGGCTACAGGTAATATGCATATAAAGGAGGAACATCTTCAAATTCTCAGTTTTTGGCAAAGCAGGAAGATTAATTGTGTGATCCGACGTCGACAACAATCATAACCCGACGTCTATCAACGATCATAATCCGGGATCATCAGTTTTTATAACCCGGCCATTTTGGTAATGTTAAACCGGCAAGCTTTTACATCTTCAAACCGGCTGAATATCAGATGAATATTTCAAGACCAATATTTCTTAAACCGGCGCTTTGGAAGCCGACTCAAGTGGATTATTCTTCACAATATTTGTCTGTGAGAAACCAATGTCAGCAAATTGAGTATGACGCTGGCTTATTGACCTGTATTTTTTAGAAGGAGGAAATGACAAGGACTTAAGGATGATCAGGTGCCGATTTACAAGAATTTTTAACCCGGAGCACAACCAGTCAAGTTTGTTCTTGTGTTTATTTTACAGGATCAGTTTAACATGGATAAATCCAAATTAAACTAGGGGCTAATGTCGGGGATATACCCCGTGGCGTAAACCGGCCAAAAGTATAACCCGGCCGGACTGGATGACTCACTGGTAACCCGCCCGGAGCTTGGCGGTTCACGGGCTACCCGCCCGGTCTTGACGGTTCATTAGTAACCCGGCGGGCGGGTCAGATGGATGACGAGGCCCATGGCCCAGAAGGCCGGTTCACGTTTAATGGTGGGCCGGTTTAAGAGAAAAGGCATGAGGAACATTTATCTTACAAGGAGCTAAGACCTGGACTTGTATCCGGTTTGTATTAGAGATAGACTAGTCCTAATCCTAATAGGACTCTACATGTAACCCGCCCCTCCAACATATATAAGGAGGGGCAGGGCTCCCCAAAAGGGACAAGATTCATAAGTTCCACAAGTTGGACAAGTTAGGTTTAGACAATAGCTCTCAAAAGAGAGCACTCTTGTAACCGTGATCATCATCATCAATATCAATGAAGCATGATGTAGGCTTTTACCTCCACCGTGAGGGGCCGAACCTGGGTAAAACATCGCGTCTCTCGTCCCGCTCAACCCCTCTCAAGCTACCACATATATGCGTTGGCCTCGTGACTAAGTCCTGACACTAAGGACATCTTCCATGACAATTCCACGACAGTAATCGAGGTGACGTGGCATGATTAGCATGGAATTACTGTAGCAAGATTATTCGGGCGTTACAAATCTCCTCCACTACAAGAAATCTCGTCCCAAGATTTAAGAGGGGTGTAAGGGGGGAAGTTCTGGTTACGAAAATGTAACAGACCTTCTTGTCTTCGGTTGCTCTCCTCGAAGAGGTCGATCCATAGCATTGATGTCTTCACTCCTATGCCTCAATGCATCATGATGAAATTGTCGTCCTTCCTTCAGGATCTCCAACATACTTACAAATGAATAAAGGGTGGTTATTCTGTCAGAACGGACCCCTGCAAGGTTGACTACCTGGTAGTTAACATCGGGGAAGGTGGCGGAAAGTAACTCTCGAATTGAAACTTAAGAAAATATCGAGAGTGAGGTAAGGAGGTATCATGGGAAGTTTCGAGCGGGCAGGCAATTGTTCGATGCCTGAAACGAAGTGTTGAAGGGGTTTAGAGCAATGTGATTAAGCATTGCATCTGATACCTAAATAGATCAACAGGAAGGTGGCCCATGAATTACATACAAAGTCAAACGCGAGGAATAACTTTGACAACAGGGTGTACAGGAGAGTCAGGTTTCGATCCTATGGAACTGTGGGTTATGGGCCCACCATGTGGATTAAAAGCAGGAAGGGCGGTGACGTCTTGCATGATCATGAAAGCAAGGCATGTCAGAGGATAGTATGTCGGTTATGTCGACAACAACATCAGTACCAAGGGCGAGGGACGAAGAGACCCATTTTCCTGCTCATTGAGCGAGGCGGACCAATAGGCAAAGTTCTCATCCATCGGTGGTTACCGGAATGTCATCAACAATAGTAACATGGTCTTGCTGACAGAATTGTACACCGAGGGGGTTACATAAGCAGGAGAATATTACTGCTTAGATCCTATAGATCACAACAAAGGTTAAACAAATCAATGGAAAGGAAAATGTGATTATCATATTAAATAGAACAATGGAAAGGAAAATGTGTTTAACACATATTTCAAGGGTATATCCTTTCCAAGGACAAGCAGAGCATGATATCCATGACAGGATATAATGTAGAAACTCTTTAGGTAGGGGAGAGAATTTTCATGACATTACCCATACAACGGTGTTTGGATAATTGAGAAGGAAACATTTAGCATTGGGCTTCAAATGTTCCTGTTGAAAATCGGAGTACCATAGACATGCTTCGAGATAGCATTGACATGGTCAACAGGTGAAGATCAGACTTTGGAAACAAAAAGGATCCATCAGGAACAACTTATAGAATAGGTCTTATAATTTCCTCACAGAATAATGACTAACCTTGACAAAAAGGAAATTATAACAATAGGTCCTCCGGCCAGGTGTGCTAGGCATGACATCACCTTACCGGGTCATATAAACACCATTGTTATAACTCTTGGAAATATGTTCCGATCATCATATCTGACCGAGATTCAGATCTGATTGGTGTCAGGATACCTCAGACTCAGGATCCTGAGATAAAATGGTGCGACACGAATTGACGAGAAGACATAATAAGATTCTCGAGAAGTGAACTATGGAAGCGAGTTCCGAAACAAGAGTTCACCATTAAATCAAGGAGAGAATGAGGAGGTGGCTGATGGACTCAGCGATAATTTATCAAGATTTCCAACAAGATGGTTTTCCATAATTATGTGAACAAGGAGATAACAATTGTCGGATCAAAAGATATAATGATGTATGTTCGAGGAAAACATCCATAATTAAACATTAGTTGACAGGTGCACCCGAAATATGGGTTGGGTTGCACAACCAATGTCAGAATGGTGATTCAATAATCAATAGTCTAAGAATGAATGGTCGACCATTAACTTCAAAGCAATAGGGTTGCTAGCAGTGCAGAATCCAAACAGCACCGTTCACTTGTTGGTACCCCGGTTGGAATCAACACGAGGACCAAGAAGAATGGTGATGGTCAGAAGTATCACTATACCAAGAATTCTTAAGAGGTGGTGAAATTCCCATGACATTCTTGACATAAAAGGTGGTAATACTCCAAGGTAAAGAAGAACAATGCTGGGTAGCAAGGAACTCAAGGTATAACACAAAACACGAACAAGTTTGTGTTGGTGGGAAGGCAATAAAGTGGTCGATGACAATAAAATTCATCGAGGGAAAGGATGGTATTTCTCATCATGAATTCAATTGGAAAAACCTGGGAGGAGTCAAAATGTTGATGATGATCACGACAATTTTTGTCAAGAAGTTTCATGAAGATGTAATCGATCGATGATGACATCAAGTCAAATGAATGATGAAGCGAAATGTTATTGGAACCACAGGTAGGACACAGACTCGAAATCAAGTTTGTTGTTCAAGGAGAAATGATACGACGAGGAAAATCGACGTAAGCTTAGCTCATCATCGAAAGTTGTGCTCCAGGATTAAGGACCAGGTAGCATAGTTAAAATTTAGCACGCTACTGATATAGCCGATCGGGATGGAATGACTTAGATGATTGTTAACTCATAAGCAACAAAATTACTTAGAGTTATGGAATCAGAGTGCGGAATCGGTTTACTTATGGATGTTCTCGGTTGACTATTAACTCAGAACCCGGGGGAAATCTGAAATCAGTGAGAAGCAATACTAGATGAAGACTCATTGGAAGCAACACAGTTCTTTGATATTCTCGAGATACTGGAGGGTATTTCTCGAAGGAAGATCGACATAGGCGTTGCGGAGATGTATTGATCTGCAGAAGACAAGTGTTTCCACTGTCCTGAGAAATGGTATTTAAAGGAGAACATGGTCGGAACCACGACTGCAAGGGTCAATTCACAGATACCAGATGATATTATAACAAGGGGATAGTTATTATTACAAGAAGCTTCCATGATAGGATCTACATCATGTCCATGGGCATGAACACAAAGGTTCAAGGTCGACTCCCACTTCCTCAATGCATAACCTTCCATTCACTTCTCATTTTTCAAAGAAGTTGTAATGTTTAAATTTTATCTAGCAAAACACCAGAAGAGTATGACTCGTGGTAGCTCTCGGGTTTACCCGGATCTGGGAAGGCATAGGTTCAACCCTTAGGGTATCTTGGGAACATATACCACAAGCTTCAATAGTAAATAACACCAGCTCGATAGTAGAGCACGGGTGACAAAAGGAGAGGATACAATTTACTGAAGGAATTATGTATTCGGGAAAGAACTTCTCGAGGTTTTTGTATACGAAGGACAGTGTCGGATGATATTTCAACAAAGGATCCGACGGTCCATAGCGGAGCTGATGTGAGTATCGGCACGCAACTAGAGGAAGAAACAATGCGGAGGCATTGGATTATAGAAGCAATCGACTAATTCAAAGCTCACATGTAAAGGAATTATGATTTCCCAATCAAAGGATCGGAAGCAAACGCTCTGATTAGGGATGGATAAGTTGAGTAAGCTTAGGGGTAAAATCGACAACAATTTGATTGGTCGAGCTCCAGCTCATGCTTAATATGACGTCTGAGCCAAAAGGATGAATTCTAGGATCTGATTGAGGATTGAGAGCATTCACAACATATTGAATCAATGGACTCAAAATGATAGTGACAAAGGCTGCCAATAAGATTACTATACTTATGGGATTAACCATAATGAAAGCAAGCAAGAATTTCAAGAGCAATAAGCTGCTAAGGATTTTCGGAAGATCGAATAGTATCTCGAAGACCTTATGAAACACATAAACATCTGGGATGGGCGGATACTTGGTATGTGTGAGGAATTATCCATAGGAGTGTTCATGTGGGTAATGAACTGCAAGGCAGTAGGCATAAAGAATTCTCGGAACTATAGAGAGAATTTTCGGGTATCTGGTATTAACCAGATCCATGGGATTTAAAGGGCAAGCATATGTAGTTTTCCACAATGATATAACAGTGGTAGGGAATTTGCAAAGGTGGTGGTCACAAGTGTCTCGAGAGAACATCGGAGATTATCTTCGGAATCTTCTGGTGCAGCCGGCGATCATCTGGACTGAAGGGACTCTCCGCGAGAAAGTATTTTCGAGAACCTAAAATTAGATTTTAGTAAATTCATTATACCCGAATAGAAGAGAGATCAGAGTCCCGGAGTATAGACGAGGAGTAAAAGATCCTAGTACCACCCAATGGTGACGTGGGCCCATAGGCCACACAACCATGTTAGTAAAGGTTTTGCAATGACTAGACTCAACTTCGGCGAGGGAGTTGGAAAGGGGGATTCCTACAGGCAGTCGGCTCTGATACCAACTTGTGAAGCCCCCGATTCAATCGTACACTAATCATACATGCAAACGTGTACGATCAAGATCAGGGACTCACGGGAAGATATCACAACACAACTCTACAAATAAAAATAAGTCATACAAGCATCATATTACAAGCCAGGGGCCTCGAAGACTCGAATATAAGAGCTCGATCATAGACAAGTCAGTGGAAGCAACAATATCTGAGTACAGACATAAGTTAAACAAGTTTGCCTTAAGAAGGCTAGCACAAACTGGGATACAGATCGAAAGAGGCACAGGCCTCCTGCTTGGGATCCTCCTAAACTACTCCTGGTCGTCGTCAGCGGGCTGCACGTAGTAGTAGGCACCTCCAGAGTAGTAGTAGTCGTCGTCGACGGTGGCGTCTGGCTCCTGGGCTCCAACGTCTGGTCGCAGCAATCGGGTATAGGAAAGGGGAAAAGGGGGAGAAAAGCAACTGTAAGTACTCATCCAGAGTACTCGCAAGCAAGGAGCTACACTACAAATGTATGCATTGGTATCAAATGGAAAAGGGGGTATCATATGTGGACTGAACTGCAGAATGCCGAAATAAGAGGGGGATAGCTAGTCCTATCGAAGACTACGCTTCTGGTAACCTCCATCTTGCAGCAGGAGAAGAGAGTAGATGGTAAGTTCACCAAGTAGCATCGCATAGCATAATCCTAACCGATGATCCTCCCCTCGTCGCCCTGTGAGAGAGCGACCACCGGTTGTATCTGGCACTTGGAAGGGTGTGTTTTATTAAGTATCCGGTTCTAGTTTTCATAAGGTCAAGGTACAACTCCAAGTCGTCATGTTACCGAAGATCACGGCTATTCGAATAGATTAACTTCCCTGCAGGGGTGCACCACATAACCCAACACGCTCGATCCCATTTGGCCAGACACACTTTCCTGGGTCATGCCCGGCCTCGGAAGATCAACACGTCGCAGCCCTACCTAGGCACAACAAAGAGGTCAGCACGCCGGTCTAAATCCTATGGCGCAGGGGTTTGGGCCCATCGCCCATTGCGCACCTGCACGTTGCGAACGCGACCGGAAGCAGACCTAGCCTAGCAGGCGTTCCAGTCCAATCTGGCGCGCGCCGCTCAGTCACTGATGTCACGAAGGCTTCGGCTGATACCACGACGTCGAGTGCCCATAACTGTCCCCGCATAGATGGTTAGTGCGTATAGGCCAGTAGCCAGACTCAGATCAAATACCAAGATCTCGTTAAATGGGTTATCTTGAAATAACCGCGAACGCCGACCAGGGCCAGGCCCACCTCTCTCCTAGGTGGTCTCAACCTGCCCTGTCGCTTCGCCACAAAGATCCACACGAGGGCCGTTGGGACAAAGGTCCTTTCAACCCCCAATCCGTGAATCACTCGCGGGTGCTCCACAAGCCGACCCGTCTTTAGTCACCACATGTATCATGTATAAAGTATACAATATATATCCGTGATCACCTCCCGAGTGATCACGGCCCGATAGTATAGCACAGCAGACGGACAAGAATGTAGGGCCACTGATGGAAAACTAGCAACATATACTAGGCATATAGGATTGCAGGTAAAGGTAACAACAGTAGTAGCAAGGACAGGCTATGCATCAGGATAGGATAACGGAAAGCAGTAACATGTTACACTACTCTAATGCAAGCAGTAGAGAGTAGAGTCGGTGATATCTGGTGATCAAGGGGGGGGGGGCTTGCCTGGTTGCTCTGGCAAGAGAGAGGGGTCGTCAACTCCGTAGTCGTATTGGGTAGCAGCGGCATCGGTCTCAGTGTCTAGCGAGAGAAGAGGGGGAGGAAACAATAAATATTTAAGCAAATAGATTTATAGCGATGCACGACATGACAAGTATCGGTGCTAGGGGGATGCCCTATCGCGGTATGAGGTGATACCGGCGAAGGGGGAAAACATCCGGGAAAGTATCCCCGGTGTTTCGCGTTTTTGGGCAGAGGAGCCGGAGGGGGAAAGTTGCGAGTTTGATATGTTAGGGGTGCGTGGTGGACGAACGGGCTGCGTATCCGGGTTCGTCTCGTCATTCTGAGCAACTTTCATGTTGAAAATATTTTAATCCGAGTTACAGTTTAAAAGATATGATTTTCTAAAGATTTTATTAATGTCTGGAATTTAATTAATTATTTAAATTAATTCGAAAATGGGTTAATGACATCAGCATGATGTCATGCTGACGTCAGCAGTCAACAGAGTTGACTGGTCGACCTGACCAGTGGGTCCCACTAGTCAGAGACACCTGTTAATTATCCAAATTTTAATTAATCTAATCAGAATTAATTATGGGTGGGCCCCACTGTCATTGATTGATTAATTAACTAACAGTTAATTAGGTTAATCTAATTATGATTAATTAACTTAATTAAGTAATTAATTTAATTATTATTTATTTATTTATTTTTATTATTATTATTATTTATTATTTTTAATTCCTTTTTTCAGAAATGTTCTAGGCATGGGGGCCCACTGTCATAGGCCCCAGGGGGGCTAGCGGGCGCTGGGCTATCGGGCGGTGGTGCGGGCGACGGGCGCCCGCCCATGCCAGCAGGGGGGACGGCGACCGCAGGGCACCGGAGAGCAACGGAGGACGAGGCCGAAGCTAGACCGGATCGAGCCCATGCCGACGGGAGTGAGCAGAGGCGGCGCGGGTAGCGGAGAGGGCCACCGCAGCGGATGGCGCACGGTGAGGTGTGGGAAGCATGCGAGGCGGGCGAGACGCTGGTGGCCAGGGCTGTGCGCCGACGCGGCACAGTAGCAGGGCCACCGCGGGACAGAAACGGGGCGGCGGTGCGGGGAGCCGACGAGCGCGGGTGGAGGTGGCCGCGGACGTCCGTGGCGGGGCGGCGGAGCTCGCGCAGGCGCAGTTGGGAGCCAGGGTGGGACAGGACGGCGGACGCGCACGGCGTGGCGGGCAGAGGAGTAGAGCAGCGGAGCGGGGCCGCCAACGTGGGGCACCGTCGAGCGCGGCGGCCAGCCGCAGCAGCGGGGACAGAGGCGGGGCGAGGGGCGTGGCCCCGAGCGGCGTGCGCGGGTGTGGTGAGCGCGGCGAGGTGAAAAGTGCGCGAGCGTGCGCGAGGGGGGGAACGCCGGGTGGCCGCGGTGAGCGTGGCCGGTGTGGGCGCGTGCGGGGAAGAGAGGAGGAGGGGCCTCACATGGGGGGTAGTAGGGACGGGGCAGCGGGGGGTCGAGGGGGGGGGGCGATGGGGACGACGGCGACATGGGAGCAGGCCGGTGGGGAGGAGGAAGCAGGCCGACGAGGGAGCTCCGGTCGCCAGCGCGGTCTAGGCAGCGACGGGTGCGCGGGGGAGAGGGGCGAGGGGATCGGGATCCTCCCGATCCAAATCCAGACGAGGGAGGGAGAGTGGTGCGAGTGGGGGTGGGGTAGGTTAGGGTTTCGGGTCATGGGGGGAATAAGGGAGGCGGGGTGGGCCTCCTGGTGGCCTGGGTGGCCAGCATGGGCCAAAGCCCAAAGGGCCGGAGGGGCTTTTCTCTCTTTTTCCCTTTCTTTTCTGTTTTCTGTTTTGCATTTTATTTTATTTTATTTTCTGTTTAATTTCATTTTAAACCATTTAGCCATTTTATAAAAATGTGTTTGCTGCACCATAATTACCATTGTAATATTTGGCAACCACCGAACATTTTTGTTTCAATTTTTGAAAACCTTTTGTTGTTGAAATTAATTTAAATTTGAATTTGACGCGGTTTGAACTAACGGAAGTTTAGCAACAGTAATCGAGGTGACGTTGCATGATTAGCGTGGAATTACTGTAGCAAGATTATCCGGGCGTTACAGTGTGTCACGTTTCCCAGTTGAAGAAGTGCCATGCTGAGATGGCCGATATTCCTCTAAGAGATATAGTGCCCCTGGAAGCAATTCAGTTGGAGAGTGATCTGACCTACAAAGAAAAACCCGTAAAGATTCTTGAGTTTGCCAGCTGAGTTACCCGCAACAAGGTTATCAAGTTTTGCAAAGTTCAGTGGAGCCACCATACCGAGGATGAAGCCACCTGGGAGCGAGAAGAAGACCTACGGAAAGACCACCCACACCTATTCTCTAGCCAACCAGAACCTCGAGGGCGAGATTCATCTTAAGGGGGGTAGGTTTGTAACATCCCAATATTCAATTTGGATGTTATACGTAGGTCATCATTTGCATATCATATTTTATTTGCATTTTGGTTGCGATCCTAGAAATCTTAAGCAACTCAAGGACCCAAGGAGAGAGTTGGAGGTTTCATAAAATTTTCATATTTGAATTTTCTCAAATTTGAAAAGAGGATCAATTTGATTTTAATATGTTTCTCTCCATTTATTTCCAATATTAAAAATAAAAGAGAGAAGATAATATGACTTCTTCAAAAGGGAGGAATATTGGAGAAGAAATTTTAAAATCAAATGTATATTTTATTTGGATTTTATTTGAATTAGAAAAATATGTATTTTTTACAATTGCATTTTTAGGCCAGAAAAATGTTCACTTTGTTCTGAATATTAGGTTTAGACGGCGAAAATTGTTTCTGGTATTTTTAGAATTTATTTTAGGATTTTTCTTTTAGGAAAAATTAATTTTTTTGAAAAAAAACTTCCCGCCCGACTGGGCCGAAGGCCCAGCCGAGCAGGCCGGCCCGCTGCGCCGCCTTCCTCCCGCGCGTGGACTCCGCGCCGCGGCCACCGGAGCCGAGCTGGACTCCTCCCGGCACCCCCGCAAGGCAGACCCCCCTTGGGCCTTTATAAGCGTTGCCAGCCGCTGCCCCTCCTCCTCATCCCGCGCCGCCGCCGCAGCTCGCACCGCCACCCGCCGCCCACAGCTCGCGCCGCCGCCCGCTGCTGCTGCCGCCACCTCTTGCGCGCTGCCGCCTAGCGTCGCCCCGCACCACCGCACCGCCACGAGCCGCCGCTGGCACCGCGCCGTCTCGCCGGATTCCGCCGTCGTCGCCGCCGGCAATTTCCTCAGGTTAACCGGTAAAAACCCGATCCAGTTTTCCCCTCGGTTTTTCTCCGGTTTAGTTTTTTTAGTGTTTTTCTCTCGGTTTTCCGATCGGTTATAATTTGCGGACGTTCGTCCGTTAATCCTCGGTAGCAAATGTTTTCATTCGTTAGGGTTTCATAGCGAACGTTCGTTCGCTAGGGTTTTTATTTTATTTTATTTTTTGGCCAGGGACCTATCCACGAATACTTTTCTCTCAGATTAGTCCCTGATCTTCAAACCCTCACAACTTTTTTGCTCGTTTGTCCAAATCCAGTGAAACCAACGCTAAAATCTTCGTTGTGTTCCCCTCTTTCCAGATAATCAACTTGAACATGGTTTTGACAATTTAAAATTTGGTTTCAAGCAAATTTGATTTCAAACTTCTTTTGATCGTAGTTTAAGTTTCGTTGCTCCGATTTGATTGATTCTTTTTGCAAATCGAAGCTCTTCAATTGAACTTTCAGTTTGGATCTTTTATTTGAGTTTTACCCATGCATATTATGCTTGATTTCTTATGTATGTTATTGTTTGTTCACGATAGAGTTTCCGGAGTGTGAAGCATGCTACTATGAGTCACTAGGGTTTTCAGATCGTCAGCAAGGCAAGTAACACTTTGATCATACCCCTTATTACCCATGTTTTGATGCATTAGTTTCAATCCTCAAACACTGCATGGTTAGGACTTGAAAACTGGTGGGTATTGGGAACTAGTAACACTTTGACCTATTGTCTTTATTTCGAACCATGGTAGTTACTTCTACGTTTTGCTTATTGCTATGCTATGCTCGTAGACGTGGTTTTGGTTTGAGTGATCCATGATAGATGTGAGAGTTTTAATTAATGGTTAACCTTCAGGTGGCTACTTTAATACACATCTAGGTGGATTGGTTGAGGCACCCTGGAGCACCAGTGGTTGTCCGGGCACCTGGATTGTCCTGGGATATCCCGGAGTACCCGTGTGATCATCCTACGGTTTGTCACCCAAGCTCAAAGGGATCATAAGATTATTCATACTGGAAACTTCCGTGTGCAGCCACAAGCCATTATGGGCTCTGGCATAGTTGAGTATGTTGTGTGACCTCTTTCAGTGGTAGGCTAGGAGATGTAGGGGATGTAGGTGGTACTATCTACCCAGAGTAAAGAGTTAATGCTTCTGAAAGACTGTGTCTCGGTCATCCGTTTCTCAAACACCATGTAGTGCGAGAAATCCAATGGAGGAGATCGAGTCTTGTGGGGAAAAGTGCGCAAACCTCTACAGAGTGTATAAACTAATCATAGTTAGCCATGTCCCCGGTTATGGACATTTTGAGTACCTGGTACTTGAATTATTGATTTGATCTCATCACTCTATTTAATCAAATTGTTGGGTTGATGATTTATTAATTTGGGATTGAGTTGGAGGAACCTTCTCAATGTTTCGACAAACTTTGTAGTTATATAAAATATATTCCTTTGTTGTAGGGAAAAACTAGCTTTCTGCAAAAATAACCATAGAGCCTCCACCAGCCAAATTTGCATATAGTTATAGCTGTTGCATGTTCATTTCTCTATAGTGTTATTTTGCCAGCATATTCCATGTGCTGACCTACACAGGCTGCAACGTATTATGTTGCAGAGTTTTCAGACGAAGAGTAAGTTGCGCTAGGTCGTTGTCATGCACTCAGCTATGCCGTTGGAGTTGATGGACTCATTTTACCTTCGAAGCTTCCGCTGTTATCTTAATTAGATGACCTTCAGCCATATTATTGTAATAAGTTCTCTCTTTGAGACATTCGATGTAATAAGTGTGTGATTGAACTCTGTTATAAATCCTTCGAGTACTGTGTGTGTCAGCATTACCGATCCAGGGATGACACTTATGCACGGATATTTGACCATCTGAGGTCGGATCGCTACAGTGCAATAATCAACAAGTCTCATCATGAAAAAATTTGCCGCAACCTCACCTCTCTGTACAACCACGTGAGGCTTGATCTTACTGGAGAGCAAGTTTACTACAGCCTCAAAATCTTGTGGCATAAAACAATCAAAACTTATAGATATGACAAAGATGTATCACTCACCCTCTCGCCGTCGGAGGACTCTCAGTGAGAACAAAAGCCAACTTCCCCTTCATCTTCCGACTGTATCACAAGACGAGCAAGAATTGTACACGAAGCCAACAAAAATAAAGTTCACAAGGATGAGTGCAAGAGCTTAACGTTGGGGGAGCTGCCTAACTCTTAGGGGCTTGATGGAGCCCTGGCCCAAAGGTCGGTTGATCCGCTTCATCTGGGCCTCAAAGGTGGTGTCGTCCAGTCAGACGGGCGACAAATGGTGGGCGTGTCGACCATGGCGTACTCCACCATCCCATGGCCGTGAGCTTGAATGGGCTAGATCCACTGGTTCACCCATGCAGCGATGATGACCTGACCAATAAGCCTGGGGCGGTTGACAGAGTGGTCAGCCGCTTCTCCAACATCATGGCTTGTACCAATTGAAAGGATAAAGAAGAGGTGAATAGAGGGGGTGAATAGACTCTTAACAAAGAAAAGTAGCAGTTTTTAATTTCTTCAAGTTAAGGTGGAGTTTTAGCACAAATTTAAACATTCACAATAGATTCAAGCAAGCATGGCAAGAGTATATAACAAGCGGAAAGTAAAGCATGCAATTTGCAAGAAAGTAAAGGGATGGGATTGGAGTGTGCAAACGCAATTGGAGACACGGAGATTTTTGGCGTGGTTCCGATAGGTGGTGCCATCGTACATCCACGTTGATGGAGACTTCAACCCACAAAGGGTAACGGTCGCATGAGTCCATGGAGGGCTTCACCCACGAAGGGTCCACGAAGAAGCAACCTTGTATATCCTACCACGGCCATCGCTCACGAAGGACTTGCCTCACTAGGGTAGATCTTCACGAAGTAGGCGATCTCCTTGCCCGTACACACTTCTTGGTTCAACTCCACAATCTTGACGGAGGCTCCCAAGTGACACCTAACCAATCTAGGAGACACCACTCTCCATAAGGTAATAGATGGTGTGTTGATGATGAACTCCTTGCTCTTGTGCTTCAAATGATAGTCTCCCCAACACTCTACTCTCTCTCACATGTTTGGATTTGGTGGAAAGATGATTTGAGTGGAAAGCAACTTGGGGAAGGCTAGAGATCAAGATTCATATGGTTGGAATGGAATATCTTGGTCTCAACACATGAGTAGGTGATTCTCTCTCAGAAAATGAATGCTGAAGTGTAGGCACGTTCTGATGGCTCTCCTTCATAATGAAGGAAGGGTGGAGGGGTATATATAGCCTCCACACAAAATCTAACCCTTACACATAATTCACCAAACTCGGTGGGACCGAATCAAAGAACTCGGTCATACCGATTCAATTCATAATGTGACCGTTAGGCATTTCGGTGGGATCGATATGATCAACTCGTTGGGACCGATGTGCTAGGGTTAGGGTAAAACCTCATCTTAGTTTGACCGATTACGCAAACTCGGTGAGACCGATTTTAGTAATAAGCAAAACAGAGAGTTGGTTGGGCATTCTTGGTGGGACCGATTGCTTATCTCGGTGGGACCAAAATAATTGCAATAGGCAACAGAGACTTTGCAAGCCCATCTCGGTGAGACCGAGATCCCATCGGCGAGATCGAATTGATTAGGGTTTCTGGTAGTGGCTATGTCAAGTGAACTCGGTGGCGCCGGATGGATCAAATCGGTGGGGCCGAGTTTGACTTTTGGTTTGGGACATATGTGTATATGAGAAAGTGGTTGAGGACTTTGGAGCATATCACTAAGCACTTTGAGCAAGCAAGCCATTAAGCAACACCTCATCCCCTTTTAATAGTATTGGCTTTCCTAAGGACTCAATGTGATCTTGGATCACTAAACTGAAAATGTAGAGCCTTCAGCTTGAGCCAATCCTTTGTCCTTAGCATCTTGAAGGGGCTCCACATCCTCTTGTCCACGCCACTCCATCTGTTGAACTTATCTGATTCATGTTCATGAGTCCTTCTTGCAAACAATATGTACATCAGCAAGAGATCATCATACACATGGGTGAGATGCATATACTTACTTTGTGGTCTTAAGCTGGCTTAGGAAGAGATGAGTCTGAGTAAACAAGGTTAGATAACACAAATATATGTACTAAACATAGCAAGCGGCAAGATGTTCCGAGCGGTGGAGGACAACCTGTTTGTTGTTCCAGTTTTCTGCCTTGGCGACTGGTAGAAGCTCATGGAAGATGGGTCGTGGCCATTCTGCAACCATGGCGTGTAAAGAAGCCTTACGACGGTATGGCTGACGACTTCACTATCGCTCATGACTGGTACTAGTTGTCTCTATGTAGTAGTCGACCTTTGTTAAGCTTCGCCAGAAGCGACTAGTCGCTTCCCGAATGCGAGTACTAAGACTGGGATGACATGTAGAGAATGAGTACTAGGTACTCCCATTGGATATAGACATGTCCCCAAGGATAAAGATATGCAATGAATTCAAGATTTCCTTCCCTTAGATGTCTTTCTCCCCCTGAATCTTATATTTGATAATGGGAGAATCTTGAATACCAAGCATCCGGGGTCTCTCTCCGTTTGAAGTGATTAAGCATTCCCCCCCTTTGAAGTACTCTCCCCCTTTTTTAAGTGAGTAAGCTTTGATGTGATCTCTCTCTCCCCCTTTGACATCAATTTCCAAGAAGGGATCTTCTGGATTGTGAGTCAAAATAGGTTTGGTCCTTGAGTCACAGAGCAAAGCAGCATATAGAGTGTGATGCTGGTAGAGGATGAGAATCATTGAGTGGAGCTGGATCAATTATGCAGGATGCAAGTGGAAAATTGTCTTCTCTGCTGTGAAATCGGTAACATCGAGTTGTATTCTTCGGTGGCACCGAAATGGCTCGGTGTGAACGAAAGCTACAGACCGGTGTGATCGAGTTCAACACAGAGAGAACATTTGTCACCTCATCTCACTAGGCAAATAAGATCTCACAAAGATTTGCAATGAATTAATTGAAGGATTTGCAATGAATTGGATGCAGGGAATGCAGAACAAAACAAGGAAAAAGAAATTTAGATGAAGGGAAACAAAAATGAAAGAGATAAATGCAAGAATACAGAGAAACACTAGAGACCTTCATCTAGAATTGGTCGGGTACAAAGTCACTTATGTTAGAGTATACTGACTAAGGAGTCAAGTGAGAACACTTGATCATAGGTCATAATCATCGTTTAAGCTCAAAATGGGGTTACCATTTTTTGTTTAAGCATTTGATGTATTCGCATCTTGTTGAGTTGCTTTGACCCATGACTTGGGGTAAAGCTTCTCTGAGATGGAATAACAAACCTTGGGTGGTGGTGTTTAACTCAATCATGTAGTTGACTTGCGTGGGATGCTCAAGGTTGTTGTAGCTCATCAAGGGTTGGGAGCATCACTTGTAGTTTGAGTTCATCTACATACATGGGTTAGTCTTGCAAGGAAGAGAACTTGTGTATCCAAATTGACAATCAAGAGTTTGATACCAAATGAAATTTAATATATAGAAATGGTCAAAGGATATGTTGAAAAATTTCATGCTTCCTTGTCTTCAACCACCACATTGTAGAGACTTGGTGATGTATAGATTTCCAAGATGTGAGTGATCTGCAATCTCATAGATTTTGATTCATCCAAGTACCTACAAGAGGTAGATAGCATGCAAGGGTGCAAATATATCCAAGACATATGATCATCATCATTAGAGAAACATCAAGGATTAGAGAAAGGCTCATGCCTTGGATGTATCCAAATGGAGTTTCTACTCCAAGTTTGAAGCATCAATGATGTTGAATTCACCTCTCAAACGGAAAACTACTTTCTCATCGAGCGTTTTGGTGAATATATCCGCCAATTGCTTATCGATACGAACATGCTTAAATTCAATGTCCCCTTTGGCAACATTATCTCGAATGAAAATGATGACGAACTTCAATATGCTTGGTTCGAGAATGTTGCACGGGATTATGAGCAATCTTAATAGCACTTTCATTGTCACAAAGCAATGGAACATGTTTCACATAGATCCCATAATCTTTAAGAGTCTGGGTCATCCAAAGTAATTGATCACAACATGAACCGACGACAATGTATTCCGCTTCGGCGGTGGATAAGGATCTCGAGTTTTGTTTCTTAGAGAACCAAGATACAAGAGATCTTCCAAGAAATTGACAAGTACCCGAAGTGGACTTTCTATCAACCTTGTCACCAGCATAGTCCGAATCGGAGTAGCCTACAAGATCAAAAGAAGACCTCTTAGGATACCAAATGCCAAAATTTGGCGTATGTATTAGGTATCTCACTATCCTTTTCACAGCCTTAAGATGACATTCTTTGGGGGCCGCTTGATATCGTGCACACATGCACACACCTAGCATAATATCGGGACGGGAGGCACATATATATAACAATGAACCAATCATAGAGCGATAAACCTTTTGGTCAACCGATTTTCCATCCTTGGTCAAGTCAAGGTGTCCACTAGTAGGCATGGGGTTTTTCATACCTTTGCTTTCTTGCATGTTGAACTTCTTGAATAAGTCCTTGCTGTACTTTGTTTGAGAGACAAAGGTGCCTTCCTTAGTTTGCTTGATTTGCAAACCAAGAAAGAACTTGAGTTCACTCATCATAGACATCTCAAACTTCTCCGACATTAGCTTCCCAAACTTTTCACTAAAATGAGGGTTAGTCGAACCAAATATGATATCATCGACATAAATTTGGCACACAAATAATTCACCATTAACCCTTCTTATAAAAAGAGTAGAATCAATCTTCTGAATCTCAAATCCTTTTTCAATAAGGAACTTGGTCAAGCATTTATACCACGCTCTAGGAGCTTGTTTAAGACCATAAAGAGCTTTGTGAAGTTTGTAAACATGGCCGTGTTTCTTAGGATTAACACAGCCGGGAGGTTGTTTGACATAAACTTCCTCCTCAATTTCACCATTTAGGAAATCACTTTTAATGTCCATTTGGTACAAGGTGATATCATGGTGATTAGCATAGGCACGTAAGATGCAGATGGACTCAAGTCTAGCAACGGGGGCATATGTCTCACCATAGTCCATACCTTTGACTTGAGTGTAGCCTTGGGCAACGAGACGTGCTTTGTTGCGAACTACTTGTCCATCTTCATCTTGCTTGTTGCAAAACACCCATTTGGTACTGATGAGTTGTGGTTGTTGTCGGGCTTTTCGACCAATGTCCACACTTGGTTTCTCTCAAAGTTGTGTAGCTCTTCGTGCATGGCATTTATCCAATCCGGATCTTCCAATGCTTCTTCAACCTTCATAGGTTCAATGCTAGATATGAATGAATAATGTTCACAAAAATTAGCCAAACGAGTTTTAGAGCGAGTGCTTCTCCCGGTTTGAATGTCGTTGAAGATTTGTTCAATGGGATGGTCTTGTGAAACTCTTGCTCGAACTCATGGGAGCTTTTGTTTGGGTCGGGGTGGTGCATCTTATTCATCATCTCGTTCTTCTTCTTGGCCTTCTTCAATGTTAGCATTGTCGTTCTCTTGTTTGGGTGGAGAAGGAGGCTGATGAGGTTCATCTTGGTGTACTTCCTCGTTTTCTTCATCTTGGCGTGTCCCACTTGTGGATGCTTCCATGTCAACTCTTGGTTCACCTTGTCGTGAGGTGGAAGCTTCCACTTGGACGGACGAGGTACTCTCCTTCACCTCCGTTGGACAAATCTTGCCAATAGACAAGTCTTGGATTGCTTCTGAAGGGTCTTTGTCTCCTACATCAATTGGTAATTGCTCTACTTGCGAGCCGTTAGAGTCATCAAACTTCACATCCACCGTCTCTTCAACCTTTCGGGTGAAATTGTTGTAGACACGGTAAGTGTGAGAGTTTGATCCATAACCGAGTAGGAAACCCTCATGAGATTTAGGAGCAAATTTAGAACGATGATGCTTATCGAGAATGTAGCACTTTGAGCCGAATACTCGAAAGTATCCAACTTGGGGTTTGTTACCAGTGACAAGCTCGTATGCCGTATTGCCGAGTAGCTTGTGAAGACAGAGGCAATTTGTTGCATGACGAGCTGTCTCAACTGCTTCCGCCCAAAAGTGTTTTGGCATCTTGTACTCATCAAGCATCATTCTCGCCATTTCGATAAGAGTCTGGTTCTTCGTCTCAACAACTACATTTTTTTGAGGCGTATATGTAGCCGAGAACTCATGTGAAATCCCTTCTTCGTCAAGAAAGGTATCCAAATTTGCATTCTTGAACTCCGTTCCATTGCCGCTTCGAACCTTCTTGATCTTCACTTCAAATTGATTTTGGGCCTTCCTAGCGAAGTTCTTGAAGATCTTTTCAACCTGAGATTTATCATCAAGAAAGAACACCCATGTAAATCTTGAAAAATCATCGACTATGACTAGACCAAATGAGTCACCACTGAGACTTTTGTAGGCATTGGGACCAAAGAGATCCATACGAAGTAGCTCGAGCGGTCTTCTCGTGGTCATGATGTTCTTCACGGGATGACTTCCTCCAACTTGTTTTCCTACTTGACAAGCACTGCACAATCTATCCTTGTCAAATATAACATCTTTACTCCTAGTATGTGATCACCTTTAATAAGCTTATCAAGATTTCGCATGCCCACATGACCTAATCTTCTATGCCACAACCAAATTTTAGAAGATTTAGCAATTAAGCAAGTTCTAGGTTGAGCCTTTTTAGTGAAATCAACAATTTAAAGATCACCACTACGTAGACCGGTAAAGACCATATTGTGGTTATCTCTACGGAACACTTGGCAATCTACTTCAGTAAATAGGACATTGAAACCAAAGTCAGCATGTCTAGGTACAGAAAGTAGATTATATCCAAGAGATTCAATGAGCATAACATTTTGTATGGAGCTATCATGTGAGATGGCCACCTCACAAAGGCCAACCACCAAAAGTGACATACTTTTGAGGGCCGTCGTTTTCAGCAAGCTCACGAAACATATCCTTGTCTCCAGTCATGTGATCGGTACACCCACTATCAAGAACCCATTCCTTTCCTCCAGCCATGTAGCCGCGAAGATTAGCTATAAGACCAAACTGTCTCATAGACTCATCGAGATCAAAGTCACTATCATTATCCTCATCACAGTATCCATGTTCAACAACGTCTTATGATGGATCAATTCCTAGAGAGGGTAATTCATTAGATAAATGGTCATCACAATAGTCATCTTTATGAATTCTAATGGCTTCGGAGATGATATTGCTAATGGTTCCAACATCTCCTTTGGCATGCGTAAGATTAGTAAGCTCAAATAGACAATCACCAAATTTGGGGTCATTGGAACTCATCTATACCTACTAATAAACCAAGGTGCATTTCACCAAATTTTTAATCCATTCACCGTGTAAAATTATCTTCTCCTGCATCTATGCGAGGTGGTACTAAAAAATTTGTCCATCCACATGGATCCTATCTCGCTAAAGAGCCACCTAAACTTCCTACCTAGGCCATCGTCTCATTGGGCCTCTGCATGCCGTTCACGTTCATCTAACTCACCTGTGTTTTATACATATTCACAATAATACCACCTTGATTGCTTGCACAGAATCATATCAATTTATATACGTAGGTAAATTGTTGTAATATCAACAACTAGCCTCCAAGTCAACAAACACTGAGGGAAAGCCCCCCACCCCCCTAAACCCAGAGGAGCCAGGCAGGTCTGGCGTATTTAGAGGGCGGGATGAAATAGAGGAGTGGGGATCGGGATAGGTTCAGGAGGCGGCGGTGGCGGAGGACATGACCGGAGCAGAGGTAGGCGGGTCGAACGGCAAAGGGCGACGACGTCCATGGGACGGGCCGCTGGTAGGATGTAACAGAGGAGTGGGGGGATTGGGGGTAGGTTTAGGCGGCGGCGGTGAAGTACATGACCAGAGGAGAGGTAGGCGGGTCGAACGGCAAAGGGCAATGACGTCCATGGGACGGGCCACCGGCAGGATGTAACAGATGAGTTGGGGACCGGGGTGTTGGTTCAGAGGGCGGCGACGATGGATATGGCCGGATGAGGGAGGCGGGGTGGGGTGGAACAGCAGCGACGGCCATGGCACTGCTGGTCGCCGGCGGGAGGAACAACAGGCACGGCGCCCAGGGCTCCCGCTTCTGTGTGGCGGCGCGGGGGGTTGGGATAGGAATCGAGGTTGGGGAGAGGAGTGGGGATCCGGGGTGGTTTAGGTTTAGGATTAGGTGTCGGCTGGGCCTTAGTTGGCCCAACTGATTGTCTCTCTCTTTTTCCATTTACAGGAATTAGGAAAAGAGACAATGACCCTAAAAAAGGAAAAGAGACAATGATTACATAAAAAGAAACAATGATGGAGTCTAGGGTTGATGTCTACTACACAACCTTCTTCTTGTAGACGTTGTTGGGCCTCCAAGTGTAGAGGTTTGTAGCACAGTAGCAAATTTCCCTCAAGTGGATGACCTAAGGTTTATCAATCTGTAGGAGGCATAGGATGAACATGGTCTCTCTCAAGCAACCCTCCAACCAAATAACAGAGAGTCTCTTGTGTCCCCAACACACCCAATACAATGGTAAATTGTATAGGTGCACTAGTTCGGCGAAGAGATGGTGATACAAGTGCAATATGGATAGTAGATAATAGTTTTTGTAATCTGCAATAATAAAAACAGAAAGGTAGCAAGTGATAAAAGTGAGCGTAAACGGTATTGCAATGATAGTAAACAAGGCCTAGGGTTTATACTTTCGCTAGTGTAAGTTCCCTCAACAATACTAACATAACTGGATCACATAACTATCCCTCAACATGCAACAAAGAGTCACTCCAAAGTCACTAATAGCGGAGAATGAACGAAGAGATTATGGTAGGGTACGAAACCACCTCAAGGTTATTCTTCCCAATCAATCCGTTGGGCTATTCCTAAGTGTCACAAACAGCCCTAGAGTTCGTACTAGAATAACACCTTAAGACACAAATCAACCAAAACCCTAATGTCACCTAGATACTCCAATGTCACCTCAAGTATCCATGGGCATGATTATACGATATGCATCACACAATCTCAGATTCATCTATTCAACCAACACAAAGGACCTCAAAGAGTGCCCCAAAGTTCTACCGAAGAATCACGACGAAAACGTGTGCCAACCCCTATGCATAGGTTCATGGGCGGAACCCGCAAGTTGGTCACCAAAACATACATCAAGTAGCACGTGGTATCCCATTGTCACCACAGATATCCACGGCAAGACATACATCAAGTGTTCTCAAATCTTTAAAGACTCAATCCGATAAGATTACTTCAAAGGGGAAACTCGATTCATTACAAGAGAGAAGAGGGGGGAGAAACATCATAGGATCCAAATATAATAGCAAAGCTCGCGATACATCAAGATCGTATTATCTCAAGAACACGAGAGAGAGAGAGAGATCAAACACATAGCTACTGGTACATACCCTCAGCCCCGAGGAAGAACTACTCCCTCCTCGTCATGGAGAGCACCGGGATGATGAAGATGGCCACCGGAGAAGGATTGCCCCCTCCGACAGGGTGCCAGAACGGGTCTAGATTGGTTTTCGGTGGCTACGGAGGCTTCTGGCGCCGGAACTCCCGATCTATCTTGCGTTCTGGAAGTTTTAGGGTATATGGAGTTATATAGGCAGAAGAAGGACGTCAGGGGAGCCACGGGGGCCCCGAGAGGCAGGGGGCGCACCCCCACCCTCGTGAGCAGCTCCCGTATCTTCTGACGTGGGGTCCAAGTCCATCAGGTGTGTTTCCTTCCAAAAATAACTTCTCAAGTTGATTTCATTCCGTTTCGACTCCGTCTGATATTCCTTTTCTTCAAAACACTGAAATAGGCATAAAACAACAAATCTGGGCTGGGCCTCCGGTTAATAGGTTAGTCCCAAAAATAATATAAAAGTGGATCATAAAGCCCAATGTTGCCTAAAACAGTAGATAATATAGCATGGAGCAATCAAAAGTTATAGATACGTTGGAGACGTATCAAGCATCCCCAAGCTTAATTCCCGCTCGTCCTCGAGTAGGTAAATGATAAAAAAGATATTTTTTGATGTGGAATGCTAGTTGGCATAATTTCAATATAATTCTTCTTACTTGTGATATGAATATTCAGATCCGAAAGATTCAAGACAAAAGCTTAATATTGACATAAAAATAATAATACTTCAAGCATACTGACTAAGCAATCATGTCTTCTCAAAATAACATGGCCAAAGAGAGCTATCCCTACAAAATCATATAGTCTGGCTATGCTCCATCTTCACCACACAAAGTATTTAAATCATGCACAACCCCGATGATAAGCCAAGCAATTGTTTCATACTTTTGATGTTCTCAAACTTTTTCAATCTTCACGCAATACATGAGCGTGAGCCATGGACATAGCACTATAGGTGGAATAGAATGGTGGTTGTGGAGAAGACAAAAAGGGAGAAGATAGTCTCACATCGACTAGGCGTATCAACGGGCTATGGAGATGCCCATCAATAGATATCAATGTGAGTGAGTAGGGATTGCCATACAACGGATGCAGTAGAGCTATAAGTATATGAAAGCTCAAAAAGAAACTAAGTGGGTGTGCATCCAACTTGCTTTCTCATGAAGACCTAGGGCATTTTGAGGAAGCCCATCATTGGAATATACAAGCCAAGTTCTATAATGAAAGATTCCCACTACTATATGAAAGTGACAACATAGGAGACTCTCTATCATGAAGATCATGGTGCTACTTTGAAGCACAAGTGTGGTAAAAGGATAGTAGCATTGTCCCTTTTCTTTTTTTATTTTTATTTGGCCTTTTATTTGGCCTTTTTTTTGGGAGAATGCTCTATTGAATGATGATCATCACACTTCTATTTATTTACAACTCAATGATTACAACTCGATTCTAAAACAAAGTATGCCTCTATATGGATGCCTCCGGCGGTGTACCGGGATATGCAATGAATCAAGAGTGACAAGTATGAAGAAATTATGAACAGTGGCTTTGCCACAAATACTATGTCAACTACATGATCATGCTAAGCAATATGACAATGATGAATGTGTCATGATAAACTGGATGGTGGAAAGTTGCATGGCAATATATCTCGGAATGGCTATGGAAATGCCATAATAGGTAGGTATGATGGCTGTTTTGAGGAAGGTATATGGTGGGTTTATGATACCGGCGAAAGGTGCGCGGTATTAGAGAGGCTAGCAAAGGTGGAAGGGTGAGAGTGCGTATAATCCATGGACTCAACATTAGTCATAAAGAACTCACATACTTATTGCAAAAATCTATTAGTTATTGAAACAAAGTACTACGCGCATGCTCCTAGGGGGATAGATTGGTAGGAAAAGACCATCGCTCGTCCCCGACTGCCACTCATAAGGAAGACAATCAATAAATAAATCATGCTCCGACTTCGTCACATAACGGTTCACCATACGTGCATGCTACGGGAATCACAAACTTTAACACAAGTATTCTTTAAATTCACAACTACTCAACTAGCATGACTTTAATATCACCATCTCCATATCTCAAAACAATCATCAAGCATCAAACTTCTCTTAGTATTCAACACACTCATAAGAGAATTTTTATTATTCTTGAATACCTAGCATAGTAGGATTTTAAGCAAATTACCATGCTATTTAAGACTCTCAAAATAATATAAGTGAAGCATGAGAGTTCATCTATTTCTTCAAAATAAAACTACCATCATGCTCTAAAAGATATAAGTGAAGCACTAGAGCAAATGACAAACTACTCCGAAAGATATAAGTGAAGATCAATGAGTAGTCGAATAATTATGCAACTATGTGAAGACTCTCTAACATTTAATAATTTCAGATCTTGGTATTTTATTCAAACATCAAGCAAAGCCTAACAAAATAAATTGACGCTCCAAGCAAAACACATATCATGTGGTGAATAAAAATATAGCTCCAAGTAAAGTTATCGATGAACGAAGACGAAAGATGGGATGCCTTCCGGGGCATCCCCAAGCTTAGGCTCTTGGTTGTCCTTGAATATTAACTTGGGGTGCCTTGGGCATCCCCAAGCTTATGCTCTTACCACTCCTTATTCCATAGTCCATCGAATCCTTACCCAAAACTTGAAAACTTCACAACACAAAACTTAACAGAAAACTCGTAAGCTTCGTTAGTATAAGAAAATAAATCACCACTTCAATGTACTGTAATGAACTCATTCTTTATTTATATTTGTGTTAAACCTACTGTATTCCAATTTCTCTATGGTTTATAAACTATCGTACTAGCCATAGATTCATCAAAATAAGCAAACAACACATCGAAAACAGAATCTGTCAAAAACAGAACAGTCTGTAGTAATCTGAATCAAACGTATACTTATGGAACTCATAAAATTCTCAAGTAAATTTATGGACCTGAGGAATTCATCTATTAATCATCTTAAAAAAGAATTAACTAAATATCACTCTCCAAATAAAAATGGCAGCAATTCTCGTGAGCGCTATGGTTTCTGTTTTTGACAGCATGATCAACAAGACTCCCCCAAGTCTTCCCAAAGGTTCTACTTGGCACAAACACTAATTAAACATATAAAACCACATATAAACATAGGCTAGATGAGTTATTTATTACTAAACAGGAACAAAAAGCAAGGGACAAAAATAAAATTGGGTTGCCTCCCAACAAGCGCTATCGTTTAACGCCCCTAACTAGGCATGATGATTCCAATGATGCTCACATAAAGGATAAGAATTGAAACATAAAGAGAGCATCATGAAGAATATGACTAGCACATTTAAGTCTAACATGCTTCCTATGCATAGGGATTTTGTGAACAAACAACTTATGAGAACAATAATCAACTAGCATAGGAAGGCAAAACAAGCATACCTTCAAGATTTTAAGCACATAGAGAGGAAACTTTATATTATTGCAATTCCTACAAGCATATGTTCCTCCCTCATAATAATTTTCAGTAGCATCATGAATGAATTCAACAATATAACCATCACCTAAAGCATTCTTTTCATGATCTACAAGCATAGAAATTTTACTACTCTCCATAAAAGCAAAATTCTTCTCATGAATAATAGTGGGAGTATCATAAGAGACTTGAATACTATAAATTGTTTCCAAATTAAAAGAGTAATGTTCAGTGAAGGGGTAATCATAATCATGGTAAGTTTTATAAATATAATCACTACTTTTTATAGCATATGTATCATCACAATAATTATCATAAGTAGGAGGCATGCTATCATCATTATAAACTTGCATATCAAAAGTTGGGAGACTAGAAATGTCATCATTATTAAACATAGCATCCCCAAGCTTGGGACAAACATTAATTGCAGCAAATATATTCTCAAATATGTCATCCTTATCAAACATAGCTTCCCCAAGCTTGGGCCTTTTCGTATCATAAGCATAATCACTCTCATCATTAATAGTATGGATAGCACCAATAGTATAGCAAACATTATTATCATATTCTTCCAAGCAAGTACCAAAAAGATTTTCAAGATCATAAGAAGTATCATTATCTTCCCAATCATAATCATCACAACAAGCAATAGGCATAACGAGATCATCATAAAGTGTATCATCTTCATTTTCATGAGGCACAACAATAATAGGAGCAACTTTATTTGGAAGAGATACCTTTTTACCTCTCTTCCTTTTTCTTTTGTTCCTCTTCACCACATCATGTGGGGGTTCAATACTCTTTTTGGATCTCCTTATTAATGAGATTGGTTGAATAAAAGGCTCCTCCTTGTTACCTGATTCATCATAAGAAATAATAGGAGGATATTGGGAAGTCTCTTCCCTTTCATTATTATTCTATTCATCCTCTATTTGTTTTCTTTTCTTTATGTAACTGGCAATATAAGGATTTTCAATGCAATTCACCGCACAATACATATAAACCTTCTTTAGATCAATATCAAGGAATTTCTCAAGGTTATATTCTGGAATATGCTTAGTTTGACGTTTCAATTCTTCATAACCCAAAATCAAACTTAGTTCATTATAATGCGCAAGGGAAATCAAGTCATCACAATTTTTGGACACGATTCGGTCATGAAACAATTTGCATTTGATATTTAAATGACCATGTTCATTACAAAGTTCACAAGTACGGTAAAGATATTTTAAATTTTCAGCACTCTCATCAAGACTTTCTTGCAGCAATTTAGTTTCTAAACACTTATGCCTCTTGGAATATCTATCTTCCCTATTTGGTGTGTACTTGCAAACCCAATCTACTCCGCAAAAATTGACATGTTTATAGGAGGCATTTTCATCCTAACTAGTGCAATCATCATTAGCATCATGGATATTCAAAGAATTCGTACTAACAACATTGCAATCATGCTCATCATTCAAATATTTAGTGCCAAACATTTTATATATTTCTTCTTCTAGCACTTGAGCACAATTATCCTTTCCATCATACTCACGAAAGATATTAGAAAGGTGAAGCGTATGAGACAAACTTAATTCCATTTTTTTGTAGTTTTCTTTTATAAACTAAACTAGTGATAAAACAAGAAACTAAAAGAATCGATTGCAAGATCTAAAGATATACCTTCAAGCGCTAACCTCCCCGGCAACGGTGCTAGAAAAGAGCTTGATGTCTACTACACAACCTTCTTCTTGTAGACGTTGTTGGGCCTCCAAGTGCAGAGGTTTGTAGTACAGAAGCAAATTGCCCTCAAGTGGATGACCTAAGGTTTATCAATCCGTAGGAGGCGTAGGATGAAGATGGTCTCTCTCAAGCAACCGTGCAACCAAATAATAGAGAGTCTCTTGTGTCCCCAACACACCAAATACAATGGTAAATTGTATAGGTGCCCTAGTTCGGTGAAGAGATGGTGATACAAGTGCAATATGGATAGTAGATAATAGTTTTTGTAATCTGAAATAATAAAAACAGAAAGGTAGCAAGTGATAAAAGTGAGCGTAAACGGTATTGCAATGATAGTAAACAAGGCCTAGGGTTCATACTTTCGCTAGTGTAAGTTCCCTCAACAATACTAACATAATTGGATCACATAACTATCCCTCAACATGCAACAAAGAGTCACTCCAAAGTCACTAATAGCGGAGAATGAACGAAGAGATTATGGTAGGGTACGAAACCACCTCAAAGTTATTCTTCCCAATCAATCCGTTGGGCTATTCCTAAGTGTCACAAACAGCCCTAGAGTTTGTACTAGAATAACACCTTAAGACACAAATCAACCAAAACCCTAATGTCACTTAGATACTCCAATGTCACCTCAAGTATCCGTGGGCATGATTATACGATATGCATCACACAATCTCAGATTCATCTATTCAACCAACACAAAGGACCTCAAAGAGTGCCCCAAAGTTCTACCGGAGAATCACGACGAAAACGTGTGCCAACCCCTATGCATAGGTTCATGGGCGGAACCCGCAAGTTGGTCACCAAAACATACATCAAGTGGCATGTGGTATCCCATTGTCACCACAGATATCCACGGCAAGACATACATCAAGTGTTCTCTAATCTTTAAAGACTCAATCCGATAAGATTACTTCAAAGGGGAAACTCGATTCATTACAAGAGAGAAGAGGGGGGGGGGAGAAACATCATAGGATCCAAATATAATAACAAAGCTCGCGATACATCAAGAACGTATCATCTCAAGAACACGAGAGAGAGAGATCAAACACATAGCTACTGGTACATACCCTCAGCCCCGAGGGAGAACTACTCCCTCCTCGTCATGGAGAGCACCGGGATGATGAAGATGGCCACCGGAGAAGTATTGCCCCCTCCGGCAGGGTGCCGGAACGGGTCAAGATTGGTTTTCGGTGGCTACGGAGGCTTCTGGCGGCGGAACTCCCGATCTATCTTGCGTTCTGGAAGTTTTAGGGTATATGGAGTTATATAGGCAGAAGAAGCACGTCAGGGGAGCCACGGGGGGCCCACGAGGCAGGGGGCGCGCCCTAGGGGGGTGGGCGCGCCCCCCACCCTCGTGGGCAGCTCGCGTATCTTCTGACGTGGGGTCCAAGTCCATCAGGTGTGTTTCCTTCCAAAAATAACTTCTCTAGTTGATTTCGTTCCGTTTCGACTCCGCCTAATATTCTTTTTTTCAAACAACTGAAATAGGCATAAAACAACAAATCTGGTCTGGGCCTCCGATTAATAGGTTAGTCCCAAAAATAATATAAAAGTGGATAATGAAGCCCAATATTGCCTAAAACAATAGATAATATAGCATGGAGCAATCAAAAATTATAGATACGTTGAAGACGTATCAAGGGTGCATGTACAAATATGAAAATGGTTTATACTTAGCCCCACAGAACATGTTTTTCCAAATTGGATAAGCTAAATTCAAACTCATTTGAATTTATTTCAAATGCATTTGAATTAGGTCTAGGCTTTAGGAGTGTTTTTGGTGGAGCTTGAGAAAGTGATAAAAAAATTGGACAAACATTTGGGGGCAAACTTGAAGTACAAAAGGCAAGGATTTCCCACACAAGGTTGGAATGGAAATTGGAAAAGCAAAAAATAAAATATAATAAGGCTCAAATTATTTTATGAAATGTTCATAGATTTAATTTGGTGTGAAATATTTAATGGCATGATAAAATGCAAATGCAAAAATAAAATAAAAATATTATAGTTCTGATTATGGAGAGATCAGAAGAAAAATTTCACGCAAATTTAATAAGCCTACATGGTGGACTAAATTTTTGCACCATGATTCCTTCCACATGGACCTAGGCGAACAAGCCAAGAGTGTAAGTGTGCATAGATCTATATCTATACCTACTAATAAACCAATGTGCGTTTAACCAAATTTTTAATCCGTTCATCGTGTGAAATTATTTTCTCCTGCATCTATGCGAGGTGGTACTAAAAAATTTGTCCATCCGCATAGAGGAAAAAAAAATAAATCTTTCACGTTATGCATATATAAATACATAACAGAACATGTGTACTCACACATCGTCTATGTATGTCGTAAAGCTTGTAAACTAACGAAGTCACAACTAATGCCCCACTGTTCGATAAATACATTGTGTTTACTGAACATCAGATACACCAAAATTTGTTTTTAAGCTAAAAATATCTACCTGGTTGTCATGGCACGTCAAGATTATGATGAATCAGACATTTCGCTCCAGTATATAAATAAATTTAATGTGCCACTAAATAATTTTGAAAGAAAACTACTATCCATAAGAAATCATTTTCTTGCAGCTAAATTTGATACAAAACTTTATCTAACATATACAATTTTGAATAATAAGTTAGTATGTAGCTCAGAAAAAAATGTACATAATAAAAAAAGGGTAGTAGAATTACACCTTTTGAGCTAATGATGGAAATTAGCATAATACCAAAGGATTATGCAATATTTTCTCTCCTTTTCTATTTTCACTTATGAACAGAAATCATAGATGTTTGATGTTTGATGTTTGATGAGGAAGGGATGAGGAAGGATGTTTGATGTTTTGTTCTCCCCCATTGCAGCGCATGGGCCTATGTCCTAGTCTTACTCAAGGTAATAGACTAATGAAGAATTTCATCCAAGTTTTGCAAGTAGTAGTTTGGAAATTGTTCCTCAAGAGATCTCCATATGTTGTAAGAACAATCAAGAGCAGGCAAGCTAGCGAACAAGTTTCTAGGCAATTCTCTAGTGATTAAATTGACAATTCTAAGACTACAAATCGTGTCAATAGACTCATCAAGGGTAGGATGCAAGGGATCAACATGAGGTGCACAAGGGCTAGTAATGTACTTGTTCAAATGATATTCATTGAAAATCTCAAGCATCTCAATTTTCCACTCATGAAAGAACTCTCCATCAAGAATAGGCACTCTACGTCTAAGACTCCCCAACATAGACTCATCCATCTTCCTCCAAAGGTGTTTAAACCAAAGCAATGGAGACCAAAGCTGTGATACCAATTGAAAGGATCGAGAAGAGGTGTCTAGAGGGGGGGGGGGGGAATAGACTCTTAACAAAGAAAAGTAGCAATTTTTTATTTCTTCAAGTTAAGGTGGAGTTTTAGCATAAGTTTAAACATTCACAATACATTCAAGCAAGCATGGCAAGAGTATATAAGTAGCGGAAAGTAAAGCATGCAATTTGCAAGAAAGTAAAGGGATGGGGTTGTGATACGTCTTCAACGTATCTACTTTTCCAAACACTTTTGCCCTTGTTTTGGACTCTAACTTGCATGGTTTGAATGGAACTAACCCGGACTGACGCTGTTTTCAGCAGAATTACCATGGTGTTATATATGTGCAGGAGCAAACGTTCTCGGAATGACCTGAAACTTCACGGAGACACTTTTCAAAAAATAAGAAAAATACCTGCCAAAGATGAAGGCCAGGGGGCCACCACCTTGCCACGAGGGTGGGGGGCGCGCCCCCTACCTCGTGGGCCCCCTGTTGCCTCTCGGGAGGGCTGATCTGGAGTCCGTTCGGGGCTCCGGAGAGGGGAATCCGTCGCCATCGCCATCATCATCATCAACCATCCTCCATCACCAATTTCATGATGCTCACCGCCGTGCATGCGTAATTCCATCGTAAGCTTGCTGGACGGTGATGGGTTGGACGGGATCTATCATGTAATCGAGTTAGTTTTGTTAGTGTTTGATCCCTAGTGTCCACTATGTTCTAAGATTGATGTTGCTATGACTTTGCTATGCTTAATGCTTGTTATAGGGCTCGAGTGCCATGATATAAGATTTGAACCTATTATGTTTTCATCAATATATGAGTGTTCTTGATCCTATCTTGCAAGTCTATAGTCACCTATTATGTGTTATGATCCGTTAACCCCGAAGTGACAATAATCGGGATACTTACCGGTGATGACCGTAGTTCGAGGAGTTCATGTATTCACTATGTGTTAATGCTTTGTTCCGGTTCTCTATTAAAAGGAGACCTTAATATCCCTTAGTTTCCGTAAGGACCCCGCTGCCATGGGAGGGTAGGACAAAAGATGTCATGCAAGTTCTTTTCCATAAGCACGTATGACTATGTTCGGAATACATGCCTACATTATGTCAATGAACTGGAGCTAGTTCTGTGTCACCCTAGGTTATGACTGTTACATGATGAACCGCATCCTGCATAATTCTCCATCACCGATCCATTGCATACGAGCTTTCGACATATTGTTCTTCGCTTGTTTACTTTCCCGTTGCTATTGCTATCACCACTACAAAATACCAAAAACATTGCTTTTACTACCGTTACCATTTGTTACCGTTATCACTACTATCATATTACTTTGCTACTAAACACTTTGCTGTAGATATTAAGTTTCCAGGTGTGGTTGAATTGACAACTCAACTGCTAATACTTGAGAGTATTCTTTGGCTCCCCTTGTGTCGAATCAATAAATTTGGGTTGAATACTCTACCCTCGAAAACTGTTGCGATCCCCTATACTTGTGGGTTATCAAGACTATTTTCTGGCGCCGTTGCCGGGGAGCATAGCTCTATTCTTTGAGTCACTTGGGATATATATCTGCTTATCATTATGAAGAACTTGAGAGATCCAAAAATCAAGATCTATCCCTCAACTACGAGGGGAGGTAAGGAACTACCATCTAGCTCTGCACTTGATTCACCTTCTATTTTGAGTAAGCTTGCGACACCTACACCTGCTTCTGCTATTCGTTCTGATATGTCGCATGTTATTGATGATGCCACTTCTGCTATGCTGATACTTATGATGAAACTACCTCTATGCCTGATACTACTATGCCACTTAGTGATTTTCTCGATGAACAACTTGCTAGGGCTAGAGAGATTGAAAAATATTGAATCTGATGATACTGATGAAAGTGATGATGAAGAACCACTTGCTATTCCTAAGGGTTATGTATTTGATCAAGATGCTTCTTTAGCCATTTTAGCTTGCAGAAATAGAACTGAACTTAAAAGATTATTAGCTAAATGGAGTAAGCAATCCCTAAATGATAGAATGAAACCTGACCCTGCTTTTGCTACTTCACCTATCTTTGTTACTGATAAGGATTATGAATTCTCTGTTGATCCTGATATAATTACTTTGGTTGAATCTGATCCTTTTCATGGTTATGAATCTGAAACTGTTGTGGCAGATCTTACTAAATTGAATGATATAGCCACCCTATTCACTATGAGAGAACTCGCTACTTTTATATCCTTAAAATATTTCCGTTCTCATTAAAGGGTGATGCTAAGATATGGTTTAATTCTCTTGATCCTGGTTGTGCGCGTAGTCCCCAGGATATGATTTATTACTTCTCTGCTAAGTATTTCCCTGCTCATAAGAAACAAGCTGCTTTAAGGGATATATATAATTTTGTGCAAATTGAAGAAGAGAGTCTCCCACAAGCTTGGGGGAGGCTTCTCCAATTACTTAATGCTTTTCCTGATCATCCTTTAAGAAAAATGAAATACTTGATATCTTTTATAATGGACTAACCGATGCCTCTAGAGATTACCTGGATAGTTGTGCTGGTTCTGTTTTCAGGGAAAGAACACCGGATGAAGCTGAAATTCTATTGAATAATATGTTCACAAATGAAAATAATTGGACACCTCTGGAGCCAATTCCTGAACCTATTCCTAAACCAACTCCGAAGAAGAGGGGTATTCTATTTCTCAGTCCGGAAGATATGCAGGAGGCAAAGAAATCTATGAAAGAAAAAGTTATTAAACCTGAAGATGTTAAGAATTTACCTCCTATTGAAGAAATACATGGTCTTAATTTACCGCCTGTTGAAGAAGCATATAATCCAAATCCTTTACCTATTGAAGAAACTCATGGTCTTGATAACCCGACACAGGTAGTAAAGGTAAATTCTCTCTATAGATATGATAAAGCTGTAATCCCATTTACTAAATTTTCTAGCCCATGCTTAGATGAGTTTGATAAATTTATGGCTAAGCAAGAAGATTTTAATGCTTATTTTGGTAGACAACTGAAATATAATTCAAATATGCTTGGACACTTGGGTGATTATATGGCTAATGTCAAAGGTGAACTTAAACTTATTAGTAAACATGCTTCTAGGGTTACCACTCAAGTAGAACAAGTACTTAAAGCTCAAAATGATTTGCTCAATGAATTGAATAATAATAATAATGATAATGCCGTTAGAGTTATGACTAGAGGTGGTAGAATGACTCAGGAACCTTTGTATCCTGGAGGCCATCCTAAGAGAATTGAGCAAGATTCTTAGAGAAATAATATAGATGCACCTAGTTCTTCTAAAAAGAAGAAAAAGAAAAATGATAGGACTTTGCATGCTTCTAGTGATCCTATTGCTGAAACACATGAGAATCCAAATGATATTTCTATTTCTGATGCTGAAACACAACCTGGTAATGAAACTGAAACTAGTGATAATGTTAATAATAATGTTCATGATGATGCTCCACCTAGTAATGATAATGATATAGAAATTGAACCTGCTGTTGATCTTGATAACCCACAATCAAAGAATCAACATTATGATAAGAAAGACTTTGTTGCTAGGAAACATGGTAAAGAAAGAGAGCCTTGGGTTTAGAAATCCATGCCCTTTCCTCCCAAACCACCCAAGAGAAAGGATGATGAGGATTTTGAGCGCTTTGCTGAAATTATTAGACCTATGTTTTTGCGTATGCGATTAACTGATATGCTCAAAACAAATCCTTATGCTAAGTACATGAAAGATATTATTACAAATAAAAGAAAGATACCAGAAGCTGAAATTTCCACCATGCTTGCTAATTACACTTTTAAGGGTGGAATACCAAAGAAACTTGGAGATCCAGGAGTACCCACTATACCTTGCTCCATTAAAAGAAACTATGTTAAAACTGCTTTATGTGATCTTGGAGCCGGTGTTAGTGTTATGCCTCTCTCTTTATATCATAGACTTGATTTAAATAAGTTGACACCTACTGAAATATCTTTGCAAATGGCTGATAAATCAACTGCTATACCTGTCGGTATTTGTGAGGATGTGCCTGTTGTAGTTGCAAACGTTACTATTTTAACGGACTTTGTTATTCTTGATATTCCCGAGGATGATAGTATGTCTATTATTCTTGGAAGACCCTTTTTGAATACTGCAGGGGCTGTTATTGATTGCACTAAAGGAAATGTCACTTTTCATATTAATGGTAATGAGCACACGGTACACTTCCCGAGGAAACAACCTCAAGTTCATAGTATCAACTCTATTGGAAAAATTCCATTGATTATATTTGGAGGTTTTGAATTTCCTCTTCCTACTGTCAAGAAGAAATATGATATTCTTGTTATTAGGGATGTGCATATCCCCGTTGAGGTAACATAGTGTTATTTGAAATTTCTCCAGTTCCATGTTATTCGGAATGAGTTCGTTAACAATACTTGATCAACCTTGTTAGTGGATTCCTTTTGATGACCATGAGATGGATGAAACTAGAAGGCACAACCTTGTGTATCCCACTTTTACTTTCTGTTATTTATATTAAATAAAATAAAAATAAATATTTGTCTGTCTTTTATCTGATTATCCGTGCAATATAAAAATACCTCGAAAATAAAAGTTCTCCAAATGCCCTGAAAATTAAATATGATTTTTTCTATAATATTTGAGGATTTATGGAACTGAGAACACACCAGGGGGCCAACCACCTGCCCACGAGGGTGGAGGGCGTGCCCCCTGCCTCGTGGGCCCACGGTGGCCCTTCTCCACTTATCATTTCACCCATACACTCCTTCTTCCTCCCCCAAACACGAATAACCAGCTCAAACCCGAGTCCAAGCTCGTTTTGCTGCCATTTTCGACCTCCTTTCTCAAAGCACCTCTCACAAAACTGCTTGGGGAGATTGTTCCTTGGTATGTGACTCCCCCATTTGGTCCAATTAGTTTTTGTTCTAGAGCTTTATTCATTGCAAATTTTTGCTGCTTAGGTGACCCTGTTCTTGAGCTTGCATGTCAAATTTATATGGTCAAAAGTAGTTTTGATGCAATATATAGGCCCTAGGCACTTGTAGGAGTAGTTACTATCAATATTATTGAGTTCGGTTTACTTTTATTTTGAAGTTACTAAAAAATTTCAGAATTTTTCAGAGGAAGAAAAATGCTTAGGAAAATGTTCCAAGGTGGTTCTTCAAGGAAGCAAGGACCCAGGCTTGCAATGCGTGATGCTGATGAAGAGCTACCAAGAGACGCTCCAATGCGTACTTGTGAGTGGCCTTCTGAAAATTTTATGGATCGAGCGGGAATAAAATAAGAATTCAACGCATATTTGCGTAACGCTGATCTCGTGAGCTTTGAGGAAGAGAAGTGCAGTCAGTATCATAATCTCACTAGTTCCTTTGTGAGGAGGTTTGAATTTTCAACTTCACGTAATTCTCCAACTGTCCTGTTTGATCTTTATGATAAATCTTATACCATGGACTTAGAGGATTTTACCATTGCATGCAAACTTCCACAATGGGGTAGTATAAGGGATCCTCGCAAATCTGAATTTAGAGATTTTCTTGCTAGCATAACTGTCGGAGAATCTAGAGATATTACACAAGCTACCATAGGGAGCATTCACTTTCCTGCTATACATTATTTTGCTCTCTTCATAGGTAGATGCATAAATGGTAAAGATGAGGCATGTCACATGTGTGTCCCTGACCTCAGTATTCTTAGGAGTGCTGTGATAGGAGACAAATCTTATAATTTGGGAGCCATTGTTGCACATAGGTTGCATCTTAATAGAATTAATGGAGATTTCTTTGGTGGAATTTATGCAACCCGCGTAGCTAATTTTCTTGGTATAGATGTACGTGAAGATGATATTGAATTACCTCCTGCCTATCTAGATTTTAATGTTATGGTTCACCACCAGTTTTTCGAGAGGAACGAATCACCTCTCCAGTATCGACTAATCTTTGACAGACGCCGTGCTGTCCGTATTACTCTCCCTGCTCCTGCTTTCTTTGATTATCAGGCAAGAGGAGGATATACTATTACCAGAGAGGAGGCATATGAGTACGAGAGGAGAGAGGAGGCCGCTCGTCGCCATGCTGCAGCTCAGCAGGCGATAGCTGCTTTATCATAGTACGACCCCAGCTACTATTATGGATATCCACCAGGCCAGTCGTGGCCATAGACCAACTTAGGCCAAAAGCCTAAGCTTGGGGGAGTACGTATTTCTCACCGACATTACATTTATGCTCACGCACTCATTGCTAGATGTCAGTGCTCATACTTTTTCATTGTATTATCCATGCTAGTTTATTTCCCTTTTTATGCTTACTTCTTGTGTGTCTAATAAACCTTAAGAAAAACCAAAAAAAAATTAGTTGTAGCTTTTAATCAGTTTAATTTCCATGCTTGTAGTAGTAATTAAAAAGAAAAACCAAAAAGATTTCATGTTCTTCTTCTGCTTGTTGGGAGCTTTCCCGTGTAAATAGTTTTATTTCTTTTCTTTTCTTTGGGGGTCGATAGGAGAAGACCATGATTAAATTGTTGAAGTGGCTCTGATATGCATTATTGTTGATCTGACAAAAGAGCCCATATTGCCTTGTCTTCTCCTGTTTATTGAATGCCTGCAGATTCCAGCTTAGTCCAATGCACGTGCACTATTATTATTATTCACATCGTTCGGTCGTGCAAGTGAAGGGCAATTATGATGATATATGGTGGACTGGCTGAGATGAGAAAAGCTGGTATGAACTCGGCCTCTTGTTTTTGTAAATATGATTAGTTCATCGTTCCTGATTCAGCCTATTATGAATAAACATGTTTGCAATGACAACTAGAGATCATAGTTTTTTGTGCCATGCTTGATTAGCTATGAGTTATAATGGTTTACCTTGCGTGCCAACATGCTATTAAAATGGTTATGATGTGGTATGATAGGGTGGTATCCTCCTCTGAATGATTTAAGTGACTTGACTTGGCACATGTTCACTCATGTAGTTGAAACAAAATCAACATAGCCTTCACGATATTTATGTTCATGGTGGATTATATCCTACTCATGCTTCCATTCGGTGTTGATTAATTTTAATGCATGTTCATGACTGTTGTCGCTCTCTAGCTGGTCGCTTCCTAATCTTTTGCTAGCCTTCACCTGTACTAAGCGGGAATACTGCTTGTGCATCCAATCCCTTAAACCCCAAAGTTATTACACCTGAGTCCACTATAGCTACCTATATACGGTATCTACCTGCCGTTCCAAGTAAATTTGTATGTGGCAAACTCTAAACCTTCAAATAAATATCCTGTTTTGTATGCTCGAATAGCTCATATATCAACTAGGGCTGTGTGTATCTTCCATGTTAGGCGGGTTATTCTCAAGAGGAGTGGACCCCACTCCTCACTCACGAGATAAATGGCTGGTCACCGGGATGCCCAGTCCCATGCTTTATGCAAACTAAATCAAAATAATTGCAAATAAAACTCCCCCTGGGACTCTTGTTAGTTGGATGCACTCGTTATTTCGAGCAAGCCATGGATTGATGCTTGTTGGTGGAAGGGGGAGTATAAACTTTACCATTCTGTTTGGGAACCGCCTATAATGTGTGTAGCATGGAAGATATTGCCATCTCTTGGTTGTTATGTTGACAATGAAAGTATACCGCTCAAAATATTATTCACCTCTGTTTCAAAACCGAGCTCTGGCACCTCTACAAATCCTTGCTTCCCTCTGCGAAGGGCCTATCTACTTACTTTTATGCTGAGTCATCATCCTCTTATTAAAAAGCACCAGTTGGAGAGCACCGCTGTCATTTGCATTCATTACTGTTAGTTTACATTGAGTATGACTTGACTGGATTTCTTTTACCATGAATTACAATGTCTAGTCAGTCCTTGGTCTTTAAAGGTGTTCTACATTTATGTTTTGCGGTCTCGGAAAGGGCTAGCGAGATACCATCCTGTTATATCATATTATGATTGTTTTGAGAAAGTATTGTCATCCAAGTTTTATTATTATGGCTCGCTAGTTGATTATGCTATTGATATGAGTAAACTTGAGACCTATGCGTTATTGCAAATGTGGTTAGTTATAATCTTTGCTGAAAGCTTGAATGCTGGCTTTACATATTTACAACAACGAGAGCAAACAGAGTTTGTAAAAGTTTTTCTTTATCACTTTCAGTTTGTCAACTGAATTGCTTGAGGACAAGCAAAGGTTTAAGCTTAGGGGAGTTGATACGTCTCCAACATATCTGCTTTTCCAAACACTTTTGCCCTTGTTTTGGACTCTAACTTGCATGATTTGAAAGGAACTAACCCGGATTGATGCTGTTTTCAGCAGAATTACCATGGTGTTATTTATGTGCAGGGGCAAACGTTCTCGGAATGACCTGAAACTTCACGGAGACACTTTTCAGAAAATAAGTAAAATACCTGCCTAAGATGAAGGCCAGGGGGGACACCACCTTGCCACGAGGGTGGGGGGCGCGCCCCCTACCTCATGGGCCCCCTGTTGCCTCTCCGACTCCAACTCCACCTCCATATATTGAGTTTCGGGGAGAAAAATCAAGGAGAAGAAATCATTGCGTTTTACGATACGGAGCCAGCGCCAAGCCCTAAAACCTCTCGGGAGGGCTGATCTGGAGTCCGTTCGGGGCTCCGGAGAGGGGAATCCATCGCCATCGTCATCATCAACCATCCTCCATCACCAATTTCATGATGCTCAGCGCCGTGCGTGAGTAATTCCATTGTAGGCTTGCTGGACGGTGATGGGTTGGATGGGATCTATTATGTAATTGAGTTAGTTTTGTTAGGGTTTTATCCCTAGTGTCCACTATGTTCTCAGATTGATGTTGCTATGACTTTGCTATGCTTAATGCTTGTCACTAGGGCCCGAGTGGCATGATTTCAGATCTGAACCTATTATGTTTTCATCAATATATGAGTGTTCTTGATCCTATCTTGCAAGTCTATAGTCACCTATTATGTGTTATGATCCGTTAACCCCGAAGTGACAATAATCGGGATACTTACCGGTGATGGCCGTAGTTTGAGGAGTTCATGTATTCACTATGTGTCAATGCTTTATTCCGGTTCTCTATTAAAAGGAGACCTTAATATCCCTTAGTTTCCGTAAGGACCCCGCTGCCACGGGAGGGTAGGACAAAAGATGTCATGCAAGTTCTTTTCCATAAGCACGTATGACTATGTTCGGAATACATGCCTACATTATATCAATGAACTGGAGCTAGTTCTTTGTCACCCTAGGTTATGACTGTTACATGATGAACCGCATCCGGCATAATTCTCCATCACCGATCCATTGCCTATGAGCTTTCCACATATTGTTCTTCGCTTGTTTACTTTCCCGTTGCTATTGCTATCACCACTACAAAATACCAAAAACATTGCTTTTACTACCGTTACCATTTGTTACCGTTATCACTACTATCATATTACTTTGCTACTAAACACTTTGCTGTAGATATTAAGTTTCCAGGTGTGGTTGAATTGACAACTCAGCTGCTAATACTTGAGAGTATTCTTTGGCTCCCCTTGTGTCGAATCAATAAATTTGGGTTGAATACTCTACCCCCGTAAATTGTTGCGATCCCCTATACTTGTGGGTTATCAGATTGCAGTGTGCAAATGCAATTTGAGACACGGAGATTTTTGGCGTGGTTCCAATAGGTGGTGCTATCGTACATCCACGTTGATGGAGACTTCAACCCACGAAGGGTAACGGCCGCGCGAGTCCATGGAGGGCTCCACCCACGAAGGGTCCACGAAGAAGCAACCTTGTCTATCCTACCATGGCCATCGCCCACGAAGGACTTGCCTCACTAGGGTAGATCTTCACGAAGTAGGCGATCTCCTCGCCCATACAAACTCCTTGGTTCAACTCCACAATCTTGACGGAGGCTCCCAAGTGACACCTAACCAATCTAGGAGACACCACTCTCCAAAAGGTAATAGACGATGTGTTGATGATGAACTCCTTGCTCTTGTGCTTCAAATGATAGTCTCCCCAACACTCAACTCTCACTCACAGGTTTGGATTTGGTGGAAAGATGATTTGAGTGGAAAGCAACATGGGGAAGGCTAGAGATCAAGATTCATATGGTTGGAATGGAATATCTTGGTCTCAACACATGAGTAGGTGATTCTCTCTCAGAAAATGAATGCTGAAGTGTAGGCACGTTCTGATGGCTCTCCTTCATAAAGAGGAAGGGTGGAGGGGTATATATAGCCCCCACACAAAATCTAACTGTTACACATAATTCACCAAACTCTGTGGGACCGAATCAAAGAACTCGGTCAGACTGATTCAGTTCATAATGTGACCGTTATGCATTTCAGTGGGATCGATATGATCAACTCGGTGGGACAGATGTGCTAGGGATAGGGTAAAACCTCGTCTCTGTTTGACCGATTACACAAACTCGGTGATACCGATTTTGGTAATAAGCAAAACAGAGAGTTGGTTAGGCAAACTCGGTGGGACTGAAATAATTGCAACAGGCAACAGAGAGTTTACAAGCCCATCTCGGTGAGACCGAGATCCCATCGGTGAGACCAAATTGAATAGGGTTTCCGGCAGTGGCTATGTCAAGTGAACTCGGTGGCGCCGGATGTATCAAATCGGTGGGGCCGAGTTTGACTTTTGGTTTGGGACATATGTGGATATGAGAAAGTGATTGAGGGCTTTGGAGCATATCACTAAGCACTTTGAGCAAGCAAGCCATTAAGCAACACCTCATCCCCTTTTAATAGTATTGGCTTTCCTAAGGACTCAATGTGATCTTGGATCAGTAAACTGAAAATGTAGAGCCTTGAGCTTGAGCCAATCATTTGTCCTTGGCATCTTGAAGGGGTTCCACATCCTCTTGTCCATGCCACTCCATCTGTTGAACTTATCTGAAATATACTAGATAAAAACATTAGTCCAACAAGAGATATGTTGACATTAATTACCGAAACCACCCAGGGAGCACTTGTGCTTTCACCAACTCCACCCGGGTGAGCTTCATCCCCCAAGAGGGGTAATACATGATCGGTTTGGTGGAATACAGCGGCAGAGCCACATCGCAGACTAGAGTGTACGACTCCTCATAGTAGATCCATGTGGACGTCTGATATGTCCATTTTGCATCATATTTACCTACTGTTATTTACTATTTTTTGTGAATATTAATGCCTTTTGGAGTAATTCTAATGCCTTTTCTCTCATAATATGCAAAGTTCACATAAAGAGGGAGAATATCGGCAGCTGGAATTCTGGACCTGGAAAAGCTATGTCAGAGCTACCTATTCTACACATCTCCAAATGAGGTGAAAATTTACAAAAAATTATTTTGCAATATATGAGGAATATTGGAGCAAATAACTACCAGAGGGAGCCCACCAGGTGGGCACAACCCACCTGGGCGCACTAGGGAGCCTAGGCGCGCCCTGGTGGGTTCGACCCTCCTTGGCCCACCTACGGTGCCCCTCTTCTGGTATATAAGTCATTTTTGACTTGGAAAAAAAATAAGGAGAGGACTTTCGGGATGAAGCGCCACCGTCTTGAGGCGAAACTTGGGCAGGAGCACTTTTGCCCTTCGGCGGGGCGATTCTGCTAGGGGAATTTCCCTCCTATAGGGGGAATCATCGTCATCATCATCACCAACAACTCTCTGATCTTGGGGAGAGAAATCTCCATCAACATCTTCAACAATACCATCTCCTCTCAAACCCTAGCTCATCTCTTGTGTTCAATCTTTGTACCGGAACCTTAGATTAATGCTTGTGGGTGACTAGTAGTGTTGATTACATCTTGTAGTTGATTACTATATGGTTTATTTTGTGGAAGATTATATGTTCAGATCCATTGTGATATGTTGATAACCCACAAGTATAGGGGATACGTTGTAGGCTCTTTCAATAAGTAAGAGTGTCGAACCCAACGAGGAGCTAAAGGTAGAACACATATTCCCTCAAGTTCTATCGACCACCGACACAACTCTACGCACGCTTAACGTTCGCTTTACCTAGAATAGATATGAAACTAGAAGTACATTGTAGGTGTGATAGGATAGGTTTGCAAGATAATAAAGAGCACGTAAATAAAAATTAGGGGCTGTTTGGATAAAGAAACAACTATTAGTTTTAGTAGAGAGCTTTTTGTCATGCAAGAAAGTTATTTGTCCCTAGGCAATCGATAACTAGACCGGTAATCATTATTCCAATTTTATATGAGGGGGAGGCATAAGCTAACACACTTTCTCTCCCTGGATCATATGCACTTACGATTGGAACTCTAGCAAACATTTGTAACTACTAAAGATCATCAAGGTAAAACCCAACCATAGCATTATACGGTATCAAGTCCTCTTTATTTCCATACGCAAACAACCTACTTACTCGGGTCTGTGCTTCTGTCACTCACGCCACCCACTATAAGCAAATTATGAACATATTGCAAACCCTATAGCGGGGATCCCTCACACTTGCGCGAGACGGAGAGCATCATAGGACAACACCAATAATAAAACATACAACTCAAACCAATCACGATCATCAATTAACCCATAGGACAAAACATATCTACTCAAACATCATAGGATAGCCATACATCATTGGGAAATAATATGTAGCGTTGAGCACCATGTTTAAGTAGATATTAAAGCGGGGAGAAGAGGTGTTACACCGCTGCATAGAGGGGGAGAGAGTTGGTGATGACGGCAGCCAAGTTGTTGGTGTAGATCGCCATCACCATGATGGCCCCAGCGGCGTTCCGGCGCCACCGGGAGAGAGGGGGAGAGAGCCCCCCTCCTTCTTCTTCCTTGACCTTCCCCCTAGATGGGAGAAGGGTTTCCCCTATGGTCCATAGCCTCCATGGTGGCGGAGGGGCGAGAGCCCCTCCTAGATTGGATCTCTCTCTCTCTCTCTCTCTGTTTCCTTCTGTTTCGGCGCTCCCAGATTCTTCCCTTTCACCATTTATTAAATTCCTGGAGATCCATAACTCTGATTGGGCTGAAATTTTAACACGATTTTTATCCGGATATTAGATTTCTTGCGCCAGAAGAAGGGCACCAACCGCCTTACGGGGTGACCACAAGGGCCCAGGGAGCGCCCCTGCTTTGTGGCCCCCTCGGGCATCGTCTCGTGTTGATTCCACTTCCCAAAATTCACATATATTCCAAAAAAAATCTCTGTAAGTTTTTATCACGTTCGGACTCCATTTGATATGGATTTTCTACGAAACAAAAAACATGCAACAAACAAGAACTAGCACTGGGCACTGGATCAATATGTTAGTCCTAGAAAATCATATAAATTGTTGCCAAAAGTATGTAGAAGTTGTAGAATATTGGCATGGAACAATCAAAAATTATAGACACGACGGAGACGTATCATCATCCCCAAGCTTAATTCATGCTCGTCCTCAAGTAGGTAAATGATAAAAAAGATAATTTTTGATGTGGAATGCTACCTAGCATAATCTTGATCATATAATCTAATCATGGCATGAATATTAAGACACGAGTGATTCAAAGCAATTGTCTATCATTTGACATAAAGATAATAATACTTCAAGCATACTAATAAAGAAATCATGTCTTTCTCAAAATAACATGGCCAAAGAAAGTTATCCCTACAAAATCATATAGTCTGGCTATGCTCCATCTTCACCGCACAAAGTATTTCATCATGTGCAACCCCGATGGAAAGCCTAGCAATTGTTTCATACTTTTAATGTTCTCAAGCCTTTTCAACTTTCACGCAATACATGAGCATGAGCCATGGATATAGCACTATAGGTGGAATAGAATATGATGGTGGGGGTTGTGTGGAGAAGATAAAAAAGGAGAAAGTCTCACATCGACGCGGCTAATCAACAGGCTATGGAGATGCCCATCAATTGATGTTAATGCGAGGAGTAGGGATTGCCATGCAACGGATGCACTATAAGTGTATGAAAGGTCAAACTGAAAACTAAGTGGGTGTGCATCCAACTTGCTTGCTCATGAAGACCTCGGGCATTTGAGGAAGCCCATCATCGAAATATACAAGCCAAGTTCTATAATGAAAATTCCCAGTAGTATATGAAAGTGATAACTGAAGAGACTCTCTATATGAAGAACATGGTGCTACTCTGAAGCACAAGTGTCGTAAAAGGACAGTAGCATTGCCCCTTCTCTCTTTATTTCTCATTGTTTTCTTTCTTTTTTCTATTTTTGGCCTCTTTTTTTTCTCGTCCAGAGTCTCATCCCGACTTGTGGGGGAATCATAGTCTCCATCATCCTTTCCTCACTGGGACACTGCTCTAATAATAATGATCATCACACTTTTATTTACTTGCAACTCAATATTACAACTCGATATCTAGAATAATATGACTCTATATGAATGCCTCTAGCAGTGTACCAGGATGTGCAATGATCTAGCATAGCGGAAATATCAAAAAATGGGCAAGCCATGAAAATATCATGCTAGCTATCTTACGATCATGCAAAGCAATATGACAATGAATGATCAAGTCATGTATATGATGATGATGGAAGTTGCATGGCAGTATATCTCGGAATGGCTATGGAAATGCCATGATAGGTTGGTATGGTGGCTGTTTTGTGGAAGATATAAGGAGGCTTATGTGTGATAGAGCATATCATATCTCAGGGTTTGGATGCACGGGAGAAGTTTGCATCGACTCTCGAGGTGAGAAAGGGCAATGCATGGTACCGAAGAGGCTAGCAATGATGGAAAGTGAGACTGCGTATAATCCATGGACTCAACATTAGTCATAAAGAACTCACATACTTATTGCAAAAATCTATTAGCTAACAAAACAAAGTACTACACGCATGCTCCTAGGGGGATATATTGGTAGGAAAATACCATCGCCCATCCCCAGCCGCCACTCATAAGGAAGACAATAAAAAATAAATCATGCTCCAACTTCGTCACATAACGGTTCACCATACGTGCATGCTACAGGAATCACAAACTTTAACACAAGTATTTCTACCAATCCACAATTACTCACTAGCATGACTCTAATATCACCAACTTTATATCGCAAAACTATTGCAAGGAATCAAACATATCATATTAAGTGATCTACAAGTTTTATGTAGGATTTTATGACTAACCATGCGAATGACCAATTCCTGTCAACTCTCTAAATAGATATAAGTGAAGCAAGAGAGTTATATTATTTCTACAAAAGATATGCCCACGCTCTAATAAATATAAGTGAAGCAAAAGAGCATTCTACAAATGGCGGTTTTCTATGTGTAAAGAAACAGGCAATCCAAACTTCAAATGATATAAGCGAAGCACATGAAGCATTCTATAAAGCCATACTCAAAAGATATAAGTGAAGTGCAAAGAGCATTCTATAAATGAACCAAGGACTATCTCATACCAGCATGGTGCATTATTAAAATAAAAATAAAAATAACACGACACTCCAAGATTTACGCATATCATGTGACGAATAAAAATATAGCTCCAAGTAAAATTACCGATGATTGTTTGAAGAAAGAGGGGATGCCTTCCGGGGCATCCCCAATCTTAGTTGCTTGGGAGTCCTTGAATATTACCTTGGGGTGCCTCGAGCATCCCCAAGCTTAGTCTCTTGCCACTGCTTATTCCTTCATCCATCATGATCTCACCCAAAACTTGAAAACTTCAATCACACAAAACTAAACTAAACCCTCGTGAGATCCCTTAGTATAATAAAGCAAATCACCACTTCAAGTAATGTTGCAAACCCATTCATATTTTATTTTTGCATTGTAGCTACTGTATTATAACTTATCCATGGCTTATACCACCGATAAAATCGATAGTTTCATCAAAACTAGCAAAATAATGCATCAAAAACAGAATATGTCTTAAACAGGACCGTCTGTAACAATCTGAACATCTACCATACTTCTGTAACTCCAAATTTTTTTGAAAAATTAGGACAAATTAAAAAATTTGAATAGAAGTGTTGTGCAAAAATGTTTCAGAAACATTTTACTTTCCAGCAAAAAATGAAAATTCACACACTACAGCCAAAGTTTCTGTTTTTGCACTACACAAACCAAACAAGCAATCTAATCATCCTAAAGGCAAACCTTGGCACATTATTTTTATAATACAATGGATTTGTACAAGGTGATAATTATTTTTGTTGAAAAGTTTCTGCAATCAAGGTTTGCAATGTTTCCATGGGCATGAACAAAGTTCAAGGAGCTCCCCCACTTCAACGATGCTCGTATTTCTTACTTTCACTTTTCTTTATGAAAAAGTTTTAGGTTCACCTCTTTATTTTTTGTTTTTAAACTATATAAAAGCACACAACAGAATAAAATGACTCTCTAAAATTTCTGGGTTGTCTCCCTAGCAGCGCTTTCTTTAAAGCCATTAAGCTAGGCATAAGGTGCTCAAGTAATGGATCCACCCGGATCCCAAGGTATATCAAAGCCAATTTTAATTAACAATGATTTGTGATTTAGTAGTGAGCACAAAGTAAAATATATCATGCAACAATGAAGTCTAACTCTCTTCCTATGCATCAGGATGTCATAAAAGTACAATTCATCCACACAAAGTAAAGGCCAGTGCATAGTATAAGCAGCTTCTTGCAATTTTATCGCATCAGAAACACAGAGAGGCAGGGATGTAGTTCCTCTCTCATAATAATTGCAAGTAGGAGCAGGAAGCACATGCATATTATATCGATCAAAATCATCATGTGCAATAATAGAACGCAACCCATCAATATAATCCTTAATAAGCGCAAACTTCTCCGATATAGTGTAGTTGGGAGAATTCGAAAAGATAATAGGACTATCATGTGTGGGTGCAATAGCAAACATTTCATTCTTAACATAAGGAAATATAGCAATTTCATCTCCATAAGCATCATTCATATTGGCATCATGGCCACAAGCATAGCAAGCATCAATTTCATCAAAAAGGGACATTTGAAACGAATCAAAGGGATCATAGCAATCATTATAGCATTCATCCTTTGGTAAGCACAAAGGGAAATTAAACAATGTATGGGATAAATAGTTACTCTCATAAGAAGGTGGGCACAGGTGATCATTCTGCCCTTCCTCCTTTTGTTCTTCGCTCTCCTCCTTATCTTTTTCATCCAATGAGCTCACAGTGTCATCAAGTTCTTGTTTCATAAATTCCTGCAAAATATTAATCTCTTCTTGGACAGCAAAGACTTTCTCAATAAACACATCAATATCGGCATTATATTCACAATTCTCATAGCAATATTTAAGTATAGCAAAATTTTCGGGCCTATAAACATCATCATCAAAAGCTTCATACTTTTCAAACAAAGATTCAATTTCATAAGCACCCTTAAAAGCAACGAATTCTTCTATTCGTTCCACATCATAGTAATCATATATACCATTAGCATAAGAATCCAAGGTTTCATTATCATTAAATTTGCATGAAAAGGGAAGGTGTGGAGCCTTCATCCTAGAGCAACAAGTATAATCATATCTCAAGCATAGTTGCCGAGCATACCAATGCAACATATGAATTTGATCCCATAATAGTTTCCGTTTTTGAGTCAAGCGATAATCCCTAAAGTATTCACGTTGATCCAACGTGTCTCCCATCATATAATTGAATGGGGTTTTCTTAGGATTATTAAAGTAGTGCATAATATCTTTCACATAATGAGCATCGAGGGTTTTAGGAGGTTCCCCATATCCATGAGTAGCAAGTGCACCTATTTTTTTGGTATTTCATGTTCTATATCCATAACTAAAGATTTAGAATAACTTAGAACAACAAATAAAAACTACTTAATGATTAAGCAAACAGGCACACACAAGAATATTCACCCCATGCTATTGCTCCCCGGCAACGGTGCCAGAAAAAGGTCTTGATAACCCACAAGTATAGGGGATCAGTTGTAGCCTCTTTCGATAAGTAAGAGTGTCGAACCCAACAAGGAGCTAAAGGTAGAACAAATACTCCCTCAAGTTCTATCGACCACTGATACAACTCTTCGCATGTTTAACGTTCGCTTTATCTAGAACATGTATGAAACTATAAGTACTTTGTAGGTGTGATAGGATAGGTTTGCAAGATAATAAAGAGCACATAAATAAAAACTAGGGGCTGTTTAGATAAATAAACAACTAAGTTAATTTTAGTAGAGAGCTTTTTTTTCACGCAAGAAAGTTATTTGTCCCTAGGCAATCGATAACTAGACCGATTATCATTATTGCAATTTTATATGAGGGAGAGGCATAAGCTAACATACTTTCTCTACTTGGATCATATGCACTTACGATTGGAACTCTAGCAAACATCTGTAACTACTAAAGATCATTAAGGTAAAACCTAGCCATAGCATTATAAGGTATCAAGTCCTCTTTATTCTCATATGCAAACAACCTACTTACTCGGGTCTGTGCTTCTGTCATTCACGCCACCCACCCTAAACAAATCATGAACATATTGCAAACCCTATAGCGGAGATACCTCACGCTTGCGTGACATGGAGAGCACCATAGGGCAACACCAATAATAAAACATACAACTCAAACCAATCACGATCATCAATTAACCCATAGGACAAAACGGATCTACTCAAACATCATAGGATAGGCATACATCATTGGGAAATAATATATTGTTGGGGAACGCAGTAATTTCAAAAAATTCCTATGCACACGCACACTAGTGCAGAACCGGGCAATAGCACCGGTTCGTAAGGCCCTTTAGTGCCGGTTTAGGAACCGGCACTAACGTTTCGGCACTAAAGGCCCCCCCCCTTTAGTACCGGTTCAGCACGAACCGGTGCTAAAGGGCAACCACGTTGCACGAGCCAGCTCCGGGGGCCGGGAGCCCTTTAGTACCGGTTGGTAACACCAACCGGTACTAAAATGTTTGGGGGGTTTTTGGTTTTATGATTTCTTTTTCATTTAATTTTGTGTTTTCCATTTTAATTCTTTTTCGTTTGCTTGTATTTTACGGTACTACACATTGTACACGTTATTCATAGCTACAGGAGGGGAGAGTGTTGTCCACGTACCCTCATAGACCGTAAGTGGAAGTGTTATGACAACACGATTGATGTAGTCGTACGTCTTCACGATCTGACCGATCCTAGCACCGAAAGTACGGCACCTCCGCGATCTACACAAGTTCCGCTCGGTGACGTCCCACGAACTCTAGATCCAGCTAAGTGTCGAGGGAGAGCTTTGTTAGCACGACGGCGTGATGACAGTGATGATGAAGTTACCGATGCAGGGCTTCGCCTAAGCACTACAATGATATGATCGAGATGGAAATCTGTGGAGGGGGGCACCGCACACGGCTAAACAATCAACTTGTCTATCTATGGGGTGCCCCTCCCCTGTATATAAAGGAGTGGAGGAGGGGGAGGGCCGGCCCTCTATGGCACGCCTCAAGGGGGGAGTCCTACTCCCGGTGGGAGTAGGATTCCCCCTTCCCTTGTTGGAGTAGGAGAGAAAGGAAGGGGGAGAGAGAGGGAAGGAAGGGGGGCCCGGCCCTCACCCAATTCGGATTGGGCTGGGGGGGGCGCCCTCTACCTTGGCCACCTCCTCCTCTCTCCCACTAAGTCCCAATAAGGCCCATACACTCCCCAAGGGGTTCCGGTAACCCCCCGGTACTCCGGTAAATGCCCGAACTCACCCAGACCATTCGGATGTCCAAACATAGCCTTTCAATATATCGGTGTTTATGTCTCAACCATTTCGAGACTCCTCGTCATGTCTGTGATCATATCCGAGACTCCGAACTACCTTCGGTACATCAAAACACATAAACTCATAATACCGATCGTCACCGAATGTTAAGCGTGCGGACCCTACGGGTTCGAGAACTATGTAGACATGACCGAGACTCATCTCCGGTCAATAACCAATAGCGGAACCTGGATGCTCATATTGGTTCCTACATATTCTACGAAGATCTTTATCGGTCAAACCGCATAACAACATACATTGTTCCCTTTGCCATCGATATGTTACTTGCCCGAGATTCGATCATCGGTATCTCAATACCTAGATCAATCTCATTACCGGCAAGTCTCTTTACTCGTTACGTAATGCAACATCCCGTAACTAACTCATTAGTCACATTGCTTGCAAGGCTTATAGTGATGTGTATTACCGAGAGGGCCCAGAGATACCTCTCTGATACACGGAGTGACAAATCCTAATCTCGATCTATGCCAATTCAACAAACACCATTGGAGACTCCTGGAGAGCATATTTATAGTCACCCAGTTACGTTGTGACATTTGATAGCACACTAAGTGTTCCTCCGGTATTCAAGAGTTGCGTAATCTCATAGTCATAGGAACATGTATAAGTTATGGAGAAAGCAATAGCAACAAACTAAACGATCAAAGTGCTAAGGTACCGGATGGGTCAAGTCAATCACATCATTCCCTAATGATGTGATTCTCTAATGATGTGATCCTGTTCATCAAATGACGACTCTTTGTCCATGGATAGGAAACTTAACCATCTTTGATTAACGAGCTAGTCCAGTAGAGAAATACTAGTGACACTCTATTTGTCTATATATTCACACATGTACTAAGTTTCCGGTTAATACAATTCTAGCATGAATAATAAACATTTATTATGATATAAGGAAATATAAATAACAACTTTATTATTGCCACTAGGGCATATTTACTTCAGTCTCCCACTTGCACTAGAGTCAATAATCCAGATTACATTGTAATGATTCTAACACCCATGGAGTCTTGGTGCTTATCATGTTTTGCTCGTGAGAGAGGCTTAGTCAACGGGTCTGCAATATTCAGATCCGTATGTATCTTGCAAATCTCTATGTCTCCCTCCTTGACTTGATCATAGATGGAATTGAGGCGTCTTTTGATGTGCTTGGTTCTCTTGTGAAATCTGGATTCCTTTGCCAAGGCAATTGCACCAGTGTTGTCACAAAAGATTTTCATTGGACCTGATGCACTAGGTATGACACCTAGATCGGATATGAACTCCTTCATCCAGACTCCTTCATTTGCTGCTTCCGAAGCAGCTATGTACTCCGCTTCACACGTAGATCCCGCCACGACGCTCTGCTTGGAACTGCACCAACTGACAGCTCCACCATTCAATAAAAATACATATCCGGTATCTGACTTAGAGTCATCTAGATCAGTGTCAAAGCTTGCATCGACGTAACCGTTTATGACGAGCTCTTTGTCACCTCCATAAATGAGAAACATATCCTTAGTCATTTTCAGGTATTTCAGGATGTTCTTGACCATTGTCCAGTGATCCACTCCTGGATTACTTTGGTACCTCCCTGCTAAACTAATAGCAAGGCACACATCAGGTTTGGTACATAGCTGTAACATCCCAAATTTTCAATTTGGAATGTTATACATAGATCATTCTTGCATATCATATTTTATTGCATTTCGTCTCGCGATCCTCGAAATCCTAAGAAACTCAAGGACCCTCAGAGAGAGTTGGGGATTTCCCCGGTTTTCAAATTTGATTTTTATCAAATATTGAAATGAGGATTTTTGGTTTTAATTAGTTTCCCTCCGAAAATATTTCATATTAAAGTATATGAGAGGAGATAATATGACTTATCCAAACTAATTGAAATATTGGAGGAAAAATATTAAAATCAAATATTTGTTTTTATTGCAATTTTTTTGCATTAGAAAAATTGCGCGTTTTCAAAATTGCATTTTAGGGCCAAGAAAATGTCCATCTCGTTCTAAATAATTTATTTAGACGGAGAAAATTTATTTTGGCATTTTAGATTTTTATTTTATTTTCTAGGATTTTTTTCTGTTTGGCGGAATTGTTTTAAAAAAAGAGTCTTCGGGCGCCGACTGGGCCGAAACCTAACCGGGCCGGCCCATCCTCCCCGCCGCCTCGTCCCGTGCCAGGACAGTGCCGCCGCCGACTCGGACGGAGTCCGAGCCGGACTCCGCCTCCCCGCCGCCTTGCCCCCCCCCCAGCCCCCCCCCCCCCCCCCCCTTTAAATACCCAAGCCCCCCCGCCACCACCACCCACCCAGCCGCCCGCAGCCGCGCCACCGCCTCTACCGTGCCTCGCCGCCGCCGCTGCAAGTCGCCACCGCCACCTCGCCGCCTCACCCCGCCGCCGCTCCCGCGTCTCACCGGACTCGATGAGGTAGCTATTCGCCGCCGTTTTTTTTAAAAGAAACCATTTCATTTTTTTGAAAAACCTAGTTCATTTTTTAGATCGGTTCGCCGGTTTTTCCCGGTTCTTCTCTTTAGTGGACGTTATTCTGTACGTTCGTTTTAACGAACGGTTTTCGCTCGTTAGTTACAGACAACGAACACTCGTTCGTTAGCCTGTTCGTCAGCTTTCTTTTATCGGATTTTTCCACGATTATTTCTGATCGCGATTTCTGATCCGATTTCCGTTTCAGTTTATCTTTTCGCTCGTTTATCGGAATCAGGCGATTCAAGCGCCTAGATCTTCGTCTCAAGACCCTCTTTCTGTTTAATCAACTTAAACAAGATTTTGCTACTGTAAAATTTGACCTTAGTCCAGATTAGTAAATGGATCTTGTTTCTTTCGCCGTTTGAGTTTTGTTGCTCCGTTTGATTGGATTCTTTTTGCAACCGGAGTTCTTAAGTTGAACTTTCTGGTGTATCTTCTTATTTGAGATTTACCCGTGCTTCTTTGCTTGATTTCTTATGTATGCTATTGTTTGTTTGCGATAAAATTCCCGGAGTGCGAAGCGTGTTATTTGGAGTCCCTAGGTTTCACGGATCATCAGCAAGGCAAGTAACACTTTGATGATACCCCTTTATCACCCAGTTTTTATGCATTAGTTCCAATACTCAAACATTGCATGATTAGGATGCCATTAACATGTGGGTTGGGAAGTAGTTGATGAGGTAGAACCTATTGCCCTGCTATATTCAAACCTTGGGAGTTACTTATACGAATTGCTTATATTGCTATGCTATGCTCGTAGCCGTGGTTTGGGTGGGTGAAATCCATGACAGATGTGAGATTGTTAATTAATGGTTTAACTTAAGGTGGCAACTTGAATGCACATCTGGGTGGATTGAGGCACCTAGAGAACCCAGTGTTGCCTATATTTTTGGAAATCCCGGGGTTCCGTGTGATTTTCCTATGGACCGCCACCCAGGCTCAAAGGGAACTGAGATGATTCATGCTAGAAACTTCCGTGTGCAGCCACAAGCTATTATGGGCTCTAGCATAGTTGAGTAAGTTACGTGAAGCTCTTGAAGAGGTGGATCAGCAGGTAGTGGGTTGTAGGTTTGGTATGGTCTGCCCGGAGTAGAGAGTTAATGTTCCTGAAAGACCGTGTCTCGGTCATCCGTTTCTCAAACACTATGTAGTGCGAGAAATCCAACGAAGGCGATCGAGTCTTGTGGGGAAAAGTGCGCAAACCTCTACAGAGTGTACAAACTAATCATGGTTAGCCGTGTCCCCGGTTATGGACATCTTGAGTATCTAGTACTTGGAGTATCTTAAGTATCTCATCACTTTTTAACTTAATATTGTTGGGTTGATAATTACTTTAATTGGGATTGAGTTGGAGGAACCTTCTCAATGATGTTACAACTACCATGATAGTTAAATTAAAATCTATTCCTTTGTTGTAGGAAAAAATTGGCTTTTCGCAAAAACTATAACCATAGAGCTTTCCACCAGCCAAATATGCATGTAGTGATAGCATTATTCTGTTCTTGCTCTAGTGTGTTACTTTGCCAGCATATTCCATGTGCTGACCCGTTTTCGGGCCGCAACGTATTATGTGGCAGACTTTTTAGACAAGGAGTAAGGTTCGTTAGGTCGTTGTCGTGCAGCTCAGCTATGCCGTTGGAGTTGATGGACTCACTTTATCTTCCAAGCCTTCCACTGTTATCATATTAGATGGCCTTAAGACATATCTATTGTAATAAGTTCTCTTTGGAGACATTCGATGTAATAAGTGTGTGACTGCTACTCTGTTATAAATCCTCGAGTACTGTGTGTGTCAGCATTACCGATCCAAGGATGACACTGAAGCACAGAGACTTGACCATTTAGGTCGGGTCGCTACAAGATGGTATCAGAGCACACGCTGAGTGTAGGACACGACCATTAAGCTAAAGCCATAGATCACTATTCTCTTCTCATTTCTAACTCCTCCCCATTTTCCACTCTTTAGGATGGCGGATGCAAGGAACAAGTTTACACAACCGGATGAAGACACACCTTTTGGACGACACTTGAAGGAAGGCACTAGGTACGTGACCATAGGAAAACCAAGCTTCACCGGGACTTACAATGCCACTTTACCAGAAGAGGAGCGATGGATGATTCAAGTTCATGTTCCAGGAAGGACCTTCATGCCAGTCACTAAACCCATAGAGTTTTCCTTTGATGCACCAACCTGGAGTCTAGGAAAGAGTATGGCAGCTCACATCACCATGGGACGCATTGGAGAAGTTTACCAAAAGGAGCTTAAGGATACTATATACCAGATCTGTGGGCGCCGAGATGAGCAATGGGAGATGATCAGCACCAGGAAAGATAGATCAATTACAGCTTTCATCCAGGAACTAAACCAGCACATTCGACGCTAGGAGAATCAAATGTGCGCAGGCATTATAGATCTGAAGAAGGCGAAGACAAGGATCATCGAACTGGAAGAAGAACTTAAGTCTACACGCGATGGATACGAGGAGGAAATTGCGACACTATTGGTGAAGAATGACGACCTGATTAAGAAGATCGTAGTATTCATGGGAGACCCCGCACCAGTAGAAGAAGACGAAGAACCCAAGGAGATTCGTCAGGAGGACTACATCATCATCGACGACACCGACTCCAACCTTAGCGATGATGAATTTGAAGACGAAGCTGGAGCAGATATCATGGAGTCTTCAACCGAGGAATATTTTTAGTAGACAACCACATCAGTAGTAGTATTCCACCATGTAAATAGTGTAGTCCGAGCACTTTCGCGATAGTTGTAGACCAATTTTATGCCCTTGCTTGATTGATTGAGTGAAATGATTGTGTTTGTCTCATGTGCATATGGGTAGTGCTTTCTCATTAGACCTCATTCTATTCTAATCTCTCCCCTCTAAACCCATCAGATGCCTCCGAGACGTGATCCCAGATTCGCTTTCCCACCCGAGCTCACTCAGTTGATACAGCAGCAGAATACCCTGATGCAGTTGTTAGTCCAGAACCAAGGCAACAACAACAACAACAACAATCCACCACCACCACCAGTTGACAACTTAGCCCGTTTTCTGAGGTTGCAACCGCTGGTGTTTTCCAGTAGCACCGAGCCTATAGTAGTAGATGATTGGCTCCGCGGGATTGGAAGGGAGTTAACCACTGCAGGATGTACCGATGCCGAGAAGGTGCGTTTTGCCGCACATCAGTTGGATGGACCAGCAGCCTCATGGTGGGAGAATTACACTGTCACCTACCCTATAGCCACGGTGACATGGGACCAGTTTCAGCAAGCCTTCCGTACAACCCATGTCTCAACTGGAGCTATGAGTATGAAGAAGCGTGAGTTTCGCAACTTACGCCAGGGGAACCGTACTGTGGCTCAGTACGCGGATGAGTTTAGCAAGTTATCTCGCTATGCCCCTAATGATGTGGCCACAGATGCCGCAAAGCAGGAGAAGTTTATGGAAGGGCTGAATGATGAGATGAGCATGCAGTTGATGGTGGCAACATTCAACAACTACCAGGAGTTGGTAGATAAGGCTCTTATGATTGAAGGGAAGCAGCAGCAGATTGAGAATCGTAAGAGGAAGTATGGACAAGGGAGGTATACCTCAGGAGCTCAGCAGAAGCCTCTCCTAAACCCGAACTCGGGAGGACTTGTTCATAACCATGGAGGCCACACCCATAATGGAGAAAGTAACCATAATCATACTGGCCCAAGGAATGGGAATGGGAATGGAGAAAGCAACAATCAGAACCGCCCCAATCCAGCCACACCCACCAAGAGAGACCTAATCCACGTTACTTGTTTCAAGTGTGGGAAGACTGGACACTATGCCACGGAGTGCCCTGAAGGGAAGAATGGAAACAGAAATGGGAGCGCAGGGAAGAAGCCTAATCCATTCAACAAAGGACAAGTGAACCACGTTAACGTGGAGGAGGTTGAAGAGCAGCCAGACGCGGTTATAGCTAAGTTTTTGGTTAAGTCATTTACCGCTCTTGTTCTTTTTGATACTGGTGCATTGCATTCATACATATCAAGGGAATTCGTGGATAAGTTTAAACTACCGACCCAAACCCTTAGGACCCCTCTGTTAGTAAGTTCACCTGGAGCAGAGTATATGGCTAGTCGATGGTGCGACCAGATACCCTTAATCATTGGCAACCATGTTTTTCCGTCCGACCTAATTATCTTGGAGTCACAAGGATTGGATGTGATATTAGGAATGGACTGGATGTCAAAGTACGGAGGAAGCATTGACTGTGTTAGTAGATCAATTTGCCTCACCACCCCTTAGGGAAAAAGGATCAAGTATGTATCTAGGCATGCGCCAAGAAGTAGCCAAGTAAATACCCTCACGGGAGTTGTTCAGGAGGAAGTGCCTGTAGTAAAGGATTACCCGGATGTTTTCCAAGAGGAGTTACCAAGCATGCCACCGGATCGAGATATCAATTTTTTGATAGAGTTATTTCCAGGCACAGGGCTAATATCCAAGAGACCTTATCAGATGCCCGCGAATGATCTGGAGGAGATTAAGAAACAGATCAAGGAGTTATTGGAGAAAGGTTAATTCGACAGAGTTCATCACATTGGGAGCCCTAGTGCTTTTGGTTGAGAAGAAGGATAAGTCCCTAAGAATGGCTGTTGGTTATCGGGCCTTGAACTAAGTGACGATTAAGAACAAGTACCCATTGCCGATGATCAATGATCTGTTTGATCAGCTACAAGGAGCTAAGGTGTTTTCGAAGATCGATCTGTGATCGGGATACCATCAGTTGAAGATACAAGAGAAGGATATACCAAAGACAGCATTCACCACACGATACGAGTTATACGGATATACGATCATGTCGTTTGGACTGACTAACGCCCATGCCTATTTCATGAGCATGATGAACAAGGTGTTCATGGAATATTTGGATAAGTTTGTTGTGGTGTTCATTGATGATATAATGGTATATTCAAAGAATGAAGAGAAGCACAAGGAGCATTTGCGTTTACTTCTCGAGAAACTCAGGGGACATCAGTTGTATGCCAAGTTCAGCAAATGCGAGTTTTGGTTGAAGGAAGTCGGATTCCTTGGACATGTTATATTAGGAGAGGGTATAGCAGTAGACCCCACCAAGGTTCAGTCAGTCACTAAATGGTTGGCACTCACTTTAGTTAGCGAGATCCACAGTTTTCTTGGACTCATAGGATACTATCGGAGATTCATTGAGAATTTTTCCAAGATCGCGAAGCCAATGACAGAATTATTGAAGAAGGATACCAAGTTTAAATGGATGGAAGATTGCAAGGCAAGTTTCCAGGAGCTGAAGAAACGTTTGACTATAGCCCCAGTGCTGACACTGCCAGATATACGTAAGGATTTCCAAGTGTATTGCGATGCCTCTCGCCTAGGACTTGGAAGTGTGCTTATGCAGGACGGAAGAGTTATTTCGTATGCCTCACGACAACTAAAATCACACGAGTTGAATTATGCCACGCATGATTTGGAGCTAGTAGCCGTAGTGCATGCGTTGAAGACTTGGAGACATTACCTTATTGGAAACCATTGTGATGTGTACACAGATCATAAGAGTTTGAAGTACATTTTCACATAGAAGTAACTGAACCTTAGGCAGAGGAGATGGTTGGAGCTCATAAAGGATTATGACATGAAGCTTCAGTATCATCCAGGAAAGGCCAATGTCGTAGCAGACACTTTGAGCCAGAAGAGTTATGCTAATACCCTAGAGAGCACGGGATTGCCGAAGGAGTTAGCAGAGGATCTCCGGGAACTTCAATTGGAGATTGTTCCTAGAGGTTTTGTTGCAACAATGGAGGTCCAGTCTATATTGTTGGGAAAGATTCGAGAAGCTCAAAAGGATGACAAAGAGATTGCGGAGATAAAAGAGAGAATGAGCGAAGGAAAGGCCAAAGGTTTTCGTGAGGATGAGCACGACACCTTATGGTTTGAGGAACTTGTTTATGTGCCCAATAACACAGAGATCAGTAAATTAATACTTTAGGAGGCTCATGACTCACCATACTCGATACACCCCGGAAACACCAGGATGTATTTGGATTTGAAGGAACGTTTCTGGTGGACAGGGATGAATAAGGATATCGCCGAGTATGTAGCCGTATGTGATGTATGTCAGAAAGTGAAGGCAGAGCATCAAAATCCAATAGGATTGCTACAGCCTATGACGATACCCGAATGGAAGTGGGATAAACTTGGCATGGATTTTATCACCGGATTACCAAGGACCAAATCAGGTTATGATTCTATATGGGTAGTGTAGCGACCAGACCTCAAACGGTCCAATCTCTGTGCTCCGGTGTCATCCCTGGATCAGTAATGCTGACACCACACAGTACTTGAAGGATTTATAACAGAGTAGCAATCACACACTTATTACATCGAGTGTCTCAAAAGAGAACTTATTATAATAAATATGGCTTAAGGCCATCTAATAACGATAATAGCGGATGGCTTGGAAGATAAGTGAGTCCATCAACTCCAACGGCATCACTGAGTATAGAACCACGACCTAAAACTCCTTAATCGTCATCTGAAAAGTCTGCAACATTAGCGTTGCAGCCCGAAAACGGGTCAGCACATGGAATATGCTGGCAAGGTAACACATAGAGAGTAATGGAATGAAACAACTATACTATATGCATATTTGGCTGGTGGAAAGCTCTATGGTTACAGTTTTGCGAAAAGCCAATTTTTCCCTACTGCAAAGGAATAAATTTATTTAACTATCATGGTGGTTGTTAAATATTGAGAATGGTTGACAGCATTCTCAATCCCAATTAAACATCATTAAACAAACCCGTCAAACTTAATTTTATAGTAACATGTTGAGATTCACATGATAATCCAAGTACTAGATAATCAAGATGTCCATAACCGGGGACACGGCTAACCATGATTAGTTTATACACTCTGCAGAGGTTTGCGCACTTTTCCCCACAAGACTCGATCTCCTCCGTTGGGATTCTCGCACTACATGATGTTTGAGAAATGGATGACCGAGACATAGTCTTTCAGAAGCGCTAGCACCTTACGATGGGTAGACCGTACCACCTACATCCCCTACATCTGCTAGTCTACCACTGTAAGAGTTCGCACGACTTAGTCAACTATGCTAGAGCCCATAGTAGCTTGTGGCTGCACACGGAAGTTTCTAGCATGAATAATCTCATGATCCCTTTGAGCCTGGGTGGCGGTCCAAAAGAAAACTGGCAATCCTGGAATACCCAGGTACCTCAATCCACCCTTATGTGTATTTAAGTTGCCACCTTAAATAAACCATTGATTTTTAAATCTCACATCTGTCATGGATATCACTCACCCAATCCACGTCTACTAGCATAACATAGCAATAGTAAGCAAACGTAGAAGTAACTCCCAAAGGTTTGATAATAAACAGGTAATAGGTACTACCTCAACTACTTCCCATCCCACAATTTAATTAGATCCTAACCATGCAATGTTTGAGGTTTGATCTAATGCAATAAAACTGGGTAGTAGAAGGTATGATCAAAGTGTTACTTGCCTTGCTGATGATCCGGGAAACCTAGTGATTCAAAGTAACAAGCGGCGCACTCCGGGTACTCTATCGCAAACAAACAAGCATACAATAAGTACTCAACTAATGCATAGGTAAAACTCAAATAAGAGACTTAACCAGAAAGTTCAATTTAAGAACTCCGGTTGGCAAAAAGAATCAAATCGAACGAAGCAACGAAATACAAACGACAAAAGAAATAGGCTTTGATTACTATTCTGGATCTAGGGCAATTTTTACAAAAACAAAAACTTGTTTAAGTTGGTTAAACGGAAAGAGGGTTTCGAGACGAAACTCCAGGCGCTTGAATCGCCTGATTCTAATAAACGAGCGAGAAGTTACACTAAAACGAAAATCGGATCAGAAATCGCGATCAGAAAAATCGCGGATTTAATCCGAGAAAAAGAAAAACAACGAACAGTTTAACGAACGAACGTTCGTTAACTGGATCTAAACGACGAACACGTTTGTTAAGACGAACGAACCGAGCGGACGTTCACTAAATAGACTAAACCGAAAAAAATCGTTCTAAAAAAACGAATCTAAAAAAATAAACCGCACCTTTTTTAAAGAAAAAACGGGCGGCGAAAACGAGGTTGACCTCGAGCGGCGGGTCCGGCGGCGGCGCGCGGCTAGGGTTAGGGTTTCGGGCACGGGTGGGCTGGCGGCGGCTAATGGGCTTCGACGGCTCGGGTCGGGCGGCTTATAAAGGCTGCCCCCGGGCGGAGTCCTGCTCGGGTATGGCCCGGAGTCGGTTCGCGTTTTTTTTGAATATTCCGCGCAGAAAAACAAATAAAAGAAATACTAAACGGACTCCAAAAATCCCGAAATAAATTTTCCCCGGCTTCTAAAATCAAGACGCACAGGATGAACATTTATTTGGGGGCATAAATGCAATTTTGAAAAACGCGCATTTTCCTAAATTCAAATAAAATAGCAAATAAAACCAAATAAAATCTTATTTGATTTTTTATCAAATCCTCAATATTTCTTTATTTTGGGAAAGTCATTTTATTCCCTCTCTCATATATTTTTTTGTAATAGAAATTATTGAAGATAAAATAAATAAAATCAAATGATCCCATTTTCAAAATTTGAGACAACTCAAATATGAAAATAGCGAAATCCCCAACTCTCTCCGAGGGTCCTTGAGTTGCGAAAAATTTCTAGGATAAACCAAAATGCAGTAAATATGATATGCAATGATGATCTAGTGTATAACATTCCAAATTGAAAATTTGGGATGTTACAGGTAGTAGTTGACCACTTGACCAAAGTGGCACACTTTATCCCAATGAAAACAACTTATACCAGTGCAAAGTTGGCCAAGATATATATGACCAGGATTGTATGTCTGCATGGAGTTCCGAGGACCATCGTATCAGATAGAGGAACACAGTTTACCTCAAAGTTTTGGCATCAGCTGCACCAGACTTTGGGAACGAGATCGGAGTTCAGTACAGCATTTCACCCCAGACAGATGGACAGACCGAGAGAGTCAACCAGATTCTGGAGGACATGTTGAGGGCCTGTGCGCTAGATTATGGATCTAGTTGGGATGACAATCTGCCTTATGCAGAGTTCTCATACAACAATAGTTACCAAGCCAGTCTGAAGATGGCACCGTTCGAAGCCCTGTATGGACGAAGGTGCAGAACACCATTGATGTGGGATGAAGTTGGAGACCGACAGTTGTTTGGACCAGACTTGATCAAAGAGGCTGAGGAGAAGGTTAAACTGATTCGAGATAGAAAGAAGAGTTATGCAGATTTGAAACGCAAGGAGGTAACCTATGAAATCGGAGACATAGCATATCTGCGAGTATCACCTTTGCGAGGAGTGAAATGTTTTGGAGTTAAAGGAAAGTTAGCCCCGAGATTTGTAGGACTGTATCGTGTTTTGGAACGAATGGGCGAAGTTGCCTACAAGTTGGAGTTACCTGAAGGACTGTCAGGAGTTCACGATGTGTTTCACGTTTCCCAGTTGAAGAAGTGCCATGCTGAGATGGCCGATATACCGCTAAGAGATACCGTACCCTTGGAGGCGATTCAGTTGGACAATGATTTGACTTATGAGGAGAAGCCAGTCAAGATTTTGGAGTTTGCCAATCGAGTCACCCGCAGCAAGGTTATCAAGTTTTGCAAAGTTCATTGGAGCCACCATACCGAAGATGAAGCCACCTGGGAACGAGAGGATGAGCTTCGCAAAGACCACCCACACCTATTTTCTAGCCAACCCGAATCTCGAGGGCGAGATTCATCTTAAGGGGGTAGGTTTGTAACATCCCAAATTTTCAATTTGGAATGTTATACATAGATCATTCTTGCATATCATATTTTATTGCATTTCGTCTCGCGATCCTCGAAATCCTAAGCAACTCAAGGACCCTCGAAGAGGGTTGGGGATTTCCCCGGATTTCAAATTTGATTGTTATCAAATATTGAAACGAGGATTTTTGGTTTTAATTATTTTTCCCTCCGGAAATATTTCATATTAAAGTATATGAGAGGAGATAATATGAATTCTCCAAAATAATTGAAATATTGGAGGAAAAATATTAAAATCAAATATTTGTTTTTATTTGGATTTTATTGCAATTTTGTTTGCATTAGAAAAATTGCACGTTTTCAAAATTGCATTTTAGGGCCAAGAAAATGTTCATCTCATTCTAAATATTTTATTTAGATGATGAAAATTTGTTTTGGCATTTTTATTTTATTTTCTAGGATTTTTTTCTGTTCAGCTGAATTGTTTAAAAAAAGAGTCTTCGGGCGCCGACTGGGCCGAAACCCAGCCGGACCGGCCCATCTTCCCCGCCTCCTCGTCCCGCGCCAGGACAGCGCCGCCACCGTTGCCGCTGACTTAGACGGAGTCCGAGCCGGACTCTGCCTCCCCGCCGCCTTGCCCCTCACCCAAGCCACCTACCCCTCCCCTCTTTAAATACCCAAGACCCCCGCCACCACCACCCACCCCGCCGCCCGCAGCCCCGCCATCGCAGCTGCGCCGCTGCCTCTACCGCGCCTTGCCGCTGCCGCTGCAAGCCGCCGCGGCCGCTCCCGCGCCGCGCCGCCTCGCCTCGCCGCCACCTTGCCGCCTTGCCCTGCCGCCGCTCCTGCGTCTCGCCGGACCCGACGAGGTAGCCGTTCGCCGCCGGTTTTTTAAAAAGAAACCGTTTTGGTTTTTTTGAAAAACCTAGTTCGGTTTTTAGATCGGTTTGCCGGTTTTTCCCGGTTCTTCTCTTTAGTGGACGTTCGTCCGTACGTTTGTTTTAACGAACAGTTTTCACTCATTAGTAACAGACAATGAATGCTCGTTCGTTAGCCTGTTCGTCAGCTTTCTTTTATCAGATTTTTCCGCGATTATTTCTGATCGCGATTTCTGATCCGATTTCTGTTTCAGTTTATCTTTTCGCTCGTTTATCGGAATCAGGCGATTCAAGCGCCTAGATCTTCGTCTCGAGACCCTCTTTCTGTTTAATCAATTTAAACAATATTTTGCTACTGTAAAATTTGACCTTAGTCCAGATTAGTAAATGGATCTTGTTTCTTTCGCCGTTTGAGTTTCGTTACTCCGTTTGATTGGATTCTTTTTGCAACCGGAGTTCTTAAGTTGAACTTTCTGGTGTATCTTCTTATTTGAGATTTACCCGTGCTTCTTTGCTTGATTTCTTATGTATGCTATTGTTTGTTTGTGATAGAATTCCCGGAGTGCGAAGCGTGTTATTTGGAGTCCCTAGGTTTCGCGGATCATCAGCAAGGCAAGTAACACTTTGATCATACCCCTTTATCACCCAGTTTTTATGCATTAGTTCCAATCCTCAAACATTGCATGATTAGGATGCCATTAACATGTGGGTTGGGAAGTAGTTGATGAGGTAGAACCTATTGCCCTGCTATATTCAAACCTTGGGAGTTACTTATACGAATTCCTTATATTGCTATGCTATGCTCGTAGACGTGGTTTGGGTGAGTGAAATCCATGACAAATGTGAGATTGTTAACTAATGGTTTAACTTAAGGTGGCAACTTGAATGCACACCTGGGTGGATTGAGGCACCTGGAGAACCCAGTGTTGCCTGCATTTTTGGAAATCCCGGGGTTCTGTGTGATTTTCCTATGGACCGCCACCCAGGCTCAAAGGGAATTGAGATGATTCATGCTAGAAACTGCCGTGTGCAGCCACAAGCTATTATGGGCTCTAGCATAGTTGAGTAAGTTACGTGCAGCTCTTGAAGAGGTGGATTAGCAGGTAGTGGGTTGTAGGTTTGGTATGGTCTGCCCGGAGTAGAGAGTTAATGTTCCTGAAAGACTGTGTCTCGGTCATCCGTTTCTCAAACACCATGTAGTGCAAGAAATCCAACGGAGGCGATTGAGTCTTGTGGGGAAAAGTGCACAAACCTCTGCAGAGTGTACAAACTAATCATGGTTAGCCGTGCCCCGGTTATGGACATCTTGAGTATCTAGTACTTGGAGTATCCTAAGTATCTCATCACATTTTAACTTAATATTGTTGGGTTGATAATTACTTTAATTGGGATTGAGTTGGAGGAACCTTCTCAATGATGTTTCAACTACCATGATAGTTAAATTAAAATATATTCCTTTGTTGTAGGGAAAAATTGGCTTTTCGCAAAAACTATAACCATAGAGCTTTCCACTAGCCAAATATGCATGTAGTGATAGCATTATTCTGTTCTTGCTCTACTGTGTTACTTTGCTAGCATATTCCATGTGCAGACTTTTCAGACAAGGAGTAAGGTTCGTTAGGTCGTTGCCGTGCAGCTCAGCTATGCCGTTGGAGTTGATGGACTCACTTTATCTTCCAAGCCTCACGTTGTTATCGTATTAGATGGCCTTAAGCCATATTTATTGTAATAAGTTCTCTTTGGAGAAATTCGATGTAATAAGTGTGTGATTGCTACTCTGTTATAAATCCTCGAGTACTGTGTGTGTCAGCATTACCGATCCAGGGATGACACTGAAGCACAGAGACTTGACCGTTTGAGGTCGGGTCGCTACAATAGCATTGCATACATGATAGAACCTATGGCCGAAGCATAGGGAATGACTTTCATTTTCTCTCTATCTTTTGAAGTGGTCCGGCATTGAGTCTGATTCAACTTCACACCTTGTAACACAGGGAAGAACCCTTTCTTTGCTTGATCCATTTTGACCTTCTTCAAAACTTTATCAAGGTATGTGCTTTGTGAAAGTCCAATTAAGCGTCTCGATCTATCTCTATAGATCTTGATGCCCAATATATAAGCAGCTTCGCTGAGGTCTTTCATTGAAAAATTCTTATTCAAGTATCCTTTTATGCTATTCAGAAATTCAGTATCATTTTCGATCAGCAATATGTCATCCACATATAATATCAAAAATGCTACAGAACTCCCACTCACTTTCTTGTAAATATAGGTGTCTCCAAAAGTCTGTATAAAACCATATGCTTTGATCACACTATCAAAGCGTATATTCCAACTCCGAGAGGCTTGCACCAGTCCACAAATGGATCGCTGGAGTTTGCACACTTGCTTAGCACCTTTTGGATTGACAAAACCTTCTGGTTGCATCATATACAACTCTTCTTTAAGATATCCATTAAGGAATGCAGTTTTGACATCCATTTGCCAAATTTCATAATCATAAAATGCGGCAATTGCTAACATGATTCGGATGGACTTAAGAATCGCTACGAGTGAGAAGGTCTCATCGTAGTCAAGTCCTTGAACTTGTCGAAAACCTTTCGCAACAAGTCGAGCTTTGTAGACAGTAACATTACCGTCAGCGTTAGTCTTCTTCTTGAAGATCCATTTATTCTCTATGGCTTGCCGATCATCGGGCAAGCTAGCCAAAGTCCACACTTTGTTCTCATACATGGATCCTGTCTCAGATTTCATGGCCTCAAGCCATTTTGCGGAATCTGGGCTCATCATCGCTTCCTCATAGTTTGTAGGTTTGTCATGGTCGAGTAACATGACTTCCAGAACAGGATTACCGTACCACTCTGGTGCGAATCTTACTCTGATTGACCTACGAGGTTTGGTAGTAACTCGATCAGAAATTTCATGATCATCATTATTAGCTTCCTCACTTACTGGTGTAGGAATCACTAGAACTGATTTCTGTGATGAACTACTTTCCAACAAGGGAGTAGGTACAATTACCTTGTCAAGTTCTACTTTCCTCCCACTCACTTTTTTCGAGAGAAACTCCTTCTCTAGAAAGGATCCATTCTTAGCAACGAATATCTTGCCTTCGGATCTATGATAGAAGGTATACCCAACAATCTCCTTTGGCTATCCTACGAAGACACATTTCTTCGATTTGGGTTCGAGCTTATCAAGTTGAAGCTTTTTCACATAAGCATTGCAGCCCCAAACGTTAAGAAACGACAACTTGGGTTTCTTGCCAAACCATAGTTCATAAGGTGCCGTCTGAATGGATTTCAATGGTGCCCTATTTAATGTGAATGCAGCCGTCTCTGAAGCATAACCCCAAAACGATAGCGGTAAATTAGTAAGACACATCATAGATTGCACCATATCTAATAAAGTGCGGTTACGACGTTCGGACACACCATTATGCTGTGGTGTTCCAGGTGGCGTGAGTTGCGAAACTATTCCGCATTGTTTCAAATGAAGACCAAACTTGTAAATCAAATATTCTCCTCCACGATCAGATCGTAGAAACTTAATTTTCTTGTTACGATGATTTTCCACTTCACTCTGATATTCTTTGAACTTTTCAAATGTTTCAGACTTATGTTTCATCAAGTAGATATACCCATATTTGCTCAAATTATCTGTGAAGGTAAGAAAATAATGATACCTGCCGCGAGCATCAACACTCATCGGACCGCATACATCAGTATGTATTATTTCCAACAAGTCTGTTGCTCGCTCCATTGTTCCGGAGAACGGAGTCTTATTCATCTTGCCCATGAGGCATGATTCGCAAGCATCAAGTGATTCATAATCAAGTGATTCCAAAAGTCCATCAGCATGGAGTTTCTTCATGCGCTTTACACCAATATGACCTAAACGGCAGTGCCACAAATAAGTTGCACTATCATTATTAAACTTATATCTTTTGGCTTTAATACTATGAACATGTGTATCACTACTATAAAAGATGTTACTCATATAAACATAACAACCATTATTCTCTGATTTAAATGAATAACCGTCTCGCATTAAACAAGATCCAGATATAATGTTCATGCTCAACGCTGGCACCAAATAACAATTATTTAGGTCTAAAACTAATACCGAAGGTAGATGTAGAGGTAGCGTGCTGACGGCGATCACATCGACTTTGGAACCATTTCCCACGCGCATCGTCACCTCGTCCTTAGCCAATCTTCGCTTAATCCGTAGCCCTTGTTTCGAGTTGCAAATATTAGCAATAGAACTAGTATCAAATACCTAGGCGCTACTGCGAGCATTAGTAAGGTACACATTAGTAACATGTATATCAAATATACCTTTCACTTTGACATGCTTCTTCTACGCCAAATTCTTGGGGCAGTTCCGCTTCCAGTGACCAGTCCCTTTGCAATAGAAGCACTCAGTCTCAGGCTTAGGTCCAGACTTGGGCTTCTTCACTTGAGAAGCAACTTGCTTGCCGTTCTCCTTGAAGTTCCCCTTCTTCCCTTTACCCTTTTTCTTGAAACTGGTGGTCTTTTTGACCATCAACACTTGATGCTCCTTCTTGATTTCTATGTCCGTAGCCTTTAGCATTGCGAAGAGCTCGAGAATTGTCTTATCCACCCTTGCATGTTATAGTTAATCACGAGGATCTGGTAGCTTGGTGGTAGTGATTGAAGAACTATGTCAATGACACTATCATTAGAAAGATTAACTCCCAGCTGAGTCAAGTGGTTGTGGTACCCAGACATTCTGAGTATATGTTCACTGAAGAACTATTCTCCTGCATTTTGCAGCTGTAGAACATATTGGAGACTTCATATCTCTCAATCCGGGCATTTGCTTGAAATATTAACTTCAACTCCTGGAACATCTCATATGCTCGATGACATTCAAAATGTCGTTGAAGTCCTGGTTCTAAGCTGTAAAGCATGGCACACTGAACTATCGAGTAGTCATCTGCTTTGCTCTGCCAGACGTTCATAACATCTGGTGTTGCTCTTGCAGCGGGTTTGTCACCTAGCGGTGTTTCCAGGACGTAATTTTTCTGTGCAGCAATGAGGATAATCCTCAAGTTACGGACCCAGTTCGTATAATTGCTACCATCATCTGTCAACTTAGCTTTCTCTAGGAACGCATTAAAATTCAACGGAACAATACCATGGGCCATCTATCTACAAGAACATAGACATGCAAAATACTATTAGGTACTAAGTTCATGATAAATTAAAGTTCAATTAATCATATTACTTAAGAACTCCCACTTAGATAGACATCCCTCTAATCATCTAAGTGATCACGTGATCCATATCAACTAAACCATGTCCAATCATCATGTGAGATGGAGTAGTTTTCAATGGTGAACATCACTATGTTGATCATATCAACTATCTGATTCATGCTCGACCTTTCGGTCTCAGTGTTTCGAGGCCATATCTGCATATGCTAGGCTCGTCTAGTTTAACCCAAGTATTCTGCGTGTGCAAAACTGGCTTGCACCCGTTGTACGTGAATGTAGAGTTGATCACACCCGATCATCATGTGGTGTCTCGGCACGACGAACTGTAGCAATGGTGCATACCCAGGGAGAACACTTATACCTTGAAATTTAGTGAGAGATCATCTTATAATGCTACCGCCGAACTAAGCAAAATAAGATGCATAAAGGATAAACATCACATGCAATCAATACAAGTGATATGATATGGCCATCATCATCTTGTGCCTTTGATCTCCATCTCCAAAGCACCGTCATGATCACCATCGTCACCGGTTTGACACCTTGATCTCCATCGAAGCATCATTGTCATCTCGCCCACTATTGATTCTAAAACTATCACTACCTCTTAGTGATAAAGTAAAGCAATTACATGGCGATTACATTTCATACAATAAAACGACAACCATATGGCTCCTGCCAGTTGCCGATAACTCTGTTACAAAACATGATCATCTCATACAATAAAAAATTAGCATCATGTCTTGACCATATCACATCACAACATGCCCTTCAAAAACAAGTTAGACGTCCTCTACTTTGTTGTTGCAAGTTTTACGTGGCTGCTACGGGCTGAGCGAGAACCATTCTTACCTGCACAACAAAAACCACAACGCGGTATAGTGATTGCTTTTTGATCTTCAGAAAGAACGTTGTTTATTGAATCCGATTCAACTAAAGTTGGAGAAACTGACAACCACTAGCCAGCCATGTGCGAAGCACGTCAGTAGAACCATTCTCGCGTAAGCGTACGCGTAATGTCGGTCTGAGCCGCTTCATCCAACAATACCGCTGAATCAAGAATCAACTAGGGACAGAAAGCAATATGTATATACCCACACCCACAACTCCTTTGTGTTCTACTCATGCATATAACATCTACGCATAGACCTATCGGATGCCACTGTTGCGGAACACAGTAATTTCAAAAAAATTCCTACGCACACGCAAGATCCATCTAGGTGACGTATAGCTACAGGAGGGGCAGAGTGTTGTCCACGTACCCTTGTAGACTGTAAGCAGAAGTGTTATGACAACGCGGTTGATGTAGTCGTACGTCTTCACGATCCGACCGATCCTAGCACCGAAAGTAAGGCACCTCCACGATCTGCACACGTTCAGCTTGGTGACGTCCCATGAACTCTAGATCTAGCTGAGTGTCAAGGGAGAGCTTCATCAGCACGACGGCGTGATGACGGTGATGATGAAGTCACCGACGCAGGGCTTCGCCTAAGCACTACAACGATATGACCGAGGTGGAAATCTGTGGACGGGGCACCACACACGGCTAAACAATCAACTTGTGTATCTATGGGGTGCCCCCTCCCCGTATATAAAGGAGTGGAGGGGGGAGGGCCGACCCTCTATGGCACGCCTCAAGGGGGGAGTCCTACTCCCGGTGGGAGTAGGATTCCCCCTTCTCTTGTTGGAGTAGGAGAGAAAGGAAGGGGGAGAGAGAGGGAAGGAAGGGGGGCCCGGCACCCCACCCAATTCGGATTGGGATTGGGGGGCGCGCCCTCCACCTTGGCCGCCTCCTCCTCTATCCCACTAAGGCCTAATAAGGCACATACACTCCCCAGGGGTTTCCGGTAACCCCCCGGCACTCCGGTAAATGCCCGAACTCACCCGGAACCATTCCGATGTCCAAACATAGCCTTCCAATATATCGATATTTATGTCTCGACCATTTCGAGACTCCTGGTCATGTCCGTGATCATATCCGGGACTACGAACTACGTTTGGTATATCAAAACATATAAACTCATAATACCGATCATCACCGAACGTTAAGCGTGCGGACCCTACGGGTTCGAGAACTATGTAGACATGACCGAGACTCATCTCCGGTCAATAAACAATAGCGGAACCTGGATGCTCATATTGGTTCCTACATATTCTACGAAGATCTTTATTGGTCAAACCGCTTAATAACATACATTGTTCCCTTTGTCATCGTTATGTTACTTTCCCGAGATTCGATCTTCGATATCTCAATACCTAGTTCAATCTCATTATCGGCAAGTCTCTTTACTCGGTCCATAATGCAACATCCCGTAACTAACTCATTAGTCACCTTGCTTGCAAGGCTTATAGTGATGTGTATTACCGAGAGGGCCCAGAGATACCTCTTCGATACACGGAGTGACAAATCCTAATCTCGATCTATGCCAACTCAACAAACACCATTGGAGACACCTATAGAGCATCTTTATAGTCACCCAGTTACCTTGTGACGTTTGATAGCACACTAAGTGTTCCTCCGGTATTCGGGAGTTGCTTAATGTCATAGTCATAAGAACATGTATAAGTTATGGAGAAAGCAATAGCAACAAACTAAACGATCAAAGTGATAAGCTAATGGATGGGTCAAGTCAATCACATCATTCTCTAATGATGTGATCCCGTTCATCAAATGAAAACCCGTTGTCCATGGCTAGTGAGGGAGTCCTGGACTAAGGGGTCGTCGGGCGTCTGGCCTGTTATCCATGGGCCGGACTGATGGGCTGTGAAGATATGAAGACCGAAGACTATACCCATGTCTGGATGGGACTCTCCTTGGCGTGGAGGGCAAGCTTGGCGAACAACTATGAAGATTCCACCTTATGTAACCGACTCTATGTAACCCTAGATCCCCCCGGTGTCTATATAAATCGGAGGGTGTAGTCTGGAAAGGATATACTCAATACCGTAGTCATACAGGCTAGACTTCTAGGGTTTAGCCATTACGATCTTGTGGTAGATCAACTCTTGTAACCCTCATACTCATCAAGATCAATCAAGCAGGAAGTAGGGTATTACCTCCATAGAGAGGGCCCGAACCTGGGTAAACATCGTGTCCCTTGTCTCCTGTTACCATCAACCCTAGATGCACAGTTCGGGACCCCCTACCCGAGATCCGCCGGTTTTGACACCGACATTGGTGCTTTCATTGAGAGTTCCTCCGTGCTATCGCTGAAAGGTTCGATGGCCCCTTCAATCGTCAATAATGACGCTGTCTGCGGAGAAACTTTCCTCCCCAGGCAGCTCTTTTTGTTCGGCGGCTTTGCACTGCGGGCCAACTCGTTTGGCCATCTGGAGCAGATCGAAAGCTACACCCCTGGCCATCAGGTCAGATTCGGGAGCTTGAACTACGTTGCGGACATCCGTGGAGACTTGATCTTCGCTGGATTCAATACCGTGGTAGCCGCTCCCGGTCACCTCGACGATCATGACCTAAATATGTCATCGGGCCGCATCCAGGAGATCGCTCCTGTAACCGCTTTGGCCCTAGAACCGGAGTAGGCCACGCCATCCAAGGACGGAAGTATTAACCCCACCTCAGAGGCTGCCGATTCCACGGTGTTGGAGCCGTACATGGACCTGATCTCACACGATGCCTATGCCACTGGAACGCCGGACTGATCTCCGACCTCTGGTTCCGAATCACGGGAGCCCGCTGACGCCGAGCTTGACCATTTATCGATCTTCAAATGCAGCGCCGCAGACATCTTCTAGCACTCGCCTATGGGCAATGTGCTGAACTCATTAAAAAACCAATCCTTGGCAGAGGACTCGCAGCCAAAGTATATCCGGCTCGAACTAGGGGATGACGATGGAGAATTTTACGTCCCACCCGCCATCCACTTTATAGCCACGATCGAGGATTTGACCAACGAACTTGGCTACGACTCCGAGGACATCGATGGTATCGACGACGATGCCGGAGAAGAGGACGCCCAGAACCTGCTGTTCATCGGACGCTGGACGGCCACTTCCTCGTATGACGTATACATGGTGGATGCACCAAAGGAGCACAGCGGCGACGATAAGGAAGACCCAGTTGAGGATAAACCTACCGAAATAAAGTCAAAGCGCCAGCGTTAGCGGCGCCACTCTAAGTCATGCCGCAGTAAAGACAACAACACCTGCATAGGAGAAGATGACACTCCGGAAGGTGCCGAAGACAACGAAGACCCCGTCGATAAAGCAAACGAACAAGATGAACGGGAAGATGAGCAGGTTAGCCCTGTTAAACAGGCCACGCACGAAGATTCGGAGGACGATAATTATCTTCCGCTCTTCGAAGATGAGGCGAGCCTCGGCACCGGAGATTTCATCGTGCCTGAGGAACCTCTTGAGCAGGAGCGCTTCAAGCGCCAGCTAATAGCCACGGCAAGGAGCCTGAAAAAGAAGCAGCATCAGCTTCAAGCTGACTAAGGTTTGCTCAATGATAAATAGACTGATGTACTAGCAGCCGAAGAATACGGCCTCAAACGCCCAACCAAAAGCTACCCAAAGCGCAAATTGCTACCTTAGTTTGACGAGGAGGCGCCGGATTACATACCACCATCGCACAATACGGCCGACCGACCACCATGTGGTCGGGACAAAATGGCAACCCATGCCGAACACCAGCCCGCCTCACCTCATCACTCAAGCAGAGGTAAATTAGCCCACAGCCATACATATGGCCTCCGGCAGAACCTGAACAATAAAGAAGGACATACCAGATCAATCTACGGATCGCGAGGAACCACCTCGACACGCGACAATGACCACCTATTCGGACGTGACAAACCCAGTCATGCGCGGGTTGAACACCGCAGACGGACTCTATCAGAGCCGCGCCACGATACGGCCCGATATAGAGGCCCTGCACATCCTCATTGCTTCACTGATGAGGTCCTGGATCACGAATTCCCAGAAGGATTCAATCCCGTGAACATAGAATCATATGATGGAACCACGGACCCCATGGTGTGGATCGAGGACTTCATTCTCCACATCCATATGGCCCGCGAAGATGACCTCCACGCCATAAAATACCTCCCCTAAAACTCAAAGGGCCAGCTCAGCATTGGCTAAACAGTCTGCCTGAAAATTCCATTGGCAGCTGGGAGGACTTGGAAGAGGCTTTCCTCGATAACTTCCAAGGTACATACGTTCGACCTCCATACGCTGATGACTTAAGCCATATAGTTCAATAGCCCGAAGAGTCCGCCAGGAAATTCTGGACATGGTTCTAAACTAAAAATAACCAAATTGTCGACTGTCCGGACTCCAAAGCTCTAGCAGCTTTCAAGCACAGCATCCACGATGAATGGCTCACTCGCCACCTCGGCCAAGAAAAGCCGAAATGCATGGCGGCCCTCACGGCACTCATGACCCGCTGTTGTGCGGGCGAGGACAGTTGGTTGGCTGTAGCAAAAACTATGCGAGCGATGCCGGCACCCCTGAAGTTAAAAGCAACAAAGACAAGTCTTGACGCAATAGACACTGGCGCCGAAACAACAGTGACAACACCGAGGATACGGCGGTCAACGCCGGATTCAGTGGCTCTAAGTCCGGTCAGCACAAGAAGTCGTTCCAAAAGAACAATTCGGGCCCATCCAGCTTGGACTGCATACTTGATCGTCCATGCCAGATCCACGGCACCCCGACTAGCCTCCTAATCATACAAATAGAGAGTGCTGGGTTTTCAAACAGGCCGGCAAATTAAATGCCGAGAACAGGGAAAAGGGATCGCAAAGCGAGGACGATGACGAAGAGCCACGTCAACCGAACACAGGGGGACAGAAGAAGTTTCCCCCTCAAGTCAAAACAATGAACATGATATATGCTACCCACATCCCCAAGCGGGAGCGCAAGCATGCGCTCAGGGACGCCTACGTGATAGAGCCAGTCGCCCCAAAATTCAATCCATGGTCGTCATGCCCGATCACTTTTGATCGCCGGGATCACCCGACCAGTATCCGTCATGGGGGCTCAGCCGCACTGGTCTTAGACCCAATAATTGATGGGTTCCACCTGACTTGCGTCCTTATGGACGACGGTAGCAGCCTCAATTTGCTCTATCAGGGCACAGTGCGAAAAATGGGCATTAACCCATCAAGGATCAAGCCTACAAAGACCACCTTTAAAGGAGTCATTCCAGGCATAGAGGCCCGTTGTACGGGCTCAATCACACTAGAGGTTGTCTTCGGATCTCCGGACAACTTCCGAAGTGAGGAGTTAGTCTTCGATATCGTCCCATTCTGCAGCGGCTATCATGCACTGCTCGGACGAACTACGTTTGCTCGATTCAACGCAGTTCCACACTATGATTATCTCAAGCTTAAGATGCCCAGCCCACGCGGCGTCATAACAGTAAATGGCAATACAGAACGCTCACTCCGTACAGAAGAGCACACAGCTGCCCTAGCAGCAGAAGTACAAAGCGGCCTTCTCAAGCAAAACCTTTATTCGGTTGCCGAGCCCTCGGACACCCTTAAGAGGGTCCAAACTAGTCTGCAGCAGGAGAGCTCGGCTTGTCAGGAGCTTGACTAGCAATCTGGCCTCCGTCTTAGTCCCAATCAAACGGTGGCATGCGTGCCGCGCGTACATAACTACGCACTCAAAATTCCATGTGCATCTATGGAGGCATAGGTAGCTTGTGATCCATGACACGGCTCAACCGACATCGGATACACACATAATTTCACTTTTGCTTGTTTTCTTTCAGGTTTTTATCTTACAGGCCCCATTGGGTGGTCTGGTTATGGGTCCTCTTGAAGGATAAATACACCAAGATAGGGAGGAGTGCAGACATACGGGGAATTTTTTAGGTGATTCCGTTAACGATAACTCTACCTGTTTCCTAGAACCCACATGTAGCTCTCCCCCAGTTTCGGCATGTTAAATAGCCTGTTGCTTATTGCACTACTAGTATCAATGTGCCTTGACGTACTAATTACATTACAATGAAAATAGTTTGTAGCTGGAGCTGTAGGACCCCAACTTTTTACCTTTACAACTTTCCTATTTTCTTTCTCTCCTTCCTTTTTTTCAGTTTCCATGTGGATAACCCCATTAGGTAGCACCCGTACACCTTGGTACGTTTGGATGTTTGCAAAGGGCTTTACATCACCCCAAATTACGACAAAAAAAGTCCGAACACTTCTTATAAGTATAGTTCGGCACCCCGAATTTAGCATTATATGCATTGGCTCCGAACCATGTCTTTGGTCAATAGTTGGGTTGCCCGTCTCCTATGCTTGCTACCCTATGTTCTGCTACATTGGCTAGGGTAGTAAAGGGAGAACTACTGCGATTGTGCCCTGGTCTAAACCGGATGAGCACCTCAGTAGAGAAAGCCGAAAACTGACCATCATGATGCGGTGAGAGCCGGTCAGTTGTTCGGAGTTCTCAAATCGTTGGAGGTTTTTCCGCATTTCTCGAAGGATCGTACTTCCCAATCAGACGCCGACAGCACTCTAGTTCATATACCAGGGGCTGCGCCTATGTTTTATTATAAAACTCCTATGGCTAAGTGAGGGCGTTCAAGCCGCATAGTCTGGTTGCCTGGTTCGTTGCGCTAAACAACTCCTTCAAGCACCATATAATTGGATCAAGATTGTTTAGATACCACCCCGAACACCTCCGTAATACCTACGTGAGGGCAGAAGCCGATGACTGGCCAACCCTCAGATTTCATATAACACAGCCGCACAGGAGGACACAATCAAACATAAATTATATTACAAAGCGGATTTGTTTTCATCATACAAGACAAAATACGAGTGTATGCCTGCACTGCGTGGCTACAATACGAGACCCCTCTAGGACATCTGCAAAATAGCGCTTGAGTGTACGGTGCTCCTTGCTCTTCGGCGGTCCCTTGGTCAGCTCGACGGCGTCCATCTTCGCCCACCACATCTTGCAACGAGCAAAGGCCATCCAGGCACCTTCAATACAGACTGACCGCTTTACGACCTCAAGCCATGGGCAGGCACTAACAAGCCGCTTCACAAGCCTGAAGTAGCTGCCGGGTACCAGCGCGGTAGGCCATAGCCAGACTATCAGGTCCCTCATAGCCAGCTCGGCCGCCTTGTGTAGCTCGACCAACTGTTTCAGCTGGTCGCTGAAGGATACCGGATGTTCTGGTCCAAGATATTGAGACCAGAATAGCTTCTCCGTCAAACTCCCTTCCTCGGCTCGATAGAATTGAGCAGCATCGGATACGCTGCATGGAAAATCTGTAAGCGCCCCTGTAGAGCACCAAATTCGGGTAAGTAAAAGGAGTGTTTCCTTTAGATACTTGTTTTGCATAATGAAAGCCTTACCCGCCGCAATCTTATTAGCCGCCTGGAGTTCCTGAAGGGCGCTCTGGGCCTCGGCTCGAGCCTCTTGTGCGCTCTGACGGGCCTTCGCAAGTTCGGACGCCTGCGTCTTAGAATCACGCTCCAGGGACTCGTACTTCTTGACGGCATCCTGAAGCTCTTGCTGAACCTCGCTGACCCGGGCCTCGTGCTTTTCACGTATAGCGTGTTCCTTGGCCACTTTGTCCTTGGCCTCGGCTAATGCCTTCTTGAGGGCCGCCACCTCGATCGTGGCCCCTAGCATTGTCCATGACACTTTAGTCAGCATGAAGTATTCATCCTTCCTAAACATACACGCACAGGTTACTGCATAACTTGGCTATCCTCCAGCTGCTTCTTCGCAAGGCTGAGCTCCTCCTCGACCCGCTCCAGGCTCCGCTTCAGTTCGGAGACCTCCGCAGTATGAGCGGCAGCAGCCAGAAGTGACGCCTGCTTATTTACATAGACATAAATTGTTTTGATCCTCTGTTCGGCTTTTCTTTCCGAACACCGAACAGAGCATCATGGGCTACTGTCTACACTGTGATATTATTTCTACAATTATTATTACCTCAAAGCCTATTAAAAGGCTAGTTCAGGCTTCGGTCAGCCCGCTTTTGGTAGACTAAACCTTTTTGATCACCGTACCCATGAGGACACGATGTTCATCTACAATGGAAGCACCTCGCAGTGCTTCCAGCAGATCATCCGGCGCCTCTGGTTGGACGGAGGCCACCAGCGGAAAAGGCACACCCCCTCCTTTTGGGGAAGGCCATTCGCCGGACCACGGAGCCATGCAGGTCTCCGGAATGATATCCGGCTGAGGGCCGAATGGAACTCGGCCCCCACCATCAGTCCCCATGGGCATTTCTTCCCCTATGTGTCCGGCGGCCATGGAGTCATCCTTGGACGCCACCCTGACGATCTCTAGAGCCTCCCCTTGGTCGGGAAAGGCCCTTTGGGACACCATCTCGTCACCGCCTTTGGGGGAGGCAGAGTGAGCAGATGGCGGAGACATGCTAGCCATCTCCTTCGAGTCTAGCGATCCCTCTGTCGAGGATTGCGGAGAACTGTCGCGGGCCGGACTGCAATAGCATAAATTAAACATATTAATATGGCAAAGGGGAAGGGACATACATTTGGACAAGAATAAGGTCTTTGGTACTCACGAAGCGGCCCGAGGCTTGGTCCGGTGCATTCATTTCGGACTGCTATCAACATCCCACGCGGTTTTATCCGTGAGAGAGCCCTTCCCCCTCTTGGGTGCCTTCACCTCCAGGTTCGTGGAGGCCACCCTTTTCTTCTCCCTCTTAGGGAGGGAGTTGTCTTCTTCCTCCTCCTCGTCGTCATATTCAGCCACCGAAGGGTCAGTTTCGTCTTGGGACGACAGGTCCGAAGTATCCTTTCACCGAAGGCCACTCCTGGTCCCCTTGGCCGCCTTCTTGGTCTTCTTCTATGGCACTTCATAAGGCACCGAGAACAATATCTTTCTCAGGAGTGGGGTCTCTTCGTCTTCGGGTAGCGGGGCTGGACAGTTAATCCGCCTCGCTATGTCGGTCCAGGCCTAAGGAAATAATTGATAGGAGAGCTTAGACTTCTTTCTCACAATGCACTAGTAAAGATTATGCCTTGAGAGCATGAAAGAACTTACCGAATTAGCTTGGCGCTTTGAGCTAAGACCACGATCCTCGGTTGTAGGCGGTGGCATCTCGCCGGCCTTGAAAAGCACTTTCCAGATATCCTCGTGTGTTGTGACAAATAGCTCTAGCAGCGTCTAGTGCTTGGCCAGTGAATTGTAATACGACTCACTATAGGGCGAATTCGAGCTCGGTACCCGGGGATCCTCTAGAGTCGACCTGCAGGCATGCAAGCTTGATCCTCTTGGATATCAAGTTCTGGACACATGTTTGGATCCCTGTCAGCTTGCCCGAAGAACCCCAGGTTACGCCCTTCTCTTGCCAGGAGTTGAGCCGTATCGGAGCTCCAGATCAGAATTCGGGGGCCGCCATCCAGTTGGTGTCGCGCGGCTCGGTGATGTAGAACCACCCCGACTGCCACCCCTTCATCGTTTCCACAAAAGAACCTTCGAGCCAGGTCACATTGGGCATCCTACCCTACATAGCTCCTCCGCACTCTACCTGTTGACCGCTCACCACCTTCGGCTTCACATTGAAGGTCTTCAGCCATAGGCCGAAATGAGCTGGGATGCGAAGAAAGGCCTCGCACACGACTATAAATGCTGAGATGTTGAGGATAAAGTTGGGGGCTAGATCATGGAAATCTAGCCCATAATAAAACATTAGTCCGCAGACAAATGGGTGGAGAGGGAATCCCAACCCGCAGACAAAATGCGTGAGGAATACCACTCTCTCGTGAGGCTCGGGGGTGGGGACGATCTGTCCCTTGGCCCGAAGTCGATAGACGATCTCCTTGGCCAGGTATCCGGCCTCTCGGAGCTCCTCTATATTTTTCCTCTTAACATGGGGCGAAAAACGGTTAGAAATTATGACCAGACAGGCATGACGTCGCATTACTAAAGTTGTCAGCAGATTGGACTTGTGTGTTATTATATTCTCTCTGCGGTTGTGTGCGGTGTGTGTTACAGGTCTGGACACGATCAATTCATTTGCAGACTATTCGGGAGTTCGGAAGGAGGATCCCATCTTGCAATGCCGAAGAAAGCATTACGCGTCGGATACCTTGTCATTGAAGCCAGGTTCAGGGGCTACTGAGGGAGTCCTGGACTAAGGGGTCCTCGGGCGTCCGGCCTGTTATCCATGGGCCGGACTGATGGGCTGTGAAGATATCAAGACCGAAGATTGTACCCGTGTCCGGATGGGACTCTCCTTGGCGTGGACGGCAATCTTGGCGAACAACTATGAAGATTCCACCTTATGTAACCGACTCTATGTAACCCTAGATCCCCCAGGTGTCTATATAAACTGGAGGGTGTAGTCCGGAAAGGATATACTCAATACCGTAGTCATACAGGCTAGACTTCTAGGGTTTAGCCATTACGATCTCGTGGTAGATCAACTCTTGTAACCGTCATACTCATCAAGATCAATCAAGCAGGAAGTAGGGTATTACCTCCATAGAGAGGGCCTGAACCTGGGTAAACATCGTGTCCCCTGTCTCCTATTACCATCAACCCTAGACGCACAGTTCGGGACCCCCTACACGAGATCCGCTGGTTTTGACACCGACAACTAAGAAACTTAACCATCTTTGATTAACGAGCTAGTCAATTAGAGGCATACTAATGACACTCTGTTTGTCTATGTATTCACACATGTACTAAGTTTCCGGTTAATACAATCCTAGCATGAATAATAAACATTTATCATGATATAAGGAAATATAAATAACAACTTTATTATTGCCTCTAGGGCATATTTCCTTCATATATAGTGTTGATCACCATGTTTAAGTAGAGATTAAAGCGGGGAGAAGAGGTGTTACACCCCTGCATAGAGAGGGGGGATTTGGTGATGATGCCGGCAAACTTGTTGGTGTAGGTCGCCGTCATGATGATGGCCCCGCCGGTGTTCCGGCGCCACCGGGAGAGAGGGGGACAGAGATCCCCCCTCCTGCTTCGTCTTCCTTGACCTCCCCCCTAGATGGGAGAAGGGTTTACCCTCTGGTCCATGGCCTCCATGGCAGAGGAGGGGCGAGAGCCCCTCTGAGATTGGATATCTCTCTCCCTGTTTCCTTCTATTTCTGTGCTCCCAGATTCTGCCCTTTCACCGTTTCTTAAATTCCCGGAGATCCGTAAATCCGATTGGGCTGAAACTTTAACATGATTTTTATCCGGATATTAGCTTTCTTGCACTAGAAGAAGGGCACCAACCGCCTTACGGGGTTACCACTAGGTCCCAGGGCGCGCTCCATGCCTTGTGGCCCCCTCGAGCATCGTCTCGCGTTGATTCCACTTCCAAAAATTCACATATATTCCAAAAAAATCTCAGTAAGATTTTATCGTGTTTGGACTCTGTTTGATATGGATTTTCTACGAAACAAAAAACATGCAACAAACAGGAACTGGCATTGGGCACTGGATCAATATGTTAGTCCAAGAAAATCATATAAATTGTTGCCAAAAGTATGTAAGAGTTGTAGAATATTGGCATGGAACAATAAAAAAATTATAGATACGGCAGAGACGTATCATATGTATGTTGTGATTCCCTTAGTGGTGTCATGTGAACGTCAACAACATGACACTTCACCATATTTGGACCTAAGGGAATGCATGGTGGAGTAGTTATTAGATGATGGGTTACTAGAGTGACAGAAGCTTAAACCCTAGTTTATGAGTTACTTCATAAGGGATCGATTTGGATCCAAGAGTTTAATGTTATGGTTAGATTTTATCTTAATAATTTTCTCGTAGTTACAGATGCTTGTGAGGGGGTTAATCATAAGTAGGAGGTTTGTTCAAGTAAAAACAACACCTAAGCACCGGTCCACCCCATTATCAAATTATCAAAGTAGCAAACATGAATCAAACCAACATGATGAAAGTGACTAGATGAAATTCCCGTGTACCCTCAAGAACACTTTGCTTATCATAAGAGACCATTTTGGCTTATCCTTTGCCACAGAAGGATTGGGCTACCTTGCTGCATATTATTTTGTTACCGTTACTTGCTCGTTACAAATTATCTGGCTATCAAACTACTCGTTACCTATAATTTCAGTGCTTGCAGAGAATACCTTGCTGAAAAAACCACTTGTCATTTCCTTCTGCTCCTCGTTGGGTTCGACACTCTTACTTATCAAAAGGACTACGATTGATCCCCTATACTTGTGGGTCATCAAGGCTCTTTTCCGGGTCACTGCCGGGGAGTGAAGCGCTCTTGTTAAGTGTAAATTGGTAAGGAAAAATTATTACTACATGCTGAAATTTATTGTCACTTGTTACTATGGAGAACAATCCTTTGAGGGGTTTGTTCGGGGTATCTTCACCTCGACCAGAACCACAAGTTGCCCCTCAACCTACTGCACCTACTGAAAATATTGGTTATGAAATCCCTTCTGGTATGATAGAACAATTACTAGCTAATCCTCATGCAGGAGATGGAACCAAACATCCTGATATGCACTTGATATATGTAGATGAAATTTGTGGATTATTTAAGCTTGCAGGATTTCCCGGAGATGAAGCTAAGAAGAAGGTTTTCCCTTTATCTTTAAAGGGAAAAGCATTGGCATGGTATAGACTATGCGATGAAATTGGATCTTGGAACTGGAATCGATTGAAATTGGAATTTCACCAAAAAAATATCCTATGCATCTAGTTCATCGTGATCGAAATTACACTAAAAAACCACTTCCGTGATGATATGTGTTTGTCAAAGTAGGTCACGTTTCATGTCATGTATGTACACCCATGACGATTTTATGACAGAATCAAGATAGTCATACCTGTGCTGTCGTACAAGTGTTCCATGACATTACTAAAATTATCATCACTAAAGTGTCCACTTCCATGATGATAAATCACGCGTCATAAAATGCTTTCGTCAAGGGTAACTCACATGTGGCATCCACCGTAACGGGTCGCCGTTAAGCTATCGGGTTACGGTTTGGATCCGATAAACCATTAACAGCCCGGACCAATGGGGATTTTCCATGTGTAAAATTCTCATTCCCCGGCAGATCCACGTGTCGGCCCGACGTTCGGACAGTTATCATCCAGCGAATGGATGGGACACGCCTATGATACGTCGACACATGCCTCAGCCCAACAGCGGCCCATTCAGGTTAAAAGGTCGGGCCTATCAAAATAAGAGGGCCGGCCCATTAGCGGCCTACTTGAGTCAGGACTATTCACAAGCACGGCCCATACAAGTTACACAAAATCAGCCCATCAAAGGCCCGTTCTAGATTTAAAAATTTCCAGCCCATCGTCAGTTTCAGCCCGTTAATGGCCCGTTAATGGCCCGCTACGTCTTTGGGCCCAATTATGGCTCGAGCTTCTTTTGGCCTGTTAGCATCCCATCGTCAGTTCCAGCCCGTTAACTGCCCGAAATGTCTTTCGGCCTTTTCTCGGCCCATTCTACAACTGGGCAAGCTTCTAGTCCATTGTGACTTTTGGCCTGTCTTCGGCCCATTCGGCAAATGGGCCAATTCCAAGCCCATTTTGTCTTTTGGCCTGTTTACGGCCTGCACAATAGTTGGGCCTTTGACTGTGCAACCTAATTTGGGTCCATTAGGGGCCCATGTTTCGCAGTGTAAAATTTCAGCTCGACGCAACTTTCGGCCTGTTAAAAGCCTAGTGTGCAAATTGGGCCTCCTCTGGCCCACAACACTTTCGGCCTCTTATTGGCCCGTAAGGTAAAAGGGCCGAGACAAAATTGACATTTATTTCAGCCTTCTAGAGGCTCATGGGCCATTTCCATTTATATGGCCCTATCGAGCTTGTGGCCTATTAACGACCTGCTAAGAGTCGTTGTTATGGTGGGCCACATCATTTAGGATCCACTAAATATTATTTTGACCAGCCCAATTAAGGCCCTCTTTGACTACACATGTTTTTTTCGTTCGTATGGCGTCCAGGAAATGTTTGGCGTGTTGGCCCCTATTTTAGCAATATAGGATATTCAAAGAATTATCCTACTCCATATTATCGCCTCTAAAAACCATACACTATACAATTAAAAGACTAAGGCATAGAAACATAGAATAATCCTACACTATACAATAAAGAAATTAGAGCCGATTATACCCACTAGGCATTATAGTTCGGCACCAGTGATAATAAAGCATACACAAACAAAAAATTGGATACACTGGGCAAATAAAGCTCATACATCATGGACACGCATCAACAGAACTTACCATTTTAACTATAATATCTTTAGAAAATAGGATTGGCCGGATTCAGACAGCACAAATTTTAGTCTGCAAAATCTCCAATTCCTTCGTGGTTACCTCACTGTCTCGTTTCATTTTTTGACTCCCGCATCTAATACCCGCAAGTCCAGTATCAACTTGTTGATTGCACGTTGATAATCATGTACACATTGTCTTGCCACCTCCAGTTGATGCTCGAGAACTCAGCACAGTCCAATTCCAATCCATAATCATTTGGTATCGGCCATGTCGCACTGCTCGCAGATCTTTGTGTTGGAGTCACTTCATCCTAAAATGTTTCTGTAAGTACACATGACTAGGGCAAAAATATAGTTACAACAGTGAAGCAAGCAAGACAGACTATTTTGTACATGGCAAAACATGACTAACAATAATGTTACACGTCATGAAGCATAAGCATGTGATATTTTAAAATTATGAAAATGGTATTCTGTGCAGCCCGCATACAGAAATCTCTCTTAGCTCACCAGAGGAGCATGATGTTGGGGCCAAATCCAAAACACAGATAGGTTACAAATTTAGACAACACGTTGCGTATAAGTAAGCAAGAAGTTGGCCATTATGTAGCTCAATTAAAGTCTTAGGGAGCATAATGAACAGCAGAGGGGTTCATACAAACCTACTACAGCGGGCAAAACTATGCAATCATTAGCCTAGTATAAATTAGATTATGAGCCTCATGCAGTAATAGTTGGTTAATAGACTTCAAAGCTTCAGGCACACTTCATGAGAGTAATTGAATGGTAAGGCCTTTAATTATGTCAACTAATAGTTACACAAGTACCAAACATCAGGCATCATTGTTTGGGCATCTCATTAACTAAGGACAAATAAAGGAATTGAAAAGAGCAATTTAACTATGCCTGAAACAAACAAGCAATTGAACTATTGAGTTGGCAGCATGCATACATGCACACCTCAATAACATCCATGGCCTAGCTACATTTACTATATAAAGGAACAAGTAATGTAACATTGTTTGCCCCCTATGGAGTATCTCGACTAGTATGTAATCTATATCCTAGTAATCATAGGGATGCTAATGATGTGAATATGCGTTTGGTTATGACATTTATCACATCGACAACTCTACCATGGCAGAAAGCAGTTTCACACTGTTCACTACTATAACATGTTTTAGATATTTAAAAGTAGACTACATCCGTAATGAGTGAACAGACACATTAAAATGTTTTTACATACATCTGATCTACAAAAAGTTAGAACATCATATAGTAGTGAGTGGAGGGAGTTTTAATCAATGGCCCAATGACTGGGTTATAGGTGAAGAACCCTACGCAAGCACAAGGCAAACAAATAGGATGTCCTGGTAATTGTAATACATTGTGACTTACCTTAACTGGTCGAACAGGCTCAGCGCTGCTCGTCCTTCTCTTGCAAGGCTCCTTCCTAACATCTTGTACTTGGAAATTCTCAATCTTATCTTCATTGCACCCCCTCTGCAAGGTGACACAAACTAGTTACTGGTCTCCTTGGAAGATACATATGCATACTTTCCAGTCTGTGAACAATGCAAAAGGATGATATTATAACAAAACAACACCACATAATGAAACATGCCACATCTCTTGCACACAATGAAACGAGCATTTACTATGTGTGCACTATGTAAAAACTAGGCATACCTTCGAACTGGATCTTCAGGTACTCTTGGAGGGCCTACTTTAGTGTACAGCAAAACCTTTATGTCACCTATCCGTTATACAAGCCCCCACTACAACAGCCCTTAGTGTTTAAATCGTTGACAAGCTCTGTTAGGTCAAGAACAACAAGTAATCAAAGCAAATCGTCCTAGTATGGCTAGCTGACACAAACAAGTAATTGAACAGATGTGTGAGCAAATCTTACATATCAAGAGAAGAAGCATAGAAGGAGGCTTAAAGACCATCACTTGACTGCCAAGATTTAAGTGGCATTTAAACATCATGTGCAACGTATGAACTAACATAAACATTGCATATTTCAGATTCTATTCTGAAATGCACATGTATTAGGTTATGCCATGTTTGATGATGCCTAAATGCACACTATAGCAGGCAGGAGTGATTCATCATTACACACACAATTGAATTGCAGGTTAAGGGCCAGTTCTATTCTGCCTTTTCAGAGCTTATTGTCAAAATAAGCCATAAAAGATGTATAGAAGTCTTTTTTGAGTTATGGGCTTGGGCTTAACTTATTTCGCTTTGGAGGGGGGTGTTCCGGGTAGAAGCTCACTAAAAATTTAAGGGAAGGGGAATAGTGAAATGACTATAATGTCTGCCTATATTACACTCCAAATGCCACTGCTCAGGTCTGCGTCACACCTGACCCTCAAGTAAAAACAAACACGCAATCGTTCATTGCCCTGCCCGCTTGCATCTCCTCTCCCCTTTCCCTCTACCTCGATCCCCTGTCTGCAACGCTAGGGTTCCTCCAGCGAGCCGTCACCACTGGTCCCATCCTTGTCCTCGGCGATGCTCTGTCTAGCTAGGCTATATGGCCGGCGGGTAGGGCCAAATCTCCCCGGCTGCTCCTCCCTTTGGCGCCACCCCTCATTCTCATGGTCTCCAGCAACTGCTCCGCTATGTTCCGTCCAACACACTACTCCGGCGGGCGCTGCACAACTACGGCCGATGCCACACTGCGGCGGAAGGCACCTCGTTCCCCTCCCCTCCTCCTAGGCCGTGGCCTTGAGGTGCTGTTGAAGGATGAGCTCATCCAACAAGGTGAGGATCTCCTCTGTTTTTTAGCCAAATTTTCATCTTGATCCGCTATACGATGAATTGCTATGAGCTGCTTCTACTGCTGCTATATGATGCATTGCTATGAGCTGCTCCTGCTGCTGCCATATGATGAATTCCTATGATCTGCTGCTGCTATATGATGAATTGCTATGAGCTGCTGCTATTATATGATGAGTTGCTATAAGAAGTTCCTGTTATTGCTATATGATGAATTTCTATGAGCTTCTCCTGCTGCTGCTACTATATGATGAATTGCTATGAGCTGTTGTTGGTATATGATGAATTGCACACTGTTGCTGATGTATGATGAGTTGCTATGAGTTGCTGCTGCTATATGATGCTTTTAGGTGGTTCAGCTAAATGATAATAACTAGCCACTTGGACCATCGATTTTTGATAAATAATTGTTCTTCATTTAAATTGAGGTCATGTGTGTTCTTCATTTAAATTAGGTAATGGGATCCCTATGGAAGACATTGACCAAAGTAGATGTGCCAAGTAGATGGTGTCTTTGTATTCACATTTTGAACAAATATTGATGGTCTGTTTTCCTATCATATTAGTTACTGCACTGGGTTCAATTCGTGATGTTTGCAAGTCAAATTAATTTTCATATGGGCAGAAAAATGACAAAATATAACGCAATCTAGACTTTTCACTGATCATACAGCAGATAAGCTAACAAGGCAGGCAATGAAAAGAACTGGTTGACTTATTACCTGGAGCTTATATTCAAAGTGCTTATTTTATTAGGATAACTCAAAATAATTATCCCTAAGAAACTTGGCCAATAAAACTGACATAACAAATAACATGTCACAATGGTTGCAATGGAGGCCAGTTCTAGATTCTCCCAGAATCTTTGAGCCCCATTTGTTTTACAATCCTATCTAATTAGGGTCTAATTAGGTAGGATTGTAAAACAAAAGGGGGGTCAAAGATTCTAGGAGAAGCTAGAGAGGGGCAGATTCTGGGAGAATCCTACAAAAGAACTGGGCTGGAGTGACCTACCATAGCACACTGTATAGGCTCACCGCTGCCTCTCCTTCTTTGCGATGTTCCATGAAATTGCTGCATACATCTTGTACTTTTTCATTGCATAACCCTATCTGCAAGTTGACACGACTAATTTCAGACATCTCTACATGATAATACATTGCATATCCCTTGCGCATATTTAAACCACCAATTAATGGGCGTGTGCGTAGCATAAACTAGCCATGACTCTGTGTGCTAGACTAGCAGGCACACTAAGGGAGCCTAATGTAGTGCGTTGGAATTCCTACATGCCACCTATGATTTTGTGTAATGTACTACCTCTGTTCCTAAATATACGTCTTTGTAGAGATTCCAGTATGGACCTCATATAGATGTATATAGATGCATTTTCGAGTGTAGATTCACTCATTTTTCTCTGTATGTAGCCTATAGTGGAATCTCTAGAAAGACTTACATTTAGGAATGGAGGGAGTATCATGTATGACATCTACATATCTAATATAGCAGCCAATAGTAGAAATAATTGTCTGCAGAAAGGGATTACTGGTCGAAAATCCTAGCAAAGCTCGCTGGCAGGCACACAACAATACAAGAGAGAGAGACTTACAAGATCATAGCAATGCCTTAGTGCAGGATCTTGGTTGGCCAAGCTGTTAGATCCAAAAGAAACATTGTCCTTGTAGTTTTTGCCAGCTGCATAACATGTAACAGCGACCTGTTAGTATATTTGAAGTACATCGGGTAGGTGATGCTGGATGGGTTTAAAGGTGACAAGTACCTAGGCCGTGGCGGGTGTAACACCCGGATGTAACTTGCCATATTTGTAACTCCGACTCTTGCCATTTTCGGCTTTAAGTTATGAGATTCCCTTCGTGGTTGGGTTTTGTCTTTCGTTTTGCATTTTGTTCATGTCATGAATTTCATATCATGTCATCATGTGCATCGCATTTGCATAAGTGTTTGTCTCATGCGTCCGAACCTTTTCCTCGTTGTCCGTTTCGCAATCCGACACTCCCACATGAACCAGCGGACCCCTCTTGTCTCTTTTCGTGAGAGGGAGTAAAACATTCTCGGAATGGGCTAATATTTGTCAAGTGGCCTTGGTACACCACCGGTAGACTGCCTGTCAAATTTAATTCCATTTGGAGGTCGTTTGATGCTCCAACGGTTAACCAGGTAACCACAAAAGCCTCTTTTGTGTTGCAGGCCAACACCCCTCCACAACAGTCCAATAACCCGTCTAACTCATCTCCACGTCCTCCGCCGTCGGATCACGATCGTGTGGGTGAAAACTGCACCCCATTTGGACACTCCAAACTCCCTCTACCTATAAATATGTGTCTCCCTCCGAAATCCATGGTTGAAACCCTAAAAACTTCATCCCCCACCGCCACCGGACATGTCCGCACGCCGCTGGACGAATCCCGCCGCCGCCCCGCTCTAGTGAGAGGGCGCCACGTGTCTCACTGCAGCCTCCCGCCATCGCGGCCCGCCAGGCCGGTCGCGGGCCCGCGGTCGCCCCCGCCGCCCGCTGCCTCCCCGTCAGCCCCGCCGCCAATGCTGCGCACCGCCGCCCGAGCTCTCCTGCTCCGCCTCGCCGCCGGTCGCGGCCACCCCACACCGGTCAGCGCATCGCTGCCCGCGTGTTTCCGGTTCGCGCGCCACCTCACGCCAGCTCCGGCCGGGCCCCTCCTCCGGCGTCAAGCTCCGGCTCCGCGTACCTCCACACTCCGGCGAGCCCCGTCCGGCCGGACATCTTCCTCCAACTCCGGTGAACTCCGATCTGACCTCGGGAAGCGTGCCATTGGAACCCTAGATCCGTTCTGTGAGGTTGACCCCGAATTCCTCTAAGTCATTTTCTGCAATATTTTATGCCCCTGTTCAACGCATCATATCTCCATGTTTGTGGCCCCAAATCTTGCATATGATATGTCAAATTGTTCGTCTCGTTGAGATATTCATGTTAGGAGCATTTACATGCATGTTACTGGCCATTATGCTTCCTTTGTAACTGATGCAAGAGTGCTATAAAATGTTAACTGCTGGTTCTTGTCAGATCAAGATGTTTTGTCACTTTTGTTGCATTTGATGTGTGTATCATATGAGCATGAGGTCTACATGTGTTTTTAACTACAACATGCCATATGTAGAGAGGTGCAAGACTTGTATTTTGTGATCAATGTGGTGACTAGAACAACCATGCAAACTAGGCTCTGTAATGTTGCTATTTTCAGGGACTTAGGATTTTGCTAAGTCCTTTTCCTGCTGTTATTTTGATGCCAAGTAAACTTGATGCTACATAGTGATCCATGATTATTTTGGGATACTTCATTAAGGATGTTTGGAACATGTGGTTATGCTCTATCCATCCATTTCCCTTTTGAAATTATGGAGTTGTCTAGCATGTCATTTACTTGCTCTACGTTTGCTATAAAATGTTCCTGGAAGAATGTTAACATGTTAATCAATATTGCCATGGTTGTTGCTAGTGATCCATGCATCCTATGAACTTGCTCTTGCCATGGTTAGCTTCATGAACATGTAATCTTATCATTGGTATGCTTGTTTTGTCATGCAATGCTATGTGATGAGTGGCTTGAGCTTGCAAAGTTGCTATCATTATTCTGTTTATGCCATGCTCTATTTTTCTACTGTGTGAAACTATTAATAAATCTTGCTATGTGTACATGGGTGCCATCATATCTTCTGTGCCTTTTCGGCTCATGTTCAGTAAGGAATTTTGATATATGCTTTTAGTAGAATCATGCCATGCCTTCATTTGTCTATAATTTGCTCCTGTAGCTTGTTGTTTGCTTGCTCTGAACATTGCTTCCTGATGTTGTTTTTGACATGTTAGTATTTTCACCAAGTCTGTGATGCTGATATCTTTTGCACTTTTGTCGTGCTTGTTTGAACCAGTTCTTGTGTGTTTTAGCCGTAGCTCAGTGTTCATGTTTTGTCAAGAATCTCTTGTACATCACTGCCATATGCTTTGTTGCTATGTTGGAGTGTAGTAGCATAGTTTCTTGTTGCGTTCTAAGTGACATCATGCTGTTAATCGCAGTTTTGTGGCATCCTTGTGATGCTTGTCTTTTGCAAACCATAAATCCATTTCCGGTGATCTTTATATCGATTTCAACCGAAATCATCTCATCTTTCCAGCGGCATACTTGGTTTTCCAAGTTGATGCCTTGATCATTCTTTCCCTTCCGGAGCACGCACACGCATTGCATATCATGTCTTGCATATCATGCCATATATTGCATCATGTTGCTTGTGCATTGCACCATGATTGATTGTTATTCCAGTGCTTGTGTTCTTGCCTTGGGTAGAGCCGGGAGACGAGTACGTGACCGAGGAACCTGTTGAGTATGCTTACGAGGATCAAGCTTTCAACAACTCCGAGAACTTTGCAGGCAAGATGACCATACCCTCGAAATCACTTCTATCTTTGCTTGCTAGTTGTTCGTTCTATCGCTATGTCGTGCTACCTACCACTTGCTATATCATGCCTCCCATATTGCCATGTGAATCCTCTAACCCACCTTTCCTAGCAAACCGTTGTTTGGCCATGATACCGCTTTTGCTCAACCCCTCTTATAGCGTTGCTAGTTGCAGGTGAAGTTGAAGTTTGTTCCATGTTGGAACATGGATATTGTTGGGATATCATTATTGTATCTTATTTACTTTAATGCATCTATATACTTGGTAAAGGGTGGGAGGCTCGACCTTATGCCTGGTGTTTTGTTCCACTCTTGCCGCCTTAGTTTCCGTCATACCGGTGTTATGTTCCTTGATTTTGCGTTCCTTATGCGGTTGGGTGTTATGGGAACCCCTTGACAGTTCGCCTTGAATAAAACTCCTCCAGCAAGGCCCAACCTTCGATTTACCATTTTCCTACCTACCACCATATACCTTTCCCTTGGTTTCTGCAGACTCAAGGGTCATCTTTATTTTAAACCCCCCCGGGCCAGTGCTCCTCTGAGTGTTGGTCCGAAATGGGAAACCTGTGGGGCCACCTCGAGGCAACTTGAGGGCTAGTTTTACTCGTAGCTTGACCTATCTGGTGTGCCCTGAGAACGAGATACGTGCGAATCCTATCGGGATTTGTCGGCACATCAGGCGGCTTTGCTAGTCTTGTTTTACCATTATCGAAATGTCTTGTAACCGGGGTTTCCTGATCGGGTCTTCCCGGGAGAAGGAATATCCTTCATTAACCGTGAGAGCTTGTGATAGGCTAAGTTGGGACACCCCTGCAGGGTATAAACTTTTAAGAGCCGTGCCCGCGGTTATGTGGCAGATGGGAATTTGGTAATATCCTATTGTAGAGAACTTGACACTTAACTTAATTAAAATGAATCAACCGCGTGTGTAGCCGTGATGGTCTCTTTTTGGCGGAGTCTGGGAAGTGAACACGGCCTTGTGTAATGCTTGAACGTAAGTAGTTTCTAGATCACTTCTTGATCACTTCTAGCTTCTCTACCGTTGCGTTGCTTCTCTTCTCGCTCTCATTTGTGTAGGATAGCCACCATATATGCTTAGTGCTTGCTGCAGCTCCACCTCACTACCCTTTCCTACCCATAAGCTTAAATAGTCTTGATCTCGCGGGTGTGAGATTGCTGAGTCCTCGTGACTCACGGATACTTCCAAACAGTTGCAGGTGCCGAGGATACCAATGTAGGTGATGCTACCAAACTCAAGTGGGAGTTCGACGAGGATTCGGGTCGATACTATGTTTCTTTTCCTGATGATCAGTAGTGGAGCCCAGTTGGGACGATCGGGGATCTAGAATTTGGGGTTGTCTTCCTTTATTTTGGTTCCGTAGTCGGACCTTTGATTGTACTTTGGATGATGTATGAATTATTTACGTATTGTGTGAAGTGGCGATTATAAGCCAACTCTTTATCCCTTTCTTATTCAGTACATGGGATGTGTGAAGATCACCCCTCTTGCGACAAGCCTACCAAGCGGCTATGCCTCTAAGTCGTGCCCCGACACGTGGGACATATAGCCGCATTGTGGGTGTTACAAGTTGGTAATCAGAGCCATCCCGACTTAGGAGCCGCATGCTTGATCGAATCGCTGACGTTGTTGAGTCTAGAACAAAATGTTTTGAGTCTTAGGATTATATATATCGGAGAGTAGGATCCTTTTTACTCCTCAGCCCCTTCGTCGCTCTGGTGAGGCCTCCTAACGTAGAAGTTTTGACTCTCCTCTCCTCAAATTTCATGATTTTTTTAGGATCACGCGGGTATCTTGGAATCGTTCTGATAGTCTTGTGACGAGAACATTGTTCTTGGTGCCTCCTTACATTTAGGGGTTGTGGCAGTGTCCTAGGGAGTTGAGCTCCGAGGTGTTGTCGTCACAATTTTATTGTTGCAGTTCTAGAATACCAGAGTTCGCCGACATCGAAAATCTCTTTTATGCAGTTGTTGGTGAGATAACCTCAACGCCACCCAGTACCGGGGCAGGAGTTCGGGAGTATTGCCATAACTCGTATAAAGGATGCTATTCGAAGGTTGAGGTACATGATTTCCGAAGGTTTCTTGGTTATGTGTTGAAGGATGGATACAGCTGGATGTAGGATTTGTTAGTTTGGGTGAGATATTATGCTTCCCCTGTATCCCCAACACCTGATTGCATAACCAGAAAGTTTCGGGAGTTTCATAGGTGGAAATTCAAGTAGCTCTAGTATTTCTTCCCGCAGATATTTGGTTTGTGTCGTGGTTTTGTCACGGCAGATGTCCTCGTGAAAGGACTTAATCGTGGAGCCATCTCTACGGGTTAGCTTAAAGGGGTTAAAGTGGACAAAGGACGCAAGAGTTTATACTGGTTCGGCCCCTTATGGTGAAGGTAAAAGACTAATCCAGTTGTGATGGAAATGCTAGGGTTTCGATGACCAGGGAGCGAATCCGCTTTGCCTGGCGCTCGAGTTGTTGTGTGCTTTCCCTAAACCGCCGCCGGGACGTCCCTTTATATACACAGGTTGACGCCCGGCGGTTTACAGGATCCCGAGGTCGGTTCATAAATGTTCCCAGCTCGGTTTCTACCTTTGCTTGCCTTACAACATAAGTTACATATCATATGGCGGTTTACATCTACGGGCCCTAATCACCTTTGGTCCCAGGGCCTTCATGTTAGATCTCCTCCGTAAAGCGCCATCCCTTTTATCTTCATGGGCTTCAAACATGACTAACTCCTTGTGAACATAACCCGGCCCCTCATGGCCGGTTTATACTTAATAGTAATATCCCCAATATTAGGCCCCAGATTGATTTGAACTTGTTCATGTCAATCTTCAACACATAGAAAAATTCCTCCTTTTGCACCTTCGCATAGATCTTGTAAACCGCTGTGATGTCATCCTCTAGATTTGTAGTAAACCATCATGAAGTCACCTGTTCATTAAAGCCGAAGATACCCTTTATTAATGAGCATCCAACAATAGAGGTGACAACCTTGTTATATATCCATTTTTTGGGCTCCTCGATTCCTGCGCCTGTCACTTATATCTTTACATTATAAATAGGGCTGAGGATCCCTTTCTTTTTCCTCCCATTGCCTCCTCATCTCTTCTTCCACCCCCCGAGGCCTCTGCACCCGAGCGCCGCCGCCGCCGTCGAGCTTCACCTCTGCCTCACCGTTGGCCGCTGCATCAACCTGATCGCACTAGAAAAACGCGGCGCACCTTCGATGCTTCAACAACTTCGGTAAGTCTTTCCCCCTTTCCTCTATAGTTCCACTTAGGGTTCACACGGGTTCATGGTGTTCTTCTATTGTTCTTCGTCGGTTCATACATAGCAGACCTCAACTTTGATGCGTTCCGTGCGGTAGCTATAGAAGTCTTTATCTTGGCTATCAAACCATGCCTTCTATGTATAAAAACCGATCTGGACTTTTGCGAACTGCTCCAGAACTAACTTTTTAGGTCTAAATCTTTTTCTTTTCCTGACCTGTGGTAGATCCAAAATGCCAATGTGAACTTGTGAAACCTGTTTTTCCTCACTTAGTCATTTTTTTTGCCTCAGATCTGTACCAATGTAGGCGGTTTATCCTCTTTAGAAAATAATCTGTCATATGTGATTAGTCCCCTTGTAAACCACCCATCGCTTTACCATTTATAATAGCATCAGCCTCTGGTTTAACAATTTTGCATGATGAAATTCCTTTTCCTTAACCTGTTGTGCTTTATGCTTTGTCAATTGTGAATCGTAAATCGGAATTAATCTTTTCCAGCTCTTCACTTGCAATGGCCAAACAATTTTATGCCTGTAACTGGGTCCCTTCCCGGGTTACTGAAGAGCAACTGGATGGATGCGTCAGAACTGGTGCTTTATCGAAGCGAAGTGAAATCCAGTGGTGAGTTCCCGGTGTAGAAAACCCTCCCACCCCCAGAGATGGCGAAGTAGTAGTGTTTCTTGATCACATGAGCCGTGGCTTTAAACCGCCCGGGTCCAAGTTTTTCTGTGATGTGCTTGCCAACTTCCGGATCCATCCTCAAGACATTGGACCAAACTCTGTGTCCAATGTTTGTGAATTTCAAGTATTTTGTGAAGCATACCTGCAAGAGGAGACAATTGTTGAGCTATTCTGGGACTTTTCCTATTTGAACCGCCATACTGAGTTTGTAGACGGGCCCAATACCGAACTGGGCGGCGTTTGAATTCAGAAGAGAAAAGATGTCAGTTTCCCTCATGCCAAACTCCATAGCCATCCTAAAGACTGGAACCAGACTTGGTTTTATTGTCAAGATACCTCCCCTGGTGATGAGAATCCTCTGCCGGGTTATTGTCCTCACCGGCTTACCAACACACATCCATTTCCGCAACGGTTGAGTACCAAAGAACGAGCTACATATGCTCCACAACTGTCCAAGCTCAGAGCCTTTATGGCCAATGGTCTAACAGGAGTTGATTTTGTTCGGTGCGGGATTTCATGGAGTATATTGCCTTTAAGCCGTCGCCCCAGTTTAATGTGCGAGTATACTGGTGACTCAAAAGACCCTCAACGTCATATTGATATTAAGCTGACATAAGCTGAAGTTACTGAATCTATGAAGAAGATACCGAGTGAATCGAAGGCTGTCTGTAGCAGGACCGGGTTAAGTCCCTACTACACTTTGGATAAACCGCCAGATGTAAGCATTGCCTCACTCCTGCTTGTACTTAATCTGTGTAATCTCCTATAACTTTTGTAAATTCTTTTAACAGGGCGATGACCCATTTTGGAAGAATAAACCTCAAGAAAAACTAGTGAAAACCCCTCGACCTTAGACGAAGGTGGTCAAGAGGCCTGCCAAGAAGAAGGCAGTTGAATCCACCTGGCTGAACCTCGACGAAGACCTTGATAATCCGGACTCAGAGGTAGAACTTGACTCTCTTGGTTCATTTTTCATACACCTTATTGACAATGATTATTATTAGGATGGCGCTGATGGCAGCCAGGCTAATGACGCGGAGATAATTACTCTTCCCTCCGGTTCAGACACTCCGTCAACATAGAAAATCCGCCAAACAATCCGGAAAATAAAATTTTCTCACCCCCTTGCTCACTTGGACCCAAAATTTCTTTTGAAGAAGCAGCAGCACGAAGCTCGCCGCACAACCCGGCATAGCGGCCAAGTAGTCACTTCGGCCGATTTACCGAACACTCCGGTTCGGAAACGTCGACCTGAGGTCTCACCCACTTCTGATACTTTTTATCCCAAGGCAGGTTATTTCCGACAACCTCTTAATACGTCCGATTCAAATTATCAGGGAATGCCTCATTCATCATCTGGCGAGTCGACGGCCACACAACTCCCTCCTCTTAAGACAGTTGCTGGGTAAGTATTTTAACTGAATCTTTTGACGCTTTATATTTGCATGCTATATTAACCCTTGCATCTTTTTCCTTTCAGAGCCAAGGCTAGAGCCAGCAAGAAGGACCGGGAGAATAAACCGTCTGACGACCATGTGGTTGTTGAACCAGAGAAAACTCCAGAACCGGAAGGTCCAAATGCTGATGCCATGTTTGATGATCCGCCCCCTCAAGATCATGATTTTGTTGAACAAGTAGAAGTTGAAGCAGCAGATCATGCTGATAAACCGACGAGCCCAGTCCGTACTGATGATGGACCGTCTAGTCCAGTTAAGGCTGCTGATATCCCGTCAACTCCAGTGAAGGCTGTCGGTGACAAGGATATGATGTTATCATTACTGGCGTTGGCCACACCTCCCCTGGCAATCCTGTTGCATTATCAAAGCATAGCACCAAGGAGGAACGTTCTTCTACGGGAAAAGGCAAATGGAGCACTGATTTATCAAGCTATGCCCACCTCAACGCCCAGGAACTCTATTCTGGTTTTTTAAACCGTCTGTACACAAACCGTGACTACGAAACCGGTTTAGTGAATCTAATGAAGGAGCGTTATGAGGCAATGCCATAACCTTTTCTCTCTTAAGTCCAATTGTAAGTACCAACTCTAGTAGCCCCCAAGGGCCGATTTATGATGGCAATCAAAAACCGGGACTTTGTAATATCTCAACTCTGCATACTTATCCTCCAAGGGTCGGTTGATCCTTTTTAAAAAATGAACCGATACTTTAGCATTGTAATCCTGTAACTTTCGCCTGTGTAGTCCCCAAGGGCCGGTTTATCTTTCCAAGGTGAACCGGGACTTTAACCACTGTTACTTTGAGCAGATGTATATTAGCCCCCAAGTGCCAAGAATAATGCTTGTATTACACTTGGGACTTGAATTTTTTTTCTGATAATGAAGCAAATAGGCATTAGCCCCCAAGTGCGAAGTGCATAACTTGTTATGTGCTTGGTACTTCAAATATGTACAGCCCACTGATGATATGTCTTTCCTTTGTAGGCTGAGCTAAGCAAAAAGGACACCCAAAACCGCTGATCTTCAAGAGAACATTAAATCTCAGCAAGTGGAGGCTTCTAAAGCCAAGGAGGAACTGATCAATGCCTTAGCAGCTGTGGAAAAGCTGAAGGAGACCTTTAAGAAGGAACGGGCGGATTGGGACACAGAGAAAGCCGCTTTAGAAAAGAGAGCCGAGGACGCAGAAGCAGCCCTTAAACCGGTGGTCGAAGAGCTGACCAGTTTAAAGCGGTGGATAAACGCTATGACCTCTGCTGTATTTGGTAAGTATCCTCATCTAATGTTTTTCAATTCATTTTATCTTATCAGTTACCGGTTTACTGATGCTTGTAATGACATAGGGACCCCCATTACCCATCTGGGCTCTGACATGCGGATGAAGCTGAAGGCTGCCTATACTTTGATAGAGCAGTTATATTCCGGAGCCCAACGGGCTATTTGCACCGCTGCTCATAACAAGCCTCCTCCAACCTTGATAAAAGAAACCATTGAGAAGCTTTCAATGTTGCCTGCCCAGTTGGATGAATTAAAAAGATCAGTGGCAAGGTCAGGCACACTGACTCTGCTAATCCGGGCCAAGGCATGGATACCCGATCTTAAACCGTCGGATATAGGCAACGACTATCCTGGCGTGAAGGAAGACGATTCCGAATTTAACAATGATGATCTTCGAAGGCTGACAAGGGAAATGCGACCTTTGGTGAGCAAATTGGCGGAGGAAACAAATCTCTCTCACTATCAGCTGGTTTATGATGCTGAGCAGAAAAGATACCCCGCGCCAACACATGATGTAGAAGATCTTGTTCCGCCAATCCGTAAGCACACTTATGCCCCTGACTTTGATCCTTCCAACCTTATAAATGAAGAAGCCGTGTTCCAAGCCTTAACTGGAATCGATTGGGCAACCATTGATTTCCAGCCACTGGGTAGGGAGGAGGAAGATGCACCGACGCAAGATGATCCCCAATCTTCAAGTTGTCCTGGTGATGAATCCTAAACTGGAGGCCGGTTTAACCTGTCGCAGCCTGCCACTCTTGTTGAAGCAATTATTCTGTGTGGGCATTAAAGAGCCTTGTAATAGGCTAGTTCAAACACTTGTCTGTAATGCCATCGAGCATACTTATTTTGCTTGACATTGATAACTCACCATGCTTTTGGGATCTATTATATGCATAATCCGCAGTGGCTGTATTTTAACTTGTTCCTGCATACAAGAGATTGAAAAGTGTCCTGGCAGTTTTACCGTTGGACGGATCATGATGCCCAAATATATAGCCTGGGTGTAAAGCCAAGGCTGTATTTAAAAACAACCAGATATAAAATAGATGATACCTGTTACATTTAATCACCTCGTTGGTTAACCAACTATTGTTATAATAAGGGTGATAACACCAATCTGGAGTATTGATGACTCCTTCCATGTTTGCCGGTTTACAATAAAACCGTACCGGGTTATGGTAAACATCGGTTTATCCATATAATACTGGTGACTTTTAGTCAAAACTAGACCGGATCAATAAGTGCCGGATTATAACTGATCATGTACTGACAACTTAGCGTTGAAAGCCACGCCGGGTTTTAATAAACGTCGGTTTATCAGAAAATATTTATGAATTTTATCAAAAGAGAAAAAAGTTTGCAAAAAACACAAGAAGAATATGCAAGGCTTTTCATGGGCTGCTAGGCCCTAAATCAAGGCTTTTCATGGGCTGCCAGGCCACTGAGTTAAACCATTTTTCAAAGCCTTTTAAGATGGACCTCAATCTTTAACCAATCATCATTTTAACTTTGACAAGTTCAGGGTCTATGAGATTGACTTGTCAAATGTTCGATGGGTCATACCAGGTTTACCTGGATGGAGTGGCTACTTCAAAAGGCAGGATAACCCGGGTTTTTAGGTGAATACACCTGGCTTCCAAGCCTGGCTTGATAGCCTATTGCAAGGGTGCAAACTCTTTGTTTTTTGAGAAGAAAAGAGCCCCCAAGCAACATTTGAGCTGTGCTCGGTGGGTGCCTATGTTTGAGTTGTGCTAGTGCAACACTCTCTTTGGCCCCACATAATTTCCTTTTGGCCTTAAGCCTATCAAGAGGTGTAGCTATGGTGCGAATACAACCAAGCCCCCTAGTGATTTCCCTTTGGCCTTAAGCCAATCAAGAGGCATAGCTATGGTTCGAATACGACCAAGCCCCCTAGTGATTTCCTTTTATATGTGTGGATTTATAAGCCGGATCAATAGAACTCCGCTTTATAAACAGAAGCCCCCATGTAAACACACATGATGTAAAAACAACAGAGATCCCGCTTTAGCTGAGGCTCCAGTTTATTATATTGATCATAATATATACATTGTCATAATTATGTACATAAGAAGAGCCTGTGGCTCAAGTATAGTAAGGCCGAAGATGAGCTATATTCCACGGCCGCTGGGTCTCCTCCTCCAATTTACGTGAGTTTTTGTGTTCTCGAACATCGATAAGGTAGTATGATCCATTGTGCAAATTTTTGCTGACCACAAAAGGTCCTTCCCAAGGTGGGGATAACTTGTGCATATCAGTCTGATCCTGGATGAGTCGGAGCACCAGATCGCCTTCTTCAAAAGTTCTGGTTTTAACCCGGTGGCTGTGATAACGTCGCAGATCTTGTTGATAAATCGCTCAACGTGCCGCTGCAAGATCACGCTCCTCATCTAACAGGTCTAGTGAGTCCTGACGTGCTTTCTCATTATCAGATTCAACATAAGCCGACACACGGGGTGAATCATGACGGATGTCACTAGGGAGAACCGCCTCTGCACGGTAAACCATGAAGAAAGGCATGTAGCCCGTAGATCTGTTCAGTGTGGTGCTGATACTCCATAACACGAAAGGTAACTCCTCCACCCAACAACCTGGTGTCTGCTTTAAAGGAACCATAAGCCAGGATTTGATACCTCTCAAAATCTCTTGATTGGCCCTCTCTGCTTGACCATTAGATTGGGGGTGAGCCACTAATGACACGTCAAGCTGGATATGCTCACGTTGAAAAAATTCTTCCATAGCACCCTTGGACAGATTAGTACCATTATCAGTTATAATGTTGTGTGGAAAACCAAACCAGAAGATCACCTTTTTGATGAATTGAACTGCCGTGGCCGCATCACACTTACTGACTGGCTCTGCCTCTACCCACTTGGTGAACTTATCAACCGCCACCAATAAGTGGGTCTTCTTGTCCTTGGACCTCTTAAAGGGCCCAACCATATCCAGCCCCCAAGTTGCAAACGGCCAAGTGATGGGAATCATCCTTAATTCTTGAGTCGGAACGTGGGTTCGGCGTGAAAATTTCTAACAAGCATCACACTTCCGTACTAAGTCCTCAGCATCAGAATGAGCCGTCAACCAGTAGAAGCCATGACGAAAAGCTTTAGCGACCAAGGATTTTGAACCGATATGGTGACCACAATCTCCTTCGTGGATCTCAAGCAAAATCTCATAGCCTTCTTGAGGAGACTCACAACGCTGAAACGCCCCTGTCACGCTGCAATGATGCAGCTCCCCATCAACAATGGTCATTGACTTGGATCGCCGGATTATCTGTCGGGCCAGAGTTTCATCATCCGGTAACTCGCCCCGGTTCATGTATGCCAAGTATGGGATTGTCCAATCTGGAATAACATGGAGATCTGCCACCAATTGAGCCTCCGGGTCAGGAACAACCAACTCCTCATCTGTAGGTATCTTGACCGATGGATTATGAAGTACATCTAGGAAGACATTGGGTGGCACCGATTTACGCTAAGAGCCTAAGCGACTTAAAGCATCTGTCGCTTCATTCTTTCGACGGTCTATATGGTCAACCTGATAACCCTTGAAATGACCAACCACTATATCCACCTCTCGTCGATACGCCGCCATGAGTGGGTCCTTGGAATCCCAAGTGCCAGACACCTGCTGAGCCACCAGATCCGAGTCACCGAAGCACTTAACCCGGCTTAAATTCATCTCCTTAGCCATCCGAAGACCATGGAGCAAGGCCTCATATTTAGCTGCATTGTTAGTGCAAGGGAACATTAAAAGGATAACATAACAAAACTTATCACCTCGTGGGGAAGTTAATATGACTCCAGCCCTGAGCCCTCCAATTGTCTGGATCCATCAAAATGAATAGTCCAATAAGTGTTGTCTGGCTTTTCCTCCGGTGCCCGCAACTCTGTCCAATCATTGATGAAGTCCACAAGTGCTTGGGATTTGATTGCTGTGCGAGGTGTATATTTTAACCCGTGAGGTCCAAGCTCAATAGCCCATTTGGCAATCCGGCCAGTTGCTTCTCTGTTTTGGATGATATCTCCCAAGGGGGTTGAATTAACCACTGTGATAGGATGACCTTGAAAATAATGCTTGAGCTTCCGTCTTGCCATGAAAACCCCATACACCAGCTTTTGCCATTGTGGGTACCTCTGTTGGGACTTAATAAGCACCTCGCTGATGTAATAAACCGGCCGTTGAACCGGATACTCCTTTCCGGCCTCCTTGCGCTCCACATCAATAACCACACTAACAGCCTGGGCATTAGCAGCCACATATAACAATAAGAGCTCTTTATCGACCGGAGCCGCAAGGACAGGTGGCTTGGCTAACTGTCTCTTCAAGTCCTCAAGCGCTTTATCAGCAGCATCACTCCAGACGAAGTCATCTGTCTTCTTTAGCATCTGATACAAAGGGATAGCCTTCTCCCCAAGGTGACTGATAAACCGGCTTAAGGCTGCAATCTAGCCTGCCAAACGCTGAACATCGTTGATACACACCGGTTTAGCCAGAGATGTGATAGTTGTGATCTTCTCAGGATTAGCTTCAATGCCCCTGTTAGACACGAGAAAACCCAAGAGCTTGCCTGCTGGTACACCAAAGAAACATTTGGCTGGATTAAGCATCATCTTATAGACCAGGAGGTTATCAAAAGTTTTCTTCAAGTCATCAATCAATGTTTCCTCTTTTCTGGATTTCACCACAATATCATCCACATAAGCATGAACATTGCACCCAATCTATTTATGAAGACAATTCTGGACCAACGCTAATAAGTCGCCTGGGCACTCTTGAGCCCAAAAGTCATAGATACATAGCAGAAGGCTCCAAAGGGAGTTATGAAAGTTATCTTCTCCTGGTCCTTTACTGCCATTTTGATCTGATGATAACCAGAATAAGCATCCAGAAAACACAAATGGTCACAACCCGTCGTAGCATCAATAATTTGATCAATACGAGGGAGGGTAAAGGGATCAGCTGGACAGGCCTTGTTCAAGTCTGTGTAGTCCACACACATACGCCAAGTGCCGTTTTTCTTAAGTACCAGCACTGGATTAGCTAGCCACTCAGGTGAAAGACCTCCACAATAAACCCTGCTGCCAGAAACTGGGCTACCTCCTCACCAATAGCCTTACGCCTCTCCTCGTTGAAGCGGCAGAGAAACTGCCTGACCGGTTTAAACTTAGGATCATATTAAGAGTGTGCTCAGCGAGTTCCCTCGGTACACCTGGCATGTCAGAAGGCTTCCATGCAAAGATTGTTGGGGAACATAGTAATTTCAAAAAAAATCCTACGCACACGCAAGATCATGGTGATGCATAGCAACGAGAGGGGAGAGTGTTGTCTACGTACCCTCGTAGATCGAAAGCGGAAGCATTAGCACAATGCGGTTGATGTAGTCGTACGTCTTCACGATCCGACCGATCAAGTACCAAACGTACACCTCCGAGTTCAGCACACGTTCAGCCCGATGATGTCCCTCGAACTCCGATCCAGCCGAGTGTTGAGGGAAAGTTTCATCAGCACTACGGCGTGATGACGATGTTGATGTTCTACCGACGCAGGGTTTCGCCTAAGCACCACTACAGTAATATCGAGGTGGACTATGGTGGAGGGGGGCACCGCACACGGCTAAAAGATCAAACGATCAATTGTTTTGTCTCTAGGGTGCCCCCTGCCCCCGTATATAAAGGAGCAAAGGGGGGGTGCGGCCGGCCTAAAGAGGGGCGCGCCAGGAGGAGTCCTACTCCTACCGGGAGTAGGACTCCCCCCTTTTCCTTCTTGGACTAGGAGAGAGAGGGGAAAGAGGTGGAGGAGAAGAAGGAAGGGGGGCACCGCCCCCTCTCCTTGTCCTATTCGGACCAGGGGGAGGGGGCACGGCCCTTGCCCTGGTCGCCTCTCCTCTCTTCCTCCAAGGCCCACTAAGGCCCATTAAGTCCCCGGGGGGTTCCGGTAATCTCCCAGTACTCCGGTAAAATCCCGATTTCACCCGGAACACTTCCGATATCCAAGCATAGGCTTCCAATATATCAATATTTATGTCTCGACCATTTCGAGACTCCTCGTCATGTCTGTGATCACATCCCGGACTCCGAACAACCTTCGGTACATCAAAACATATAAACTCATAATATAACTGTCATCGAAACGTTAAGCGTGTGGACCCTACGGGTTCGGGAACTATGTAGACATAGCCGAGACATGTCTCCGGTCAATAACCAATAGCGGAACCTAGATGCTCATATTGGTTCTTACATATTCTACGAAGATCTTTATCGGTCAAACCGCATAACCACATACGTTGTTCCCTTTGTCATCGGTATGTTACTTGCCCGAGATTCGATCGTCGGTATGTCAATACCTAGTTCAATCTCGTTACTGGCAAGTCTCTTTACTCGTTCCGTAACACATCACCCCGCAACTAACTCATTAGTTGAAATGCTTGCAAGGCTTAAGTGATGTGCATTACCGAGAGGGCCCAGAGATACCCCTCCGACAATCGGAGTGACAAATCCTAATCTCGAAATACGTCAACCCAACAAGTACCTTCGGAGACACCTGTAGAGCACCTTTATGATCACCCAGTTACGTTGTGACATTTGGTAGCACACAAAGTGTTCCTCCGGTAAACGGGCGTTGCATAATCTCATAGTCATAGGAACATGTATAAGTCATGAAGAAAGCAATAGCAACAAACTAATCGATCAAGTGCTATGCTAACGGAATGTGTCAAGTCAATCACATCATTCTCTAATGATGTGACCCCGTTAATCAAATGACAACTCATGTCTATGGCTAGGAAACTTAACAATCTTTGATTCAACGAGCTAGTCAAGTAGAGGCATACTAGTGACACTCTATTTGTCTATGTATTCAGACATGTATTATGTTTCTGGTCAATGCAATTCTAGCATAAATAATAAACATTTATCATGAAATAAGGAAATAAATAATAACTTTATTATTGCCTCTAGGGCATATTACCTTCATTCTACCACTTGCACTAGAGTCAATAATCTAGTTCACATTGCAATGTGATTTAACATCAATAGTTCACATCACCATGTGATTAACACCCATAGTTCACATCGTCATGTGACCAACACGCAAAGGGTTTACTAGAGTCAATAATCTAGTTCACAACGCTATGTGATTAATACCCAAAGAGTACTAAGGTGTGATCATGTTTTGCTTGTGAGGGAAGTTTAGTCAACGGGTCTGCCACATTCAGATCCATATGTATTTTGCAAAATTCTATGTCAACAATGCTCTACACGGAGCTACTCTAGCTAATTGCTCCCACTTTCAATATGTATCTAGATTGAGATTTTGAGTCATCTGGATTAGTGTCAAAACTTGCATTGACGTAACCCTTTACGACGAACCTTTTGTCACCTCCATAATCGAGAAACATATCTTTATTCCACTAAGGATAATTTTTACCAATGTCCAGTGATCTACTCCTAGATCACTATTGTACTCCCTTGCCAAACTCAGGGTAGGGTATACAATAGGTCTGGTACATAGCATGGCATACTTTATAGAACCTATGGCTGAGGCATAGGGAATGACTTTCATTCTCTCTCTATCTTCTGCCGTGGTCGGGTTTTGAGTCTTACTCAACTTCACACCTTGTAACACAGGCAAGAACTCCTTCTTTGACGGTTCCATTTTGAACTACTTCAAAATATTGTCAAGGCATGTACTCATTGAAAAACTTATCAAGCGTCTTGATCTATCTCTATAGATCTTGATGCTCAATATGTAAGCAGCTTCACCGAGGTATTTCTTTGAAAAACTCCTTTCAAACATTCCTTTATTCTTTGCAGAATAATTCTACATTATCTCCGATCAACAATATGTCATTCACATATACTTATTAGAAATGCTGTAGTGCTCCCACTCACTTTCTTGTAAATACAGGCTTCACCGCAAGTCTGTATAAAACTATATGCTTTGATCAACTTATCAAAGCGTATATTCCAACTCTGAGATGCTTGCACCAGTCCATAGATGGATCGCTGGAGCTTGCATATTTTGTTAATACCTTTAGGATTGACAAAACCTTCTGGTTGCATCATATACAACTCTTATTTAATAAATCAATTAAGGAATGCGGTTTTATTTATCCATTTGCCAGATTTCATAAAATGCGGCAATTGCTAACATGATTCGGACAGACTTAAGCATAGATACGAGTGAGAAACACTCATCATAGTCAACACCTTGAACTTGTCGAAAACCTTTTTGCGACAATTCTAGCTTTGTAGATAGTAACACTACTATCATCGCTCGTCTTCCTCTTGAATATCCATTTAATCTCAATGGCTCGCCGATCATTGGGAAAGTCAATCAAAGTCCACACTTTGTTCTCAGACATGGATCCCATCTCATATTTCATGGCCTCAAGCCATTTCGCGGAATCTTGGCTCATCATCGCTTCCTCATAGTTCGTAGGCTCGTCATGGTCAAGTAACATGACCTCCAGAACAGGATTACCGTACCACTCTGGTGCGGATCTCACTCTGGTTTTCCTACCAGGTTCGGTAGTAACTTGATCTGAAGTTACATGATCATCATCATTAGCTTCCTCACTAATTGGTGTAGTAGTCACAGGAACAGATTTCTGTGATGAACTACTTTCCAATAAGGGAGCAGGTACAGTTACCTCATCAAGTTCTACTTTCCTCCCACTCACTTCTTTCGAGAGAAACTCCTTCTCTAGAAAAGATCCATTCTCAGCAACAAATATCTTGCCTTCGGATCTGTGATAGAAGGTGTACCCAACAATTACTTTTGGGTATCCTATGAAGACGCACTTCTCTGATTTGGGTTTGAGCTTATCAGGTTGAATCTTTTTGACATAACCATTGCAACCTCAATCTTTCAGAAACGATAGCTTAGGTTTCTTGCCAAACCATAGTTCATATGGTGTCGTCTCAACGTATTTAGATGGTGCCCTATTTAACATGAATGTAGCTGTCTCTAATGCATAACCCCAAAACGATAGTGGTAAATTGGTAAGAGACATCATAGATCGCACCATATCTAATAAAGTACGGTTACGATGCTCGGACACACCATTACACTATGGTCTTCCAGGTGGCGTGAGTAGTGAAACTATTTAACATTGTTTTAACTGAAGGCCAAACTCATAACTCAAATATTTAACTTCTACGATCATATCGTAGAAACTTTTATTTTTGTTACGATGATTCTCCACTTCACTCTGAAATTATTTGAACTTTTCAAATGTTTTACACTTGTGTTTCATCAATTAGATATACTCATATCTGCTCAAATCATCTGTGACGATCAGAAAATAATGATACCTGCCACGAGCCTCAATATTCATCGGACCACATACATCAGTATGTATGATTTCCAACAAATCTGTTGCTCGCTCCATTGTTTCGGAGAACGGAGTCTTAGTCATCTTGCCCATGAGGCATGGTTCACAAGCATCAACTGATTCATAATCAAGTGATCCCAAAAGCCCATCAGCATGGATTTTCTTCATGCGCTTTACACCAATATGACCTAAACGACAGTGCCACAAATAAGTTGCACTATCATTATTAACTTTGCATCTTTTGGCTTCAATATTATGAATATGTGTATCACTACGATCGAGATCCAACAAACCATTTTATTGGGTGTATAACCATAGAAGGTTTTATTCATGTAAACAGAATAACAATTATTCTCTAACTTAAATGAATGACCGTATTGCAATAAACATGATCAAATCATATTCTTTCTCAATGCAAACACCAAATAACATTTATTTAGGTTCAACACTAATCCTGAAAGTATAGGGAGTGTGCGATGATGATCATATCATTCTTCAAACTACTTCCAACACACATCGTCACTTCACCCTTAACTAGTCTCTGTACATTCTGCAACTCCTGTTTCAAGTTACTACTCTTAGCAACTGAACTAGTATCAAATACCGAGGGGTTGCTATAAACACTAGTAAAGTACACATCAATAACATGTATATCCAATATACCTTTGTTCACCTTGCCATCCTTCTTATCCGCCAAATAATTGGGGCGGTTCCGCTTCTAGTGACCAGTTTCTTTGCAGTAGAAGCACTCAGTCTCAGGCTTAGGTCCAGACTTGGGCTTCTTCACTTGAGCAGCAACTTGCTTGCCATTCTTCTTGAAGTTCCCCTTCTTCCCTTTGCCTTTTTTTGAAACTAGTGGTCTTTGTCAACCATCAACACTTGATGCTTTTCTTGATTTCTACCTTCGTCAATTTCAGCATCACGAAGAGCTTGGGAATTACTCTTGTCATCCCTTGCATATTATAGTTCAACACTAAGTTCTAGTAACTCGGTGATAGTGACTAGAGAACTTTGTCAATTACTCTCTTATCTGGAAGATTAACTCCCACTTGATTTAAGCAATTGTAGTACTCAGACAATCTGAGCACATGCTCACTGGTAGTGCCACAAATAATTTGCACTATCATTATTAACTTTGCATCTTTTGGCTTCAATATTATGAAAATGTGTATCACCACGATCAAGATCCAACAAACCATTTTCATTGGGTGTATGACCATAGAAGGTTTTATTCATGTAAACAGAACAACAATTATTCTCTAACTTACATGAATAACCGTATTGCAATAAACATGATCCAATCATATTTATGCTCAACGCAAACACTAAATAACATTTATTTTAGGTTTAAAACTAATCGAAAGTATAGGGAGTGTGCGATGATGATCATATCAATCTTGGAACCATTTCCAATACACATCGTCACTTCACCCTTAACTAGTCTTTGTTCATTCTGCAACTCCTGTTTTGAGTTACTGTTCTTAGCAACTGAACTAGTATCAAATATTGAGGGGTTGCTATAAACATTAGTAAAGTACACATCAATAACATGTATATCAAATATACCTATGTTCACTTTGCCATCCTTCTTATCCGCCAATTACTTGGGGTAGTTCCGCTTCCAATGACCAGTCCCTTTGTAGTAGAAGCACTCAGTTTCAGGCTTAGGTCCAGACTTGGGTTTTTTCACCTGAGCAACAACTTGCTTGCCGTTCTTCTTGAAGTTCCCCTTTCTTCCCTTTGTCCATTTACTTGAAACTAGTGGTTTTGTTTACCATCAACACTTGATGCTTTTCTTGATTTCTACCTTCGTCGATTTCAGCATCACGAAGAGCTTGGGAATCGTTTCCGTTATCCCTTGCATATTATAGTTCATCACGAAGTTCTACTAACTTGGTGATGGTGACTAGAGAATTCTGTCAATCACTATTTTATCTGGAAGATTAACTCCCGCTTGATTCAAGCGATTGTAGTACCCAGACAATCTGAGCACATGCTCACTGCTTGAGCTATTCTCCTCCATCTTTTAGCTATAGAACTTGTTGGAGACTTCATATCTCTCAACTCGGGTATTTGCTTGAAATATTAACTTCAACTCCTGGAACATCTCATATGGTCCATGACGTTCAAAACATCTTTGAAGTCCCGATTCTAAGCCGTTTAAGCATGGTGCACTAAACTATCAAGTAGTCATCATATTGAGCTAGCCAAACGTTCATAACATCTGGATCTGCTCCTGCAATAGGTTTTTCACCTAGCGGTGCATCAAGGACATAATTCTTCTGTGCAGCAATGAGGATAAACCTCAGATCACAGATCCAATCCGCATCATTTCTACTAACATCTTTCAACTTAGTTTTCTCTAGGAACATATCAAAAATAAAACAGGGGAGCTATTGATCTACAACATAGATATGCCAATACTACCAGGACTAAGTTCATGATAAATTTAAGTTCAATTAATCATATTACTTACGAACTCCCACTTAGAAAGACATCCCTCTAATCTTCTAAGTGATCACGTGATCCAAATCATCTAAACCATAACCGATCATCACATGAAATGGAGTAGTTTTCAATGGTGAACATCACTATGTTGATCATATCTACTATATGATTCATGCTCGACCTTTCGGTCTCGGTGTTCCGAGGCCATATCTGCATATTCTAGGCTCGTCAAGTTTAACCTGAGTATTCTGTGTGTGCAAAAATGGCTTGCACCCATTGTAGATGGACGTTTGAGCTTATCACACCCGATCATCACGTGGTGTCTGGGCACGACGAACTTTGGCAACGGTGCATACTCAGGGAGAACACTTTTTCTCTTGAAATTTAGTGAGAGATCATCTTATAATGCTACCGTCAATCAAAGCAAGATAAGATGCATAAAGATAAACATCACATGCAATCAATATAAGTGATATGATATGGCCATCATCATCTTGTGCTTGTGATCTCCATCTCTGAAGCACCGTCATGATCACCATCGTCACCAGCGCGATACCTGGATCTCCATCATAGCATCATTGTCGTCTCGCCAATCTTATGCTTCAACGACTATCGCTACTTCTTAGTGATAAAGTAAAGTATTACAGGGCGATTGCATTGCATACAATAAAGCAACAACCATATGGCTCCTGCCAGTTGCCGATAACTCGGTTACAAAACATGACCATCTCATACAATAAAATTTAGCATCATGTCTTGACCATATCACATCACAACATGCCCTGCAAAAACAAGTTAGACGTCCAATACTTTGTTGTTGTAAGTTTTACGTGGTTGCTACGGGCTTAGCAAGAACCGTTCTTACCTACGCATCAAAATCACAACGATAGTTTGTCAAGTTGGTGCTGTTTTAACCTTCGCAAGGACTGGGCGTAGCCACACTCGGTTCAACTAAAGTTGGAGAAACTGACACCCCCAGCCACCTATGTGCAAAGCACGTCGGTAGAACCAGTCTCGCATAAGCGTACGCATAATGTCGGTCCGGGCCGCTTCATCCAACAATACCGCCGAACCGAAGTATGACATGCTGGTAAGCAGTATGACTTATATCGCCCACAACTCACTTGTGTTCTACTCATGCATATGACATCTACGCATAAAACCAGGCTCTGATACCACTATTGGGGAACATAGTAATTTCAAAAAACTTCCTACGCACACGCAAGATCATGGTGATGCATAGCAACGAGCGGGGAGAGTGTTGTCTACGTACCCTCGTAGTCCAAAAGCGGAAGCGTTAGCACAACGCGGTTGATGTAGTCCTACGTCTTCATGATCTGACCGATCAAGTACCGAACGTACGGCACCTCCGAGTTCTAGCACACGTTCAACCCGATGACGTCCCTCGAACTCCGATCCAGCCGAGTGTTGAGGGAGAGTTTCGTCAGCAGGACAGCGTGATGAAGATGTTGATGTTCTACCGACGCAAGGCTTCGCCTAAGCACCGCTACAGTAATATCAAGGTGGACTATGGTGGAGGGGGGCACCGCACACGACTAAAAGATCAAAAAATCAATTGTTGTATCTCTAGGGTGCCCCCTACCCCCGTATATAAAGGAGCAAAGGGGGGTGCGGCCGGCCTAAAGTGGGGTGTGCCGGCTGGAGTAGGACTCCCCCCTTTTCTTTATTGGACTAGGAGAGAGAGGGGAAAGAGGTGGAGGAGAAGAAGGAAGGGGGGCTCCACCCCCTCTCCTTGTCCTATTCGGACTAGGGGGGAGGGGGCGCGGCCCTTGCCCTGGCCGCCTCTCCTCTCTTCCTTCAAGGCCCACTAAGGCCCATTAAGTCCCCGGGGGGTTCCGGTAACCTCCCGGTAATCCGGTAAAATCCTGATCTCACCCGGAACACTTCCGATATCCAAGCATAGCCTTCCAATATATCAATATTTATGTATCGACCATTTCAAGACTCCTCGTCATGTCCGTGATCACATGCGGGACTCCGAACAACCTTCAGTACATCAAAACATATAAACTCATAATATAACTGTCATCGAAACGTTAAGCGTGCGGACCCTACGGGTTCGAGAAATATGTAGACATGACCGAGACATGTCTCCAGTCAATAACCAATAGCGGAACCTGGATGCTCATATTGGTTCCTACATATAATACGAAGATCTTTATCGGTCAAACCGCATAACAACATACGTTGTTCCCTTTGTCGTCGGTATGTTACTTGCCCGAGATTCGATCGTCGGTATCTCAATACCTAGTTCAATCTCGTTACTGGCAAGTCTCTTTACTCATTCCATAACACATCATCCCGCAACTAACTCATTAGTTGCAATGCTTGCAAGGCTTAAGTGATGTGCATTACCGAGAGGGCCCAGACATACCTCTCCGACAATCGGAGTGACAAATCCTAATCTCGAAATACGTCAACCCAAGAAGTACCTTCGGAGACACCTGTAGAACACCTTTATAATCACCCAATTACGTTGTCATGTTTGGTAGCACACAAAGTGTTCACCCAATTACGTAGTCATAGGAACATTCATATGTCATGAAGAAAGCAATAGCAACAAACTAATCGATCAAGTGCTATGCTAACGGAATGTGTCAAGTCAATCACATCATTCTCTAATGATGTGACCCCATTAATCAAATGACAACTCATGTCTATGGCTAGGAAACTTAACCATCTTTGATTCAACGAGCTAGTCAAGTAGAGGCATACTAGTGACACTCTGTTTGTCTATGTATTCACACATGTATTATGTTTCCAGTTAATACAATTCTAGCATAAATAATAAACATTTATCATGAAATAAGGAAATAAATAATAACTTTCTTATTACCTCTAGGGCATATTTCCTTCGAAGATGTCCCGGTTCTCACGGATGAACTCGATGAGCGCGCTTTCCTATTTCGCATCCAGGTTAGCGCTGATGCTGAACTGCCTGGATGAATCGCCAGGAACAAAGTCAACTAGCTTAGTCTCCTCAGCCGATTTAAATTTCAGCGCCAGATCATGCTCTATAGTTGGCTTTTTCAGAGAAGTCATATCTGTCGGATCAACATTGTCCTTATAGAACTTCTGCTCCTCTGTGGCACAAACTGACTCAGCATAAGCCGCATCACCGTCTTCACATTCCAAAGCAATCTTCCGGCTCCCATGCATTGTGATGGTCCCCTTATGACCCAGCATCTTAAACTGCAGATAAACAAAACAAGGCCTTGCCATGAACTTAGCATAAGCCGACCGTCCGAACAGGGCATGATATGGACTCCTGATTTTTACCACTTCAGAAGTCAACATCTCTCATCTTGAATCATGATCATCTCCAAAAGCAACCTCCAGAGCTATCTTGCCAACTGGGTATGCCGATTTACCAGGCACCACACCATGAAAAACGGTGTTCGGCGGTTTATGATTCTTATCTGTCAATCCCATGCGACGGAAGGTTTCATAGTAAAGGATATTGATACTGCTTCCTCCATCCATAAGTACCTTGGTGAACTTATAACCCCCAACCTGAGGTGCCACCACTAAGGCCAGATGACCCGGATTATCAACCCGGGGTGGATGATCCTCTCGACTCCACAAAATGGGCTGTTCAGACCAGCGTAGATAACGAGGTACCGCCGATTCAACGGAGTTCACGGCCCTTTTATGAAGCTTCTAATCGTGCTTGCATAAGCTAGTGGTGAAGACATGATATTTCCCACTATTCAACTGCTTCGGATTGCTCTGATAACCCGATTGTTGCTGCTGTTGATTCTCCTGATGGTTATAACCTCCCTGGTTGCCCTGACTGCTTTGATTGCCGTGTCCGGTTTGGTTGCCTTGGAATCCTGAACCGGAACTGCCACCACCATAACCCGACCCATGGAAACCGCCACCTGAACCGCCGGGCGCTCCATGGTTGTATTGAAAGAGATTTGAATTTTTTTGAACTCCCGCATAATGAAGCAATCCTTCCAAAGATGCGTAGCTGACCTTTCCTTCGACCCATGCTTTGGGCAAGGTTGATTTAGCAGGCGCTCAAGATTGGGACCTGACCCTCCACCCCGCTGGGGCGGTTTACCCTGACGCCGTTAACCGTTATCCGGGGTGTTGGTGTTAGCCACAAAGTCCGAGCTATTATCCGCCTTGCGTTTACCGTTGTTCACATGACCTGCCGGGTTATGTTGCTGCCCCTTTGCACTGCCATTCTTCTTTCCCTTCCCTAGCTTTTCATCCTCAGACTCAGGGTCCTTGGTGCTATCTGAATTGGCATACTTAACCAGAGCGGCCATAAGCGTTGCCATGTCATTCCAGTGACGTTTGAGCCTTCCCAACTTCAGTTTCAATGGTGTAAACCGGCAATTGCCTTCCAACGTCAAGACTGCTGTGTCAGCATTGATGCGGTCCGATGAATGCAAAATTGCTGAGACTCGCTTTACCCAATGGGTTGTAGACTCCCCATCCTCTTGAACACAGGTGGCTAGGTCAACAATTGACATGGGCTGCTTACATGTATCCTTAAAATTCTGGATAAACCGTCTTTTTAACTCAGCCCATGAGCCAATGGAGTTAGCTGGTAAACTTTTTAACCAAGTACGAGTTGTTCCTTCCAACATCATGGTGAAGTACTTAGCACACGCCGCATCATCCACATCCAGCATCTCCATCGCCATCTCATAGCTCTCGACCCATGACTCAGGGGGTAAATCGGTAGTGTAATTGGGCACCTTATGAGGGCCCTTGAAATCCTTGGTAGCCGCACGTTACACAAGGCTGGGGTGAGACATGGCACCCCCAAAGAACTGAAGACCACACCTGGCTCCACTGCAGTGGTAAGACGAACCGGAGTAAGCTGACGAGCCCCGTGCTGTGCTGCTAACTCGTCTTCTCGACATGCTCGACCATGATCCACCACATCCTGCGCATTAGCACCGCCACCCACCGGGTTATGCCCTCGTGGCAGGTTACGGTGTCGTGCACTGCTTGACACAGTCGGTTCATCAATATGCCTGCTGTAGCTCTGACTTGGACGGGGGGTGGAATGAATCCTCTCACGACTAGGCAAATAAGCCTGCTGCTGGGTTAAAGCTATCTGAAGGAGCTCTCTAGCCCATCGTGTCTCAACTGCCACTAGCGACTCGCCTTCGATTGGGAGAGCTACCAATCGTGAAGCGGCGGCCACGATGTTATCCAATGGGTTGGAGTAATGACCCGGAGGTGTTGGGATGTGTTGTGACAAGAAATTGTTCTGATGAGGCGGGTCCATCGTGCGCGGCTGAACCGGCGTCCCTGTTACCGGTGCCTCCCCCCGGTTTACCACTGGCTGGTTACTGCTTCCTGATCCTGGCGTGTTAAAGAGATTTCTTGCTTCATAAACCGGCGGAAGGTGCGACCGGTATCTTCTCCTCATGACATCATCTGACGCACTCTGATCCAGCATAAGCCGGTAAGCCTGAGCCTCTAACTCGGCCCGCTCTGTAGCCATCCTGGTGTTCTTTGCCGCCAGGTCTGCTTTAGCCTGAGTTATCTGATCTTTCACCTTTGCAACTTCTGCGTTATGCCGATCCTGATCTGCCGGGTTAACCACAACCATCAGCAATGTTGCCAACGCGTCGAATAAATCGGACAAAACTTAAGCCGGCGATGGTGCAGACCGTCCTGCCCCAGCTGGTGTTGCCTCTACTGAATCGGAGATCATTGGTGCTGCGGTAGAAGAGTGCTGCGCTGATTGTGTACCAGCCACGAAGATGGCAACCCGACTCGGCAGATCAAGGGGGTCCGGAATACTGTCACCATCGGAACCACCACTAATCCGGCCATCCTGCAGCTGATACAATGACTCGGTCTCTCCGGTTGAAGACTCGTCATTGGAGTAGACAACGGTTTCACCACCAGATGCCGATCTATCCTCATATTCCGCTCCATGGATGACACCTACAAAGACGCGCTTTACGGCGGGCTGAACCTCGACAGATCTTGCACGCTGAGCCATCTCGATGATGTTGGTGCAAATGTTCGGCTCAGGGCCCGGTTTGCCGATCTTGCCGATGAAGACATGAATTCCGCCAAAGGGGACCTGGTACCTGTACTCAATTGAGCCGGCCTCGGGGCTCCATCCCGTTTCGTCGATGTAGAGCTTGCTGCGACGACTCTTAGCCATCCAGCCCACAGCGTATCCCTTGAGTCCTTCGAAGCTACCCTTCAAGAACTCGAAACCATCGTGCGATAGCCCCATGGTGGGCGCCAACTGTTGTGGTTTTTTCACGGCAGATGTCCTCATGAAAGGACTTAATCATGGAGCTATCGCTACGGGTTAGCTTAAAGGGGTTAAAGCGGACAAAGGACGCAAGAGTTTATACTGGTTCGGCCCCTTACGGTGAAGGTAAAATCCTAATCCAGTTGTGATGGAATTGCTAGGGTTTTGATGACGAGGGAGCGCATCCGCTTTGCCTGGCTCTTGAGTTGTTGTGTGTTGTCCCTAAACCGCCACCGGGTCGTCCCTTTTACATACACAGGTTGACGCCCGACGGTTTACAGAATCCCGAGGCCGGTTCATAAACGTGCCCATCTCGGTTTCTACCTTTCCTTGCCTTACAACATAAGTTACATACCATATGGCGGTTTACATCTATGGGCCCTAATCACCTTTGGGCCCTGGGCCCTCATGTTAGATCTCCTTCATAAAGCGCCATCCCTTTTATCTTCATGGGCTTCAAACATGACTAACTCCTTGTGAACATAACCCGGCCCCTCATGGCCGATTTATACTTAATAGTAATATCCCCAACAGTTTGTGATTGGGTAATCCTTACCACTCATTTGTTCATATCCGTACCTTGTTGCTTTATTCATCTACCTTTATCTAAGTGGCTTCTCAACTTATGGACGTGTGATGATTTACTTTGGAATTCATTCGTTCATCCTTGTTCGAATGTTTATTGTGAGACTATATGTTGCAATTTCGATCCATTGATTCAGCTTGAATATCTGTCTTTCAAGATTCTAACGGATGTCACCCTCTTCAGGATGGCTCCTCCAACGCGTCAGAATCCAGACTGCAATGATGGGGATCAATTGAACCCTCCGTCACCACCTCCACCTCCGGAGGCATGGCAAGCAGTCATGGCAGCCACCAACACCAACACTCCGATGCTTTTGCAACTCTTGCAAGAGCGCAACCAAGGGCAAGGCAACCAAGGAAATCAAGGCCAAGGCAACAATCAGCCTCAGTTCGCTACCCTCAACCAGTTCCTCGCAAACCAGCCGAAGTCCTTCAGCAACTGTGTTGAGGGCACAGACACTGACGACTGGCTCGTGGACATCTGCAAACATTTTGAATGTAGCAATGTTAGGCGTGAGGACAAGGTAAAGTTTGCTTCATTTAAACTCAAGGACCAAGCTGCTGAGTGGTATCAACAATACAGAGATTCCAGAGGAGGTCGTATGATTACCTGGGATGATTTCCGCCCAGACTTCAAAGTTCATCACATTCCACCAAGTGTTTCTGAGAGAAAGCGTGAGGAGTTCCATAATCTCAAGCAAGGCAGCATGTTCGTGTATCAATACAATAACCAGTTTCAGAAACTTGCTCACTTCGCTAAACAAGACGTTCCTGATGAAAAGAGTATGATCTATCAATTCATAGGTGGCCTCAGAGAAGATCTGCCGTTAGCTCTCGTGCTTCTTGAGACGACCAAGTTCGATCAATTCTATAACATGGCACTAAAGCAAGAAGCTGCTCAGCTCAAGTGTGAGGCTTCAAAGAAGAGAGTCAGGGATGTAGTTCAATCTTCTTATTCATCACAAGTGGCAGCTAAGCAACAGAAGTTCTGGTTGCCTCCTCCTCCGTTTCGTCAGCCATACCAGCAAAAGAGCAAAGGTAGCAATGGATCTTCCCACCCACCCAAGCCAGTCTATCAAAACAAAGCTCGGTCTCAAACTCCAAGGTCAAGTGCTCCTTATCATCATCCGCTCTCAGAGGTTACTTGCAACAAGTGTCCGTAGAAAGGGCACTATGCAAGCAAGTGCTTCAACCAAAGGCGCCTTCCGCCTCCTCCTCCTGTGAGATCTTCCGGCAATGTAGTGGTCAAGCATAATCCCAAGCATGCTAAGGTGAACATGATGAACGTAGCTCAGGCAGAGGATTCTTCATATGTGATCATGGGTAACCTTCCAGTTAACTCTATTCATGCAAAATTTCTTTTCGACACTGGTGCATCGCATTATTTCATGTCAAGATCGTTTTTTCCAAGCATGATTTCACTACTTCACTTTTGGGTAAACCCATGGCTGTCATTTCTCCGGGTAAACGCTTGAGCTCTAGTTTGATAGCTCCTGATGTGTCTATCGAGATGGGAAACTATAAATTTCTGTCTTCTCCAATTGTTCTTGGTGACTCGGATATTGATCTAATTCTTGGCATGGACTAAATTTCTAAGCACAAGGCTCAGCTTGATTGTGCTGCCAGGGAAATTTAATTGACAGACTCTTCTAAGGAGGTGATCATCTATGCCGCTCGGGAAGAAACCATTCGACTATTTTCTCTCAATGAGAAGGGCGAGTTGAATGCCATCTCTCAGATTCCAGTCATTTGTGAATATCAAGACGTCTTTCCAGAAGAGCTTCCGGGAATGCCTCCTCACTGGCCAGTTGAATTCGTTATCGATCTTGAGCCTCGCACGGAACCTGTTTGCAAGCGTCCTTACAAGCTTGGACCAGAGGAGTTGAAGGAGTTGAAGAAACAACTTGATGAACAAGAGCGTATGGGTGTGATCAGATCGAGTTCATCTCCATGGGGTTGTGGTGTTCTTTTTGTCAAGAAGGATGGAACGGAACGATTTTGCGCCGACTACCGTCCATTGAACAAGAAGACAATAAAGAACAAGTATCCACTTCCCAACATCAATGAGCTATTCGACTAACTTAAAGGTGCCAAAGTATTCTCCAAGCTTGATCTCCGTATGGGTTATCATCAGATTCGCATTCGTGAACAAGATATCCCCAAGACAGCATTCCGAACAAACTATGGTTCTTATGAATATATTGTCATGTCTTTCGGCCTTGTCAATGCTCCTCCAACGTTGTCTCACATGATGAACTTCATCTTCAACCCTTACACAAATGATTTTGTCCTAGTGTATCTCGATGATATCTCGGTCTTTTCCAAGAATAAGGAGGATCATGCCAAGCATTTGAATTGGTGCTCGACAAGCTCAAAGAGCATCAATTCTATGTGAAGTTTTCCAAGTGTGAGTTCTGGCTTGACGAAGTTCTTTACCTTGGTCATATCATCTCCGCCAAGGGCATCGCTGTTAATCCCGAGAAGGTGTCTGCAATTGTGAATAGGGAACCTCCTCAGTATGTCAAGCAGCTCCGCAGTTTTCTTGGGCTTGCAAGCTATTGTCGAAGATTCATTGAGAATTTCTCTAAGATTGCAAAGCCTCTTTCCAACCTCCTCCAGAAGCATGTCAAGTATTTCTGGATGCCTGAATGTGACATTGATTTCAACACCCTCAAAGAGAAGCTGGTCACAGGTCCTTTCTTGACTCCTCCTGATGAATCCAAGCCATTCGAAGTTTTCTGTGATGCTTCCTTACAAGGTCTCGGTGCTGTGTTAATGCAAGAGAAGAAATTTTATGGCATATACCTCTCACCAGTTGAAGCCCAACGAAAGGAACTACCCCACTCACGATCTTGAGTTGGCGGCAGTTGTCCATGCATTATTAACGTGGAGACATATCTTGTTGGGAAGGAAAGTGGACATCTTCACAGATCATAAGAGCCTCAAGTACATCTTCACTCAACCCAACCTCAACCTCAGACAGACTCGATGGGTCGAAATGATTCAAGAATACAATCTGAGTATTGAATATACTCCAGACAAGGCCAATGTGATTGCAGATGCTTTGAGCACGAAGGCTTACTGCAACAGCTTAATTCTCAAGCCCTTCCAACTGGACCTTTGTGAAGCTTTCTGCAAACTGAATCTCCAAGTTGTTCCTCAAGGCTTTCTTGCGAACCTCCAAGTCTCTCCTACTTTGGAAGATCAAATTCGTGAGGCACAACTTCTTAATACCATGGTGAAGAAGGTGAAACATGAGATTGCCAAGAGCCAACCCAAATACAAGTGCTATCGCATTGATGACAAAGACACTCTATTCTTCGAGGACCCGATTGTGGTTCCTAAAGGTGATCTAAGGAAAGTCATTATGAATGAGGCACACAATTCCCTTCTATCCATTCATCCTGGAAGTACAAAGATGTACCATAACCTCAGGCAGTCGTATTGGTGGACTCGAATGAAGCGAGAGATTGCACAATTCGTGAATGAATGTGATGTCTATAGAAGGGTGAAAGCAGAACACCAACGACCAGCTGGTCTCCAACCTCTTGCTATTCCACAATGGAAGTTTGACCATATTGAAATGGATTTCGTGACTGGATTTCCCAAGTCCAAGCGCGGGAATGATGCTATCTTCGTTGTCATCGACAAGCTTACAAAAGTGGCTCATTTCCTTCCAATCAAAGAATCTATCACAACAACTCAGTTGGCAGAGCTATTCACCTCCAGGATTGTCTCCTTGCACGGTATTCCGCAATTGATCTCTTTGGATCGTGGAAGCATTTTCACCTCCAAGTTCTGGGACTCCTTCCGGAAGGCCATGGGCACCAACATTCGCTTCAGCATAGGTTTACATCCTCAAACTAGTGGCCAAGTCGAGCAAGTCAATCAAATCCTTGAAGATATGCTCAGGTCTTGTGTCATATCCTTTGGTATGAAGTGGGAAGATTGTCTTCCATATGCCGAGTTCTCCTACAACAACAGCTTCCAAGCGAGTTCGGGCAAGGCCCCATTCGAAATTCTCTATGGCAGAAAGTGTCGTACTCCTCTCAATTGGTCAGAGACTGGTGAACACCAACTTCTTGGCAATGACTTAATCACATAAGCTGAAGAAATGTGTAAAGTCATCCGTGAAAATCTCAAAGCCGCGCAATCGCGCCAGAAGAGTTACTATGATAGCAAGCACCGTGACTTGGCTTTCGAGATCGGAGACCATGTCTACCTCCACGTCTCTCCAATGAAAGGTACTCGTCGCTTCGGTATCAAAGGGAAGCTTGCCCCTAGATACGTGGGTCCTTTCAAGATCATTGGCAAAAGAGGTGACCTCGCCTATCAACTTGAGCTTCCGTCCAACTTCACAAATGTGCACGATGTGTTTCACGTCACAGCTTCGCAAGTGTTTCAAGACTCCTGAGTGCACTATCAACTTCGAAGAGATTGATCTCCAAGAAGTCTTGTCTTATCATGAGCATCCTGTTGCTATTCTTCAAGAAACCGAGTGCAAGACTCGCAACAAGTCAATCAAATTCCTGAAAGTGAAGTGGTCACACCATTCTGACCGAGAAGCCACCTGGGAACGCGAGGACCACCTCCGTTCCGAATATCTGGAGTTCTTTCAGTCCTAGATCTCGGGACGAGATCCTCTCGTAGTGGTGGAGTGTTGTAACACCCCGGATGTAACTTGCCATATTCGTAACTCCGACTCTTGCCATTTTCGGCTTTAAGTTATGAGATTCCCTTAGTAGTTGGGTTCTGTCTTTCGTTTTGCATTTTGTTCATGTCATGCATTTCATATCATGTCATCATGTGCATCACATTTGCATAAGTGTTCGTCTCATGCGTCCGAACCTTTTCCTCGTTGTCCATTTCGCAATCCGACACTCCCACATGCACCGGCGCACCCCTCTTGTCTCTTTTCGTGAGAGGGAGTAAAACATTCTCGGAATGGGCTGAGATTTGTCAAGTGGCCCTGGTACACCACCGGTAGACTACCTGTCAAATTTCATTCCATTTGGAGGCCGTTTGATGCTCCAACGGTTAACCAGGTAACCACAAAAGCCTCTTTTGTGTTGCAGGCCAACACCCCTCCAAAACAGCCCAATAACCCATATAACTCATCTCCACGTCCTCCGCCGTCGGATCACGATCATGTGGGCGAAAACTGCACCGCATTTGGACACTCCAAACTCCCTCTACCTATAAATATGTGTCTCCCTCCGAAATCCACGGTTGAAACCCTAAAAACATCATCCCCCGCCGCCGCCGGACGAATCCCGCTGCCGCCCCGCTCTAGTGAGAGGGCGCCACGTGTCTCACCGCAGCCTCCTGCCGCTGTGGCCCGCTGCCTCCGCGTCAGCCCCGCCGTCAACGCCGCGCATCGCCGCCCGAGCCCTCATGCTCCGCCTCGCCGCCGGTCGCCGCCACCCCACGCCAGTCAGCGCACCGCCGCCCGCGTCTTCCGGGTCCGCGCACCACCTCGCGCCAGCTCCGGCCGGGCCCCTCCTCCGGCGTCAAGCTCCGGCACCGCGTACCTCCACACTCCGGCGAGCCCCGTTCGGCCGGCCATCTGCCTCCAACTTTGGCTCTATCCATCCATGCCCCTGTTTGCAATTATGGAGTTGTCTAGCATGTCATTTGCTTGCTCTACGTTTGCTATAAAATGTCCTGGCAGAATGTTAACATGTTAATCAATATTGTCATGGTTGTTGCTAGTGATCCATGCATTCTATGAACATGCTCTTGCCATGGTTAGCTTCATGAACATGTCATCTTGCTGTTGGTATGCTTGTTTTTTCATGCAATGCTTTGTGATGAGTGGCTTGAGCTTGCAAAGTTGCTATCATAATTCTGTTTATGCCATGCTCTGTTTTTCTGTTTTCTGAAACTGTTAATAAATCTTGCTATGTTTACATGGGTGCCATCATATCTTGTGTGCCCTTTTGGCTCATGTTCAGTAAGGGACTTTTGATCTATGCTTTTAGTAGAATCATGCCATGCCTTTGTTTGCTACGATATGTTCTGGTAGCTTGTTGTTTTCTTGCTCTAAACATTGCTTCCTGATGTTGTTTTTTGCCATTCTTGTTTGAACCAGTTCTAGTGTGTTTTAGCCGTAGCTCAGTGTTCATGTTTTGTCAAGCATCTCTTGTACATCACTGCCATATGCTTTGTTGCTATATTGAAGTGTAGTAGCTTAGTTTCTTGTTGCGTTCTAAAGGGCATTATGTTGTTAATCGCAGTTTTGTGGCATCCTTGTGATGCTTGCCTTTTGCAAACCGTGCATCCGTTTCCGGTGATCTTTATATCGATTTCAACCGAAATCATCTCATCTTTCCAGCGGCATACTTGGTTTTCCAAGTTGATGCCTTTATCATTCTTTCCCTTCCGGAGCACGCACACGCATTGCATATCATGTCTTGCATATCATGCCATATATTGCATCATGTTGCTTGTGCATTGCACCATGATTGATTGTTGTTCCAGTGCTTGTGTTCTTGCCTTGGGTAGAGCCGGGAGACGAGTACGTGACCGAGGAACCTGTTGAGTACGCTTACAAGGATCAAGCTTTCAACAACTCCGAGAACTTTGCAGGCAAGATGACCATACCCTCGAAATCAATTCTATCTTTGCTTGCTAATTGTTCGTTCTATCGCTATGTCGCTCTACCTACCACTTGCTATATCATGCCTCCCATATTACCATGTCAAGCCTTTAACCCACCTTTCCTAGCAAACCGTTGTTTGGCCATGTTACCGCTTTTGCTCAGCCCCTCTTATAGCGTTGCTAGTTGCAGGTGAAGTTGAAGTTTGTTCCATGTTGGAACATGGATATTGTTGGGATATCATTATTATATCTTATTTACTTTAATGCATCTATATACTTGGTAAAGGGTGGAAGGCTCGGCCTTATGCCTGGTGTTTTGTTCCACTCTTGCCGCCCTAGTTTCCATCATACCGGTGTTATGTTCGTTGATTTTGCGTTCCTTACGCGGTTGGGTGTTATGGGAACCCCTTGACAGTTAGCCTTGAATAAAACTCCTCCAGCAAGGCCCAACCTTGGTTTTACCATTTGCCTACCGACCACCATATACCTTTTCCCCTGTGTTCTACAGACTCAAGGGTCATCTTTATTTTAACCCCCCCGGTCCAGTGCTCCTCTGAGTGTTGGTCTGAAACGGGCAACCTGCGTGGCCACCTTGGGGCAACTTAAGGGCCGGTTTTACTTGTAGCTTGACCTATCCGGTGTGCCCTGAGAACGAGATACGTGAGACTCCTATCGGGATTTGTCGGCACATCGGGCGGCTTTGCTGGTCTTGTTTTACCATTGTCGAAATGTCTTGTAACGGGATTTTGAGACTGATCGGGTCTTCCCGGGAGAAGGAATATCCTTCGTTGACCATGAGAGCTTGTGATGGGCTAAGTTGGGACACTCCAGTAGGGTATAAACTTTTGAGAGCCGTGCCCGCGGTTATGTAGCAGATGGGAATTTGTTAATATCCGGTTGTAGAGAACTTGACACTTAACTTAATTAAAATGAATCATACACGTGTGTAGCCGTGATGGTCTCTTTTTGGCGGAGTCCAGGAAGTGAACACGGCCTTGTGTAATGCTTGAACCAGATCTTGCCTTGTATACGCAAAGTCCAGCGTACCTTATTTATAAGGCCACGACCGATTGGAAAAAGCCCCAGCAATCGATCTATCAATACAAACTACTTTTTCACGTACGTCTATTTTCTGTCGCTACTTCCTGCCAAGCCCCAGCAGCCCTAGGGTTTGGCGATCTTTACCGTTTTGCGCTGGAAAGCGGCCGGTTCTCCTCCACTAAAGCGAGGAAATCTTTGTTGCTTTTCCCGTAAATCAATCGTTCGTCATCACGAAAGCACGACAAATATCCTGGTGTTGTGCAGCGATTTCGCATGCCAACACAATTGGCGACTCCGCTGGGGACGAGAAGGAGAAGAGCTACACGATGAGTACTGAGTCCAAGAACGGGAGTGACATCGACCCGGAGAACGTCATCGCCGTCACACTCGACGATCTGTCGAAAGATGTTCGGCGCGAGCTTGAAGAGGAGCTGGAGAAAGAAAAGGTTGAGAGGTTGAAGCTGAAGTTGGATGGATACGCGAAGACGAGGAACGGTGTCGTCAAAAAGGTAGTTCCGAGCCCTTCCGATGCTCAGGTAAAAAACTCAACCGAAGAAATTGCTCACCTGACGTGTCCGTAGCTAGTAAATATGGTTCTAATATGGAAAATACGGTGCGTACAATTACTAAATCAGTAGCTAATAGACTTGAAGAATTTAAGGTGCAGTTTAATAAAGATCTTGAAAATTGTCTACCTGGTCATGTACGCTCATTAGTGCTGCAAGTCAATGATGAGTATTCTGGAAAAAGACCGATGCCAATAGACAGTAGCGGATTTAACAATTTGCCAAGTAATATACATACGCCTAGTGCATCGGCTAATGCTATACAGCCTTACGCCTCTTTAAACAATAATCTAGATGGTCGGAACTATGTTGGTAGTTCGGCTAATAATTTTGTTCCTAGTACTAATGCTCCTATTGTTTCGACTTCGGTTCCAGAAAATCACAATAGCAATAACCGAAGTTTTGGATTTAATTCTAATATGCAGCAGCCTTGTTATCAGACAGTGGCATATAGTACTCCACTGCTGCCGCCTGTCAGTACCGGGGTTCCGTATGGGCCGGTTCCTGATTCATATTTTAGTGGGTCTCCGTTGCAAACTTCGCATGCTCCAATTTCTTTGTCGGAATTTCCACCACGTGCTGGTGTTCCATCTTCTCCACAAGACAATTCTCTACAGCCCAATAATAATTTTAAGGATCAGCTTGCTAACATACTTAGAGAATTTGGTTTAGAACCTAAGGGTAGAGCACGTGCATATCAAAAACCATACCCTGATTATTTTGACTCGACACCATATCCTCGTGGTTTTAGAATTCCAGATTTTGTTAAATTTACGGGGGAAGATGGTGGATCTACTTTTGAGCATGTGGGACAATTTTTAGCACAATGCAGCGAGGTTGGCACATCGGATGTTTTTAGATTAAAATTGTTTCCATTATCTTTATCCGGTACTGCATTTACTTGGTTTACATCGCTTCCTCCTAATTCTATTTCAACATGGGCACAATTGGAGCAAAAATTTCATGAGTATTTTTATAGCAGTGAAATAGAACTTTGACTTTCAGATTTAACTATGGTTAGGCAGAAATATAATGAGCATATTCATGATTATATTAGGAGGTTTAGAGATGTCAAAAACCAATGTTTCAGCTTGACCATAGCCGAAAAGGATTTAGCCGATCTTGCCTTTTCGGGTCTACTTGCTCATATTAAGGATAAACTAGAAGGGCAAGAATTTTTAGATGTCAATCAAGTTTTGCAGAAGGCTTTGGCGCAAGAAAACCGGGCTAAGGAAATTAAATAATATAGCCGGTTTAAAGATAATAGAAATAAAGAGAAAGATAACCATGTAGTTAATGCCTTAGATTATGATAGTGATTCGGCTAGTGAGGATGATGTTAATATATGTGTAGCCGAATGGGTTCAAGCGCCAAAGTTAAAACCTTTTGCATGTTCTACTTTAAAACCCACACCTGCTAGAAGAGATGAAATTAAATATACTTTTGATGTAAGCAAGTGTGATAGAATTTTTGATATGTTACTGCAAAATAAATTAATTAGAGTGAGGGAGGGTCATGTAATTCCACCTCCAGAAGAATTGGGTAGAAGAGCTTATTGTAAGTGGCACAATTCTTTTTCTCATGCTACTAATGATTGTAACATGTTTCGTCGACAGGTGCAATCGGCCATCAATGAAGGACGATTGGCGTTTACAGAAGGTTCTAAGATGAAGCTCGGTAGCGACCCTTTTCCTATCAATGTGGTCGAGCTTGAGAATAAAAAATGCTTATTCGGTCGGATCAGACCGAATCCGCAAGAGAGAAAAACATTGTTGATAACAGCGCTCCTCCAAGGATGATCAAACCAAAAAATCCAGAAATAGGAGTGTGGAAAGTCAACGGAGGGAGGAGACAAGCTCCAAGGCCAAAGCCGACAGTTAGCATGTTGTTGGAAAAATATACCTCACACAAGACCAACAATGAGTTTAATCGGCTCGGAGGTAATAAGCATCCTAGGTCTCCTTCTGGACATGGCGTTCATGAGCAATGGCAAGGAGATTGGTATGACCAGCAACCATATTTTGCAATAGTTTCCTCCATGTATCCATAGTTTCCTCCATGGGGATTTAATCCTTGGGCGCCATATCCTACAGGACCAGCAGGTTATTTTCAGCCGGGATGGATTCCGCCGAGGCCTATGTTTCGACCAAACATGCATGAGAAAAGGGCTCGGTTCAATGAGGAGGCTAGATCACATGATGCTATTGATATTCGAGGAGGTCGATCACCGATACGCAGTGCAGAACGCAACAACTATAAGGGCGACCACAAGCGCGTATGGATGCCGGTGAAACGTGTCGATCCTAAACCCAGAAAAAGTATAGATGATTTAGATGCTGCTCATGGTCTAAAAATAGTGGAACACCAGTCAGATGATGGTGTTGTCAATTGTACAGAAACAAGCGGCGTCTCAAAAGAAGCTCTCGGTACAGAGGAGAAAAGTGACGGCGTGAAGTTGCGGCAAGCTGGCCAATCTAATCAATTTGGAGAGAAAGCTAATTCTGGGCATAACCTGCATGCATGTTTAGACAAGGAATGTGTTGTATCCTCACGTACTAGTCAACAGAATAAATCGGCAAGTTCATATGCTGATTTAGTTATGAGAAATTGTGGCCCAGGAACGTCCAAGAGTTTGTGTCCAACGGGTTTCAAGTATAACAGCAGCACACATACATGTTGGGATTCAAATAATGTACGCGGCCAGGATTTTAATGCTAGTAAAGTATACAATCAGCAAGGAGGTTTTTCAGCCAAAGACAAAGCATTTGTCCCAGTAACAACAATACGTTAGTACAGGCCAAAGGATCCGGGGGGCAGCAAAATTAAGTCAGTCGCGCCATGGACTAAACCAGCACCTCAGTGGTGCCTGAAGGGGATTACTCACACTCAGAAACGACGTGTACAGCATCTACGGACATTAGAAATAAAGGAAGAAATAACTGAGAAGAAGCGCGATAGATGGTTCAATCAGGATAAACCAATGGCACCTACAAAGACTTGGAAGGGGAAGCGCATTGCAGCAGAAGAAAATAAAAATACGGATGACACAATTATTGTTGAAAATTCAGAGGAAGATAGAGAGGTACCAACTGATATGGGTGTTAATATGGTGTTCGCATTGCCTGCGGAATTTCGCGCGCCCGAGGCTGAAATTGCTGAACTTGTTCTTGGCCCACAGAAGGCTACATTTGTGAAACCAGGAAGCACGGTCAGCACCTAAAGCCATTATTTATCAGAGGTCATATTGATGGTAAGCCTATTGGTTGCATGCTTGTTGATGGCGGTGCAGGTGTTAATATTATGCCCGTTTCGGTATTTTCTAAACTGAACCAAAAAGAGAGTGAGTTAATGAAGACCAATATGGGACTTAGTGGGTTCTCAGGGGAATTGTCCGAGGCTAAGGGTGTTATTTCTATGGAGCTCACAGTCGGAAGTAAAACGTTGCCGACTGCGTTTTTTGTTGTTGATGTCAAAGGCTGATATAATATTTTGTTAGGACACGACTTGATTCATGCAAATTGTTGCATCCCTTCTACTTTACATCAGTGCTTAATTCAGTGGGTTAATGATGACATGGAGGTGATTGAGGCTGATAATTCTTCATGCATTGCTTTGACGGACGCGCCGGTTGATTGGCAACACGGTGAGATGCGATGTTTAACCGGTAGGGATTTATCGGACTATGATTATATCAATATTGGTAGAGATGGCTTTGTACCTATAAATGCATAGCCGGCTAACGTAGCTCGGCTTAATGATTTATCTATATAAATGATGAATAAAGACGACAGTATTAAGTGGCCGCAAAGACGCACGGAGGAGTATCGTTCCGGAAAGAACGATATGCATGAAGCTATTGAAGATTTTGATAACATGGAAAAGCTTGGACAGGGATTCTCATCGGCTGATCCACTTGAAGAAATTGATATTGGTGATGGAAGTATTCCGAGACCTACATTTATCAAAGCTAGCTTGAAAGCCGATCAGAAAAGTAAGGTATGTTTATTACTTAAAGAATTCGTTGATTGCTTTGCTTGGAATTATACTGAGATGCCCGGTTTGAGTAGAGATTTAGTAGAGCATAGATTACCTATTAAATCTGGTTTTAGGCCGCATAAAGAACCTCGTAGAAGTTTCAATCCTAATTTGTATGACCGCATCAAAGAAGAAGTTGATCGGTTGTTAAAAGCTAAGTTTATTCGGCCGTGTAGATATGCAGATTGGGTTTCTAATATTGTGCCCGTGGAAAGGAAAAATACTGGTAATATTAGAATCTGTGTTGATTTTAGAGATTTGAATAAGGCTACTCCGAAAGATGAATATCCTATGCCTATAGCCGACATGCTTATTAATGATGCATCAGGACATAAAGTGATTAGCTTTTTAGATGGTAATGCGGGTTATAATCAGATATTTATGGCCGAACAAGATATGTCTAAGACTGCTTTTCGTTGCCCAGGTTTTGTTGGTTTATTTGAGTGGGTCGTTATGACATTTGGGTTGAAAAATGCCGGCGCTACATACCAACGAGCTACGAATTTAATTTTCATGATCTTCTAGGTATTGTACTAGAAATATATATATTGATGACATAGTTGTTAAATCGGATGGGTTTGATCATCATTTAGCCCATTTAAGATTAGCTTTTGAAAGGATGCGCCGGTATGGATTAAAAATGAACCCACTCAAACGTGCTTTTGGCGTGTCGGCTGGCAAGTTTTTAGGCTTCATAATTCATGAAAATGGCATAGAGATTGACCCTAAGAAAGTGGAGGCAATTAGAAATTTAGAGGAACCCACATGTAAAAGGGATGTGCAAAAGTTGTTAGGAAAAATTAATTACTTGAGACGATTCATATCTAACCTTGCAGGTAAAATTGAATCGTTTGTTCCTATACTTCGGCTAAAGAATGAAGCCGGATTTACTTGGGGGGCAGAGCAACAAGATGCTTTTAATTATATAAAGCGATGCTTGTCGAATCCTCCAATATTGCAGGCGCCCAAGTCCGGTGCACCGTTCAGGCTGTACATTGCTGCAGAAGATAAGGTGATCGGTGCGGTGTTGGCGCAAGAGGTCAGCGGTAAAGAATACATCATTGCATACTTAAGTCGTCGTTTACTTGACGCCGAAAGTCGGGTGCACTTGGTCCTAGTACAGTTGAACAACTAGCTGTACAATGTACTGCAGATTTAGTGCATCGATCACAAATGACCGAATTAGCAAATAAATTAGAATTAAGTGATTGGAGAGTTCCTCTAGTTAATCATTTAAAGGATCCAAGTCAAACAAGAGATAGGAAAATTCGGCGACAAGCTTTAAAATATACTTTGTTTAATGACGAGTTGTATCGCCGAACAATAGATGGGTTATTTTTAAAATGCTTGGATTCTGATCAGTCTAGAATAGCTATGGGTGAAGTGCACGAAGGAATATGTGGAACACATCAGTCGGCTGACAAAATGTGATGGTTATTAAAACGAGCAGGGTTTTATTGGCCGAATTTGTTAGAGGATTGTTTTCGGTATTATAAAGGTTGTCAGGCATGTCAAAAATTTGGTAATGTACAGTTAGCGCCCGCGTCTATGTTAAAACCCATAATTAGGCCATGGCCATTTAGAGGATGGGGTTTAGATTTTATTGGTGAGATACATCCTTCGTCTTCTAAAAGACATCGCTTCGTCCTAGTTGCTACAGATTATTTTACTAAATGGACTGAAGCAGTTCCTTTGAAAAATATGACTCATAAAGAGGTTATTACTTTTGTTTTAGAGCATATTATTCACAGATTCGGTATTCCTCAAACTTTAACTACTGATCAAGGTGCTTCTTTTATGTCTCATCAATTTCGTGAATTTGCCGAACCTTTAGGAATTAAGTTGTTAAATTCGTCGCCTTATTATGCTCAAGCTAATGGACAGGCCGAATCTAGCAATAAAACTTTAATTAAACTTATAAAGAAGAAAATTGAGGAACATCCGAAAAGGTGGCATGAGGTACTTTCGGAAGCTTTATGGGCTCATCGGATATCTAAGCACGGAGCGACTCAAGTAGCACCGTATGATCTAGTATATAGCTAGGAGGCGGTGTTACCCATAGAGGTTAATTTAGAAGCTCTTAGAGTGGCCAGACAAAATGATTTGTCGGCTATAGATTATAATGAACAGATGATGGATAAGATAGATGACATTTCAGAAGAGAGATTAAGAGCTTTGCGAGAAATTGAGAAGGAGAAATTAAGAGTAGCCAAGGCTTATAATAAAAAGGTGAGAGAAAAATCGTTTCAAATAGGAGATTTAGTGTGGAAAACGATTTTACCTATTGGAACTAAAGATAGGAAATTCGGCAAATGGTCGCCAAGTTGGGAAGGCTCGTATAAGGTTGTAGAGATCGTTCCTGGAAATTCATATTTTGTACAATCTTTGCAGGGAGAGAAGTTGCCCAAAGCTCTCAATGGGAAATATTTGAAGAAGTACTATCCTAGCATGTGGCAGGAGGCTTGAGCAAATTTGGCTGATATATTATTTGAGATATCGCCCTAAGAAATAACATGGCTGGTGGATTGATCAACATCGCCCTAAGATATTGTTATGGTGTTTTTGATAAATCCAAATGTAACAAAAACAGGGGGGCATGTGTTGAATGTATAATTTGGCTGCTAGGTATTCTACGGGCCAAATTAATTTAAATGTGTGGTTGACATATATGCTTTTGGACTTGCTATTTATTTTGAAATGCAGGCTTGTCAGGTGTAAGAAGTTATTTTACCCAAGACAAGTATATAGAATTCTGTATGGACTAGCGGCTACATGGACAAATTCTCATGTGCTGGGCTAAACCGTGGTTGTTAAGATGAAGGAACTTTAGCATGGGCAATGAAGTCACCTAAACAAAGCAAGCACAGATGGTGGGTCATTAGTCCTTATTATATAGTGTGATAGCGACCTTGCCAGAATATTTTATTCATATATCCAAGAGTCTTTGTACGTGAATATGGCCTAGATACGTACTACAGATAGCATGCAGATTTTGTACGCATGTATTACACGGTAACCGAATCGAGTCCTGTTCGGTTTTAGTTTTGGAGTTGTATTCCTGTACGGCAAGGCATGCTACGTAACCAGGTCTTGCCTTGTATACGCAAAGTCGAGCGTACCTTATTTATAAGGCCACGATCGATTGGAAAAAGCCCCATCAATCGATCTATCAATACAAACTACTTTTTCACGTACGTCTATTTTCTGTCGCTACTTCCTGCCGAGCCCTAGCAGCCCTAGGGTTTGGCGATCTTTGCCGTTTTGCGCTGGAAAGCGGCCGGTTCTCCTCCACGAAAGAGAGGAAATCTTTGTTGCTTTGCCCGTTAAGCAATTGTTCGTCGTCACGAAAGCACGACAAATATCCTGGTGTTGCGCGGCGATTTCGCATGCCAACAATTACCCCTCTTGTGATAAGCCTACCATCCGGCTATGCCTCTAAGTCATGCCCCGACACATGGGAGATATAACCGCATTTTGGGTGTTACAGCGGGTGCTTGGCATCTTGCCAGATGGTGGGAATCGGGTTAGAAACGTCAAGGATGATGACGCTGCGCTGGCTGTCAGGGTCCGATAAGGAGATCTAGAACCGCCGAGTAGGGTGTTTGTGGAGCGGCTCCGGTAGGGTTGACTATGGTGTGGATGAAGCGGATCTGATACCATGGATGAGGGCGTCGGTGAAGCTGCTTCGGTAGGGTGGACTACGGTGTGGGCGAAGCGGATCTAAGGCCATGTACGAGGGCGTTGGTGAAGCTGCTCTGGTGGTTGGGTCCAGGATGGTGTCGATGATGCGGATTTGTGGCCATGGACGGGGCGTCAGAAGCTGCTCCGGTAGGTAGGACGAGGGTGCGATGAAGCGGATCTGAGGCCGTGGACTTGTGCGTTGGCGAAGCGGCCCCAGTAGGGTTGAGAATGGTATAAGCGAAGCTACTCCGGCAGGGTTGATGATGGTGTCGGTGAAGCGGCTCCAGTAGGGTTGAGGAAGGTGTCGGTGAAGAGGATCAGAGGCTCTGGACGGAGGCATCGGTGGGGCGGCTCTGGGGGTGTGTGGACGAAGCGTCTCCGGTGGGGAGTACGAAGGAGCCGCTGTAGATTGATACGTCTCCAACGTATCTATAATTTTTGATTGGTTCATGCTATATTATCTACTGTTTTGGGCAATATTGGGCTTTATTATCCACTTTTATATTATTTTTGGGACTAACCTATTAACCGGAGGCCCAGCCCAGATTTGCTGTTTTATGCCTATTTCAGTGTTACCTTGCTTTTTTTATATTTTCAGATTACAAATACCTTTATCTACCATCCATATACCACTGGTATCACCATCTCTTTGCCGAACAAGTGCACCTATACAATTTACCATTGTATTGGGTGTGTTGGTGACACAAGAGACTCTTTGTTATTTGGTTGAAGGGTTGCTTGAGAGAGACCATCTTCATCCTACGCCTCCTACGGATTGATAAATCTTAGGTCATCCACTTGAGGGAAATTTGCTACTGTCCTACAAACCTCTGCACTTGGAGGCCCAACAACGTCTACAAGAAGAAGGTTGTGTAGTAGACATCACAGATGCACTGCGATTGACGACAGTACCGGCGAAGCATATCTAGCGTGGTGGACAAGGCCGACACTAAATGGGCTATGATACAGTGGTGGATGAGCAGTCTACTTGTTTCTAGGGGAGGTGGGAGGGGTAGATGCGGCCATAGAAGAAGATCCGACGAGGTGGACTCCGCTGGCAGTGAATGAGCTCTGTTACGCCAGTGGATGAGAAGTCCAGGGTTTCGAGAGGGGAGGGGTAGAAAGGCCGATGAAGTACGGACAACATGATGTAAGATTCTCTGGTGCTGTGGAGTTAGTCATTTTTGCGGGAGGGGGAGAGGAAATGGGGGTGCCGTGTGGGGGGGGGACTGGAAGTTATCAAAGCAGCCCCGTCCTATTATGTAAATGAGGGTCTTGATGTAACTATTGTTCTCTGTGTACCAAGGACAAAAGGGGAATTTCGCATGCTAAAGACTAGTTGGCGGAAATTTTAGAAGGAGGCGGGAGATTTTTGCTGCCCGCGGGATCGTTCATATCCAGTTTCAACTAATTTTGGACAGTGCTAGCGAGAAGGTCATGCGAGACTGTGTACACGGGGCACACATCAACAGTTAATAACTGGTGTGAAGTCCACCCCAGAAAAAAGACAATAACTCGGGATGATGCACCGATAACTTGGACGTTCACACAGGCACGACCAATCGTACGGGTATAGAGGAGCGTTCACAAAAAGGGATCAAACGCTCAGCCTATGCATTTCTCGTGTAAATAGATAATTTAGTGCCATTAGTTATTTACTTTAAACATGATGCATTGACATGCTATTGTAGAGGCGCCCAAAAAGAAATGGATATTGTAGTCCCACAAAAGAAATGGATATTGTAGTCTGCTACTTAAAAGTGTTACCTCACATGATTACATAGCCTCCATTTCATAAGTTGCATACCCATTGAATTCATATATGAATATTACATATATTACTTGATAATAGAACCTTAAATCATCCAAGATTAATGAATTTGAATGCAAGACTAACAATGGTGCATGTATGATACGTCTCCAACGTATCTATAATTTTTAATTGTTCCATGCTATTATATTATGTGTTTTGGATGTTTTATATGCATTATTATGCTATTTTATATGATTTTTGGGACTAACCTATTAACCTAGAGCCCAGTGCTAGTTTTTGTTTTTTCCTTGTTTTAGAGTTCTGCAGAAAAGGAATACCAAATGGAGTCCAAACGGAATAAAACTTTCGCCATAATGTTTCTTGGACCAGAAGACACCCAGGAGACTTGGAGTGCAAGTCAGAGGAGCCTCGAGGCGGCCACAAGGGTGGAGAGCGTGCCCAGGGAGGTGGGGCGCGCCCCCCGACCTTGTGGGCCCCTCGTAGCTCCCCTGACCTAATTCTTTCACCTATATATACTCGTATACCCCAAAAACATCCCGCGGAGCCATGAAACCACTTTTCCTCTGCCGCAACCTTCTGTACCCGTGAGATCCCATCTTGGGGCCTTTTCTGGCATCCTGATGGAAGGGGGAATCAATCACAGAGGGATTCTACATCAACACAATTGCCTCTCCGATGAAGCGTGAGTAGTTTACTTTAGACCTACGGGTCCATAGCTAGTAGCTAGATGGCTTCTTCTCTCTTTTTGATTCTCAATACAAAGTTCTCCTCGATGTTCTTCGAGATCTATTCGATGTAATACTCTTTTGCGGTGTGTTTTCCGAGATCCGATGAATTGTGGATTTATGATTAGCTTATCTATGAATATTATTTGAATCTCCTATGAATTCTTATATGCATGATTTGATATCTTTGCAAGTCTCTTCGAAGTATCGATTTGGTTTGGCCAACTAGATTGGTTTTTTTGCAATGGGAGAAGTGCTTAACTTTGGGTTCAATCTTGCGGTGTCCTTTCCCAGTGACAGTAGGGGCAGCAAGGCACATATTGTATTGTTGCCATCGAGGATAACAAGATGGGGTTTTCATCATATTGATTGAGTTAATTCCTCTACATCATGTCACCTTGCTTAAGGCGTTACTCGGTTCTTATGAACTTAATACTCTAGATGCAGGCTGGATAGCGGTCGATGTGTGGAGTAACAGTAGTAGATGCAGAATCGTTTCGGTCTACTTGACACGGATGTGATGCCTATATTCATGATCATTGCTTTAGATATCGTCATAACTTTGCGCTTTTGTATCAATTGCTCGGCAGAAGTGTGTTCACCCACAGTAATAACTTCTATCTTGAGAGAAGCCTCTAGTGAAAATATGGCCCTGGGGTCTATTTTCCATCATATAAGTTTCCGATCTACACTTTTAGTTTCCGATTTACTCTCTTTGCAATCTTTTACTTTCCGTTCCATAAGACAAAAATATTACTTTACCGTTTATCCATCTCTATCAGATCTCACTTTGCAAATAACCGCTAAGGGATTGATAACACCTTTGTCGCGTTGGTTGCAAGTTGGTGTTTGTTTGTACAGGTATTCAGTGGCTTGTTGCGTAGTCTCCTGCTTGATTGATACCGTGGTTCTCAAAACTGATGGAAATACTTACCCTCCTTTGTTGCATCACCCTTTCCTCTTCAAGGGAAAAACCAACGCAAGCTCAAGAGGTAGCAAGAATGATTTCTGGCGCCGTTGTCGGGGAGATTTACACCAAGCCAAGACATGCCAAGTACCCATCATAAAATCTCATCTCTTGCATTACATTATTCGCCATCCACCTCTCGTTTTCCTCTCCCCCACTTCTAAAATGATTTTCAAAAAGATTTACCTTTTCTTTGCCCTTCTTCCATTCGATCTTCTGTTACCATGTGCCTTCTTTTTGCTTGCATCTTCACTTGCTAAGGGTTTGTGGATCCCTATTCATTTGCTAATGTTTTTAAAGGGTCCAATTATGATGAACCAATTGCTATTGAGTTGAGTGCACTAGATTATCTTTATGGAGTTTTGCTTGAAATCCATGAATCTGAAAATTGTGATGAAGTACTTTATTAAGTGATTCACGATAGATCTTTGAATGAAAAGCATGATTGCAATGATGTTATTATAAATTCTATTAATGTCATTGTGTTAATGATATGCAAAACCCTAAGCTTGGGGATGCTAGTTTTGCTATGTCCACTACTTGTTGCAATGATCATGATTGGGGTGATTCTTCTTACAATCTTGAAAATTTAGTTAAGCCCCATGATGATTATGAGATTGATAATAATGTTTGCAATAATTTTTTTTGAACCTTGAACAGTAGGAGAACCTCCTACTGTTGTAAACTTATATTAGAAAAACTTTTTACAATTTACATGAGATATTTACATGTATCTATCCGCCACTTTGGGGGGTGGAGAGAGAACTAGGCTATGGAGGCAAGTATGAGAGGGATAAGATGTTTGTGTTTTTCCTTGACCCTATAGGTAAGGAGAGAGAAATCCTTCTTAAGTCTGTCCAGCCAAGATGTCTTTGTTGGTGTAATCCATTGAAAGTGGGTTTGGAAGAGTGTCAACTTTAGATCCCACATATTTGGATAATGTTCAATCTTATGAAGTTTTTGATAAGAGTGGGTTCAGAGAGGTCATGACTTTATTTTATGATAATCCCACTATTTTGGAAGAGTGTCAACTTTGCATGCATGTGGATCATGTTGAGAAATATTTTATGTGATAGTTATATTGTTAAATTTGAAAATGACCCCACATGTAATTATTATGAGAGAATAAATATGGTTGTAGAAATTTTCATGTTACAAAATTATCTCTTGTTATGTTGAGATTGCTATTATTTCTTTCTTCTTCCATGCATATGCTAGTTTTTACTTGTCTTGATAATTTGTTTTCTTATAAAATACATATGCATAGGAAGTATGTTAGAATTAGATGTGTTTGTCACATGTTTTGTGATGCTCTCTTTGTGCTTCAATTCTTGTATTTCATGTGAGCATCATTGAAATCTCAAATGCCTAGCCAGGGGCGTTAAACAATACCGCTTGTTGGGAGGCAACCCAATTTTATTTTTGTTCTTGCTTTTTAGGTCATGGTTTGCTATGAATAAATCATCTAGCCTCTGGTTAGATGTGTTTTTGTGTTTTAATTAGTGTTTGTGCCAAGTAAGACCTTTGGGATAGCTTATGGTAATAGTTAATTTGATCCTGCTGAAAAATAGAAACTTTTGTGCCCAGGAGATTAGTTTTAGTTTTTAACAGAAGCGTGATAAAATACTGATTCGTTTTGCAGAGAGTTAACAAATAAATTATATAGGACTTCCTAATTTCTCAGAATTGTTTTAGTTACAGAAGTATTCGGAATCTCCATATTTATACAGTCTGTTCTATTTTTGACAGATTCTGTTTTCGCGCGTTGTTTGCTTATTTTGATGCATCTATGGCTAGTATCGGGGGGTATGAACCATGGAAAAGTTGGAATGCAGTATATATTACACCAATATAAATAAAGAATGAGTTCACAATAGTAACAAAAGTGGTGATTTACTTTCTTATACTAACGGAGCTTACGAGATTTTCTGTTGGAGTTTCATGTTGTGAAGTTTTCAAGTTTTGGGTAAGGATTCGACGGACTGTGGAATAAGGAGTGGCAAGAGCCTAAGCTTGGGGATTCCCAAGGCACCCCAAGGTAATATTCAAGGATGTCAAAAAGCCTAAGCTTGGGGATGCCCCGGGAAGGCATCCCCTCTTTCGTCTTTGTCTATCGGTAACTTTACTTGAGGATATATTTTTATTCACCACATGATATGTGTTTTGCTTGGAGCGTCTTGTATGATTTGAGTCTTTGCTTTTTAGTTTGCCACAATCATCCTTGTTGTACACACCTTTTAAGATAGACACGCATGAATCATGATTTATTAGAATGCTCTGTGTGCTTCACTTATATCTTTTGAGCGGGCAAATTTGCTCTAGTGCTTCACTTATATCTTTTTAGAGCACGGTGGTGGTTTTATTTTATAGAAATTGATGAACTCTGGTACTTCACTTATATTATTTTTAGAGTCTCTAAACAGCATGGTAATTTTCTTTAGTTATAAAATTAGTCCTAATATGATAGGCATCCAAGAGGGATATAATAAAAACGTTCATATAAAGTGCATTGAATACTATGAGAAGTTCGATTCCTTATGATTGTTTTGACATATGAAGATGGTGATATTAGAGTCATGCTAGTAAGTAGCTGTGAATTTGAGAAATACTTGTGTTAAGGTTTGTGAGTCCCGTAGCATGCACATATGGTGAACCGTTATGTAACGAAGTTGGAGCATGAGATGTTTTTTGATTGTCTTCCTTATGAGTGGCGGTCGGGGACGAGTGATGGTCTTTCCTACCAATCTATCCCCTAGGAGCATGCACGTAGTACTTTGTTTCGACGACTAATAGATTTTTGCAATAAGTATGTGAGTTCTTTATGACTAATGTTGAGTCCATGTATTATACGCACTCTCACCATTCCGCCACTTCTAGCCTCTCTAGTACCGCACAACTTTCGCTGGTACCATAAACCCACCACACATCCTTCCTCAAAACAGCCACCATACATACCTATTATGGCATTTCCATAGCCATTCCGAGATATATTGCCATGCAACTTTCCATTGTTCCTTTTATTATGACACGCATCATCATTGTCGTATTGTTTTGCATGATCATGTAGTTGACATCATATTTGTGGAAAGCCACCATTCATCTTTTTTTAGACATGTCACTCTTGATTCATTGCACATCCGGGTACAACGCCAGAGGCATTCACATAGAGTCATATTTTTGTTCTAGTATCGAGTTGTAATCCTTGAGTTGTAAGTAAATAGAAGTGTGATGATTTTCATTATTAGAGCATTGTCCCATGTGAGGAAATAAAAATATAGAGAGAAAGGCCAAAAAAGAGAAGGCCCAAAAAAATGAAAAAATGAGAGAAAAAGAGAGAAGGGACAATGTTACTATCCTTTTTGCCACACTTGTGCTTCAAAGTAGCACTATGATCTTCATGATAGAGAGTCTCCTATGATATCACTTTCATAAGCTAGTGGGAATTTTTCATTATAGAGCTTGGCTGGTATATTCTAACGATGGGTTCCTCAAACGCCCTAGGTCTTCATGAGCAAGCAAGTTGGATGCACACCCACTTAGATTTCTTTTTGAGGTTTCATAAACTTATAGCTCTAGTGCATCCGTTGCATGGTAATCCCTACTCACTCACATTGAATCTATTAATGGGCATCTCCATAGCCCGTTGATACGCCTAGTTGATGTGAGACTATCTCCTTCTTCTGTTTTCTTCTCCACAACCACCATCTATTCCACCTATAGTGCAATGTCCATGGCTCAAGCTCATGTATTGCGTGAAAGTTGAAAAATTTTGATAACATCAAAAGTAACAAACAATTGCTTGGCTTGTCATCGGGGTTGTGCATGATTTTAATATTTTGTGTGATGAAGATGGAGCATAGCCAGACTATATGATTTTGTAGGGATAAGATTTCTTTGGCCATGTTATTTTGAGAAGACATAATTATTTTGTTAGTATGCTTGAAGTATTATTGTTTTTATGTAAATATTAAACTTTTCTTCTGATTATTACGAATCTGAACATTCATGCCACAATAAAGAGAATTACATGGATAAATATGTTAGGTAGTGAGGGAGTCATGGACTAAGGGGTCCTCGGGCGTCCGGCCCGTTATCCATGGGCCAGACTGATGGGGTGTGAAGACATGAAGGCTGAAGACTGTACCGTGTCCGGATTGGACTCTACTTGGCGTGGAAGGCAAGCTTGGCAACCAAAGATTCCTTCTTATGTAACCGACTCCATGTAAACCCTAGATCCCCTCGGTGTCTATATAAACCGAAGGGGATAGTCTGGAAGGACCACGTGTACTCATTACCATATTCATAGGCTAGACTTCTAGGGTTTAGCCATTACAATCTCTTGGTAGATCAACTCTTGTAATACTCATATTCATCAAGATCAATCAAGCAAGAAGTAGGGTATTACCTCCATAGAGAGGGCCCGAACCTGGGTAAACATCGTGTCCCCCATCTCCTGTTACCATCGATCCTAGACGCACAGTTCGGGACCCCCTACGCGTGATCCGCCGGTTTTGACACCGACCTTGGTGCTTTCATTGAGAGTTCCACTGTGCCGTCGATGAAAGGCTCGATGGCTCGCCTTGTCATTAAAGACAACGTTACTGTAGGGGTAGTTTTGGCCTCATGCCAAACCCTCCGGCTGGGCGACTTTACTATGATCACCCGTTCGGCCATGGAGCCGACGATGACCACTCGGGCCATCGAAAATCCCCTTCGCATCAACTCCGGGCACTCTAAGTAGATGGATCCGGTTGAGATTTCGTCCTTAAACGAGCTCCTAGATCGCATCGCCACCTTGGGAATCATCATAGATTACGATCAGATCGGGCCTAAAACCGATCAGGGAGAAACCGAAACTCCACCAGTCACCCACCAGATCATGACAGTCCTGGAGCAGGACGGCGAGTATTCTTCTATATTGAAGACAGACTATGTTTGGGTTGCCGTTCATGAAGAGCCGGATACTCACCCACGAAAGGACGCAACCAGCCCTCCGAACATAGCATCGGACAGCGGTTCCAAACAATCAAAAGATATTCCGGAACCTGGATTGTCTAGTCCGGAAGGTTGTCGGACTCCGCACAGCCGGTTAGGTCGGGGTTCGGATTTAATTCCACCCACCCACCCGGATGTAGAGGCTCTCATGAGCATAAAACAACAATCTCAGGAGAAGGTCCACCACTTTTGGGCCAGATTCCTCCTTGTCAAGGACAAGGTAAAAGATTTCCGTGACAAGGACGCAATATCAGCGTTCTACAAAAACTATGCGGACAAAGGAATCCTCAACTCCATCAATCGATGCCGCATACTAAAATTTGCTGACTTAGCAACCATCGTACAAAAATATTGCACGATGGAAAGCGCCTGGGAAACTCGGGCAGCTCGCTGGGAACCACCAGCCCCAACCCAACTTCCCCTACAGGCGAAAAGGGCGTACCCTTGGGGCACACCCAGTCCAACAGTCAAAAAACACAAAGCCACTATACGGCACGACACCGTTCTGGAAGGGTGGCTCGATGGCCCATGGAAAATACATACAACAACATATACCATGGCAACCTTAGAGCATGTTGGATACTACGATAGGTAGCCAAGAGCGGTGAGGACATCCTTATCAAGGACGCCCCAGAACAACACCCCCCAGAAGACGACGACCCAAGAGTATTGACAGTCTTTGAGACATTCGCTTCAAATAACAAGCTCAAAAGGGCACTTCGCGAGCTCAACGAAATATGCCAAATCGCTGTAACAAACCCATGGAACAACACGGCTATAACATTCAACGTCGGTGACGAACCAAAGTACAGAACAGTACGAGCACCAGCCGCGTTAGTCCTCAGCCCCATCGTGGATGGGTGTCGACTCACCAAGGTCCTCATGGACGGCAGCAGCGGACTAAATCTCATTTATGAGGACACACTCCATAAGATGGAAATAGACAGGAGCCGCATCAAACATTGTAACAAAACCTTCCGGGGAATTATTCCTAGTCGGGAGGCGCGGTGCGCGGGCAAAATCACACTTGACGTGGTATTCGGATCACCGGAGAACTATCGGTCCGAAGAAATAACCTTCCAAGTGGCCCCTTTCAGCAGCGGATATCACACCATGTTGGGGCGGGATGCTTTTACACGCTTTCAAGCTATACCTCACTACGGATATATGAAGCTCAAAATGCCTGGACCAAACGACATAATCACTCTCCTTAGTGATCTGGACATAGCACTCCGCGCTGAAAACACAACCGCATCCCTGGCCCTGGAGGCGCTATCCGAAGCCCTCGCGTCCGAAGAATTAACCGCACTACGCTCCACAGTGGACAGGGATGATGTGATCCTCGACAAATGCCCCAAATCCACCTCGTTCAAACCGGCAGAAGAAATAATCAAATTCCAAGTCCATCCAACGGACCCCAAGAAGATAGCATCCATCGAAGCTCAATTGAACCGAACAGTCAATGCCGCACTATGAGAATTCCTGCGCGAAAACTGGGACATATTTGCCTGGCACCCTTCGGATATGCCAGGGATCCCACACAAGTTGGCCGAACATAGCCTCAACATATTAAAAGGATTTAAACCAGTCAAGCAAACACTTCGGTGCTTTTCCGAACCTAAGCGACAAGCCATGGGAGAGGAGCCGGCCAAGCTCATCGAGGCTGGATTCATCAGAAAAATCCAGCATCCGGACTGGCTGGCAAACCTGGTAATGGTACCAAAGAAAGATAAATCCTGGCGCCTATGTCTCGATTTCAAGGATCTCAACAAGGCTTGCCCTAAGGACCCCTTTCCCCTTTCCCCGCATTTATCAAATCATTGACGCCACCGTAGGACACGACTCACTGTGTTTCCTCGATGCTACTCCGGATACCATCAAATCAAAATGAAGGAATCCGATCAAGCTACAACAACATTTATTACCCCACACGGGCCATTCTGCTTCAATACCATGACCTTCGGGCTCAAGAACGCCGGCGCCACATATCAATGCATGATTCAAACATGCCTGGAGAAACACATTGGCAAAACAGTAGAAGCTTATGTTGATGACGTCGTCATCAAAACCAGGCACGTGGAAACACTAATAGAAGACTTACGTCTTACATTCAAAAACCTCAGGGCGTATGACATCAAGCTCAACCCAGAAAAGTGTGTCTTCGGCGTCCCCGCTGGAAAACTACTGGGCTTCATCGTCTCCAATAGGGGGAATCGAAGCAAACCCAGCCAAAATCCGAGCTTTGTCACAATTGGCTAAGCCAACAGACCTTAAACAAGTTCAGAAACTTGCAAGTTGCGTGGCAGTTCTAAGCTGCTTTATCTCCAGATTAGGAGAAAAGGCACTGCCACTCTATCGCCTTCTACGGCGAACCGACCACTTCGAGTGGACGGACGCGGCAACAGCCAGACTGGAAGAAATAAAAACCCTTCTTGTGAGAAATCCAATCCTGGCCGCATCAAACGCCGGCGAACCGATGTTATTATACATATCGGCAACACATCAAGTGGTGAGTGATGTACTCATCGTTGAACGAGAACAGGATGGACATAAATTCTCGCTTCAGAAGCCAATATACTATGTATCTACTGTCCTTACACCATGCAAATCCCGATACCCTCATTATCAAAAAATGGCATACGCGGTCTTCATGGCATCCCAAAAGCTCCGTCACTACTTCCAGGAGTGCTCGATCACGGTGGCCGCCGAAGTACCACTCAATGACATTATAAACAACCGCGATGCTACGGGCTGGATTGCCAAATGGGCCATTGATGAACCACAAGTATAGGGGATCTATCGTAGTCCTTTCAATAAGTAAGAGTGTCAAACCCAACGAGGAGCAGAAGGAAATGATAAGCGGTTTTCAGCAAGGTATTCTCTACAAGCATTGAAATTAGAGGTAACAGATAGTTTTGTGATAAGATAATTTGTAACGAGCAACAAGTAAAAAAAGTAAATCAAGTGCAGCAAGGTGGCTCAATCCTTTTTGTAGCAAAGGACAAGCCTGGAAAAATTCTTATATAGAGAAAAGCGCTCCCGAGGACACATGGGAATTATCGTCAAGCTAGGTTTCATCACGATCATATGATTCGCGTTCGGTACTTTGATACTCTGATATGTGGGTGGACTGGTGCTTGGGTACTGTCCTTACTTGGACAAGCATCCCACTTATGATTCACATCTATTGCAATCATATGCAACTACAACAAAAGTATTAAGTTAAACCTAACCATAGCATGAAACATGTGGATCCAAATCAGCCCCTTACGAAGCAACGCATAAACTAGGGTTTAAGTTTCTGTCACTCTACCAACCCATCATCTACTTATTACTTCCCAATGCCTTCCTCTAGGCCCAAATAATGGTGAAGTGTCATGTAGTCGATGTTCACATAACACCACTAGAGGAGAGACAACATACATCTCATCAAAATATCGAACGAATACCAAATTCACATGACTACTAATAGCAAGACTTCTCCCATGTCCTGTGGAATAAACGTAACTACTCACAAAGCATATTCATGTTCATAATCAGAGGGGTATTAATATGCATATATGATCTGAACATATGATCTTCCACCAAATAAACCAACTAGCATCAACTACAAGGAGTAATTAACACTACTAGCAACCCACAGGTACCAATCCCAGACTTGGAGACAAGAATTGGATACAAGAGATAAACTATGTTTTGAGAGGAGATGGTGCTGGTGAAGATGTTGATGGAGATTGACCCCCTCCCGATGAGAGGATCATTGGTGATGACGATGGCGATGATTTCCCCCTCCCGGAGGGAAGTTTCCCCAACAGAACAGCCCCGTCAGAGCCCTAGATTTGTTCCGCCAAGGTTCTGCCTCGTGGCGGCGGAGTCTCGTCCCGAAAGCTTGCTTATGATTTTTTCCTCATCGAAAGACTCCATATAGTAGAATATGGGCATCGGAGGGCCACCAGGGGGCACGAGGCAGGGGGCGCGCCCAGGGGGCAGGGCGCGCCCCCCACCCTCGTGGGCAGGGTGTGCCCGCCCTCTAGAATTTCTTGCGCTCAGTATTTTTTATATATTCTGAAAATGACTTCCATGAAGTTTCAAGACTTTTGGAGCTGTGCAGAATAGGTCTATAATATTTGCTCTTTTTCCAACCCAGAATCCCAGCTGCCGGCATTCTCCCTCTTTATGTAAACCTTGTAAAATAAGAGAGAATAGGCATAAGTATTGTGACATAATGTGTAATAACGGCCCATAATGCAATAAATATTGATATAGAAGCATGATGCAAAATGGAAGTATCAACTCCCCCAAGTTTAGACCTCACTTTTCCTCAAGTGAAAGCCGAAATCAAAAAATATGTTGTTGACACCAGATTATGGCACGGCGATGAACTTAATTAAGACGGCCTCAAATGGAGAAGTGCTCAAAGTGAGAAAGTTCCGTATCGTCAAAAGGAAAAACTTTGATATTTGGGCCATAGTCATCTGGTCTCATCTCTAAGGCCGAAGTTGTGTTCGAAGTACTTAGATTTTGTATTCAGAACACTATTCGGCTGATTACACCCCCAAGACTGCCCCATATTGAAAACTGATCTACATGAATTGTCTTCGTCTCATCGAAATGATCGATTTTTATATAAAGATCGTCTCAACCCGAGGTCATATGCAAAAGTTAGAGCCCGCACAGCGCGACCTTCCAGTGAGCAAAAATATGACGCCCAGAACCAGACACATATGTGGGTATGTCTCATGTGTTGCGTGAATAATTAGCTTTCTTGCACGACGATTTGACCCTCGAGATGACCTCTGATGAAAAAACGTTCAACATGAAAGTTGTTCGTCTCATCGAAAAGGTCAAGATTGCTTTTTGGCTCGTTTCCATCCGAGATCGTTTGTCACCACAAAAAGGACCCTCAAAGTACAGCCAGTTTAAACCGAACAGTTTTGGAAAGTTCGGATAAAACCAGTCCGAATTTGGCTAGGGTTTTGGACGTGAATTGATATAATTTTCTTGTAAGGAAAGCCTAGATAAATCATTTTCTTGTACGGGAAGTCCAGCCGCCTCTTATATATGTTGGGGGTGACGGCCGATTGAAACAACACCAATCAAACAAACACATCTACTACTTTTTCGTGTTCATCTACTTCTTATCTCTCCCTTGTATTTTTCTTCTCATTCTTTGCTAGTCCTTCATGCCGGAGGGCTGCGGAATCATGAGGCTCTAGGGGCGAGCGCATTGACCTGGAGCAGCTCATAGCCACCGCGAGCCCAGACGGGGTCCCTCCCGGGTAAGCGGGGCTTCGGGTCTACAAAAGCGTCTGCCGGCTGTCCTGCGTATCGCGCTGCCGGTCGGACCTCCTTCGACGCGAGCTGCGGTGCATCACCCCCGGCGTCGAGGGTACATGGTGACGTGTTCGTGTGCGAACATATGTCCACATGTTTAGAGATAGAGGTGTCGATAAAAATAAAATACGGACATGAGGGCATCATGATCATTCTTAAAACAACAACTTATATAATTCTTGTCATATGATCTCTTATGCTAGAGTAACAATTCAATCACAATTTCAAGCATGAATCATAATCTTCATTGAAAACTAACATACTATAATCTCAGTCGTTGGAGCAATTGCATTTTATCATAACATAGGAAAGAGTCAATATAAGAGCTTTTCAGCAAGTCCACATACTCAACTATCATATAGTCTTTCAAAATTGCTAACACTCACGCAATACTTATGGGTATGGAGTTTTAAATCGGACACAGAGAAAGATAGGGGCTTATAGTTTTGCCTCCCAACATTTTACCTCAAGGGTAATGTCAACAATAATAGTTCATGAAAACTCACATCCAATTAGCCATATATACAAGGATCTTTCCAACATGTTGTGCTTGCCAAAAGATAAAATGTAAAAAGGAAGGGTGAAGATCACCATGACTCTTGTGTAAGGTAGGTGATAAAAGTAAAAGATAGGCCCTTCGCAGTGGGAAGCAGAGGTTTTCATGCGCTTTTATGGTTGGATGCACAAAATCTTAATGCGAAAGAACGTCACTTTATATTGCCACTTGTGATATGGACCTTTATTATGCAGCCTGTCGCTTTTATTTCTTCCATATCACACGATCGTATAGAGCTTATTTTCTCCCACACTAATAAGTCATACATATTTAGAGGGCAATTTTTATTGCTTGCACTGATGACAACTTACTTGAGGGATCTTACTCAATCCATAGGTAGGTATGGTGGACTCTCATGGCAAAACTGGTTTAAGGGTGTTTAGAAGAACAAGTAGTATCTCTACTTGGTGCAAAGAATTTGGCTAGCATGAGGGGGAAAGGCAAGGTCAATCATGTTGGATGATCCATGACAATATAATTTATCTCAGATGTAAGTTAACATAACCCATTATGGTGTCTTCCTTGTCCAACATCAACTCTTTAGCATGTCATATTTTAATGAGTTCTCACAATCATAAAAGATGTCCAAGATAGTGTATTTATATGTGAAGACCTCTCTTTCTTTATTACTTCCTATTAATTGCAACGATGACCAAAACTATGTTTGTCAACTCTCAACAACTTTTATTCATCATACTCTTTTTATGTGAGCTCATTACTCTCCATAAGATCCATATGATCTCTTTGTTTATTTTTATTTCTTCTCTTTTCTTTTATTCACTCAAGATCATGGCAAAATAATCAAGCCCTTGACTCAACACTAATCTTTATTATATATATATAGCTCACGGACTCGATTACATAGAAGGATCATAAAGTAAAACTCACAACTAGATCATACTAAAACTTTATGCTACTAGATCAAGATATTATCAAAAGGATCGAACTAAGAAAAACGGTAAAGATAAAAGTGATGGTCATATGATACCGGGGCACTCCCCCAAGCTTGGCAGTTGCCAAGGGAAGTGCCCATACCAGATACTCAGTTCTTCTTTGTTGGTGAAGGAGGTGGAGTTGTTGATGATGGATAGTCGCACATTGAGCGTAGGAGGTCCTCCAACTTGCGGATAATGCCCCTGAGTGCGATGATATGCTCCTTCAACAAAATATTTTCACGTGTGAGATATTTGTTTTGTATACAGGATAACTCAATCATCTTGAAAGCCTCGATCTCAGTTGGGGTAAGAAGATTGTGATCAAGTTGAAGGATGTCTTCTGCTGCCAGAACTTGGTCCTCTGTGGTCTTCTTGATCCCTTCATCCTTGTTGATCTCCATAGGTTCTTCCCTCTTCAGCTCTATCTTCATTAGCCAAGCATCGTTGTCACCATTGTTGGAGGAGGGAGACGACATAATGCCTGGCCTTGACAACCCTGACATAAAATAGCTCGAAACAAGAACATGAGATTTTTTCGTGATACGGGAGTCAAAACCTTTGGGAGATTACATAATGAATTTTTACCGACCAAAATACGTATCGTGCAAGAAAACGGAGTCCGGAGAGCACACGAGGTGCCCACGAGGCAGGGGGCGCGCCCAGGGGGTAGGGCGCGCTCTCCACCCTCGTGGAGCCCTCGTGTCCTTCCCGGACTGCTTCTTATTTTTCTATCTTTTCTAAATATTCCAAAACAGAGAAAAATTGCCATTAGAACTGTTTTGGAGTCGGTTTACTTACCGTAGCACATACCTATTCCTTTTCGGGGTCTGAAATGTTCCGGAAAGTGTCCCTTATGTATTCCTCCGGGGTTACGGTTTCAATAACGTTGATTTCAATATTTATAGGATTACCTGAGATATAATGTTTGATTCTTTGACCGTTTACCACCTTCGGATTTGTGCCTTTGAAGTTGTTGATTTTTATGACACCGGAACGATAGACCTCCTTGATAACATAAGGACCTTCCCATTTAGAGAGAATCTTTCCCGCAAAAAATCTTAAACGAGAGTTGTATAGCAATACATAATCACCTACATTAAACTCACGCTTTTTGTATCCTTTTTTCATGCCATCTTTTAACTTTTTCTTTAAACAATTTGGCATTCTCATAGGCTTGGGTTCTCCATTCATCAAGTGAGCTAATGTCAAATAACCTCTTCTCACCGACAAGTTTGAAATCATAGTTGAGCTCTTTAATACCCCAATAAGCCTTATGTTCTAGTTTGAGAGGTAAGTGACATGCTTTTCCATAAACCATTTTATACGGAGACATACCCATAGGATTTTTATATGCAGTTCTATAGGCCCATAATGCATCATCCAGTTTCTTGGACCAGTTATTTCTAGATCTATTAACAGCCTTTTGCAAAATTAATTTGAGTTCTCTATTACTCAATTCTACTTGACCACTAGACTGTGGGTGATAAGGAGATGCAATTCTATGATTAACATCATACTTAGCAAGCATTTTACGGAAAGCACCATGAATTAAATGTGAACCACCATTAGTCATTAGATATCTAGGGACTCCAAACCTCGGAAAAATAACTTCTTTAAGCATCTTAATAGAGGTGTTATGATCAACACTACTAGTTGGAATAGCTTCTACCACTTAGTAACGTAATCAAAAGAAACTAAAATATGTGTATATCCATTAGAGGCAGGAAAAGGTCCCATATAATCGAAGCCCCAAACATCAAATGGTTCAATAACAAGTGAATAATTCATAGACATTTCTTTACGTGTACTAATATTACCAATTCTTTGACATCCATCACAAGACAAGACAAACTTACGGGCATCCTTGAAGAGAGTATGCCAATAAAAATCGGATTGCGATACCTTGTGTGCAATTCTATCTCCAGCATGGTGTCCTCCATAAGCCTTAGAGTGACACTTGCGTAGGATCTGTTCCTATTCATGCTCAGGTACACAACGCCTAATAAAACCATGTACTCCTTCTTTATAAAGATGTGGGTCATCCCAAAAGTAATGTCTCAAGTCATAGAAGAACTTTTTCTTTTGCTGGTATGTGAAACTAGGTGGTATAAACTTAGCAACAATGTAATTAGCATAATCAACATACCATGAAGTAGTGTGAGAAGAATTTATGACATTTAGTTGTTCATCAGGAAAGTTACCATCAATAGGTAGTGGGTCATCAAGAACATTTTCTAACGTAGACAAGTTGTCTACAACGGGGTTCTCAGCTCCCTTTCTATCAATAATTGAAAGTGCGTTATATCGACTAGAGGGGGGGTGAAATTCTTCACTGAGGAATTCGCCGGTGAGGAAATTCCTTAGTGAAGAACTACTAGCAGCGGAATAAGTACTCAACAAAATACAAGCATAGTCATCATGATGAAATGAAGACAGGCACAAAGTACAGGAAGCATAATCACAGGATAACACAGGATGAAGACAAACAGACTAAAGGAATTGAACTGAGGAAATTGAGAAAGTGTTCAGTCAAAGTCTTCAAACACAGATATGAACAAACATACAACATAGTTATGAGGAAATGAAAGAGTTGAGGAAATAGAACCAGTAAGCTCGGTGAAGACAATGATTTGGTAGACCAGTTCCAACTGCTGTCTCAGTTGTACGTCTGGTTGGAGCGGCTGAGTATTTAAACTCGAGGACACACAGTCCCAGACACCCAGTCAAGGACACTTAGTCCAAGACACCCAGTCCTCACCGTATTCTCCTTGAACTAAGGTCACACAGACCTCGTCCAATCACTCATGGTAAGTCTTCACGCGACTTCCAAACCTTCACAAACTTGGTCACCTGGCGATCCACAATTCCTCTTGGATGCTCTAGACCTTGACGCCTAACCGTCTGGAAGAAGCACAGTCTTCAAAGGTAACAAGCGTCGGATCCACTCAGGATCAATCTCTTCAGTGATGCTCAATCACTTGGGGTTTGTAGGTGTTTGGGTTTTTTGTGTTTTTGGGTTTTTCCTCACTTGATGATTTTCTCTCAAAGTCCTCGGAGGATGGGTTGCTCTCAAATGACAAGTGTCGGTTTCTCTCGGAGCAGCCTCAACCAGCTAGTGGTTGTAGGGGGCGGCTATTTATAGCCTAGGGAGCAGCCCGACATGATAAGACATAAATTCCCTTCAATGATATGACCGTTAGGTGGATAGATATTTTGGGACAGCTAGCGCATAGGATAGCAACGGTCAGAATTTTGAGTAGAAAAATCCTCACGGCTATCATGTTCCTTACTGTGTAGGCAATCCGCACTGGTGAATTCCTAACTCCTCAGTCAGGACAAATTCCTCAGAGACCAGAAGAACTTCGTCTCTGTCACTGAAGGAATTGACTGAACTGTATGAGATTTCCAATGGCTTCACTCGAAGGGATTGGTAGGTGTAGGATTTTGAGTTGAGCATCACATGGAAATTTTTCCTTAGTATTTCCTCGACCCCCTTTAATAGTACGGTGTTTCCTATGACTCAAGAAAGAGAAAAACAAAACTATGAAAACGAAAGTCTTCATGCTTCATATTCCTCGAATGAATATCAAGTCTTCATGGACACACCAATTTCATCACTTTCAAAGTCTTCATGAAAGTCTTCAGAAATACCAAAATCTTCAGTCGAAGATATTCATTTTTAGGGGTCGACTTTTCCTGTAAATATCAAACTCCTCAAAGACTTATAGACCTGTGTACACTCACACACGCATTAGTCCCTTAACCTATAAGTCTTCAATACACCAAAATCACTAAGGGGCACTAGATGCACTTACAATAATATGCAGATCAAATTCTTGTAGGAGGAGAACCCATCTAATAAGTCTAGGTTTAGCATCTTTCTTTTCCATAAGATATTTAATAGCAGCATGATCCGTGTGAATAGTTACTTTAGAATCAACAATATAAGATCTGAACTTATCACAAGCAAATACAACTGCTAAGAATTCTTTTTCAGATGTAGCATAATTTCTCTGGGCATTGTCTAGAGTTTTACTAGCATATTGAATAACATTTAATTTCTTATCAACTCTTTGCCCTAGAACATCACCTACAACATAATCACTACTATCACACATAATTTCAAAAGGTAAATTCCAATCAGATGGCTGAACAGTAGGTGCAGAGATCAATGCTTTCTTAAGTATTTCAAATGCTTCTACACAATCATTATCAAAGATGAACGGGATATCTTTTTGTAATAAATTAGTCAAAGGCCGAGAAATTTTTGAGAAGTCCTTAATGAACCTCCTATAATAACTGGCATGACCAAGGAAACTTCTTATACCTTTGATGTCCTTGGGACACGACATCTTTTCAATAGCATCAACTTTAGCTTTATCAACTTCAATGCCCCTTTCAGAAATTTTGTGCCCCAAGACAATACCTTCATTAACCATAAAGTGGCATTTCTCCCAATTCATGACATGGTTAGTTTCTTCACATCTCTGCAAAACTCGATCAAGGTTGCTTAAGCAATCATCAAAAGAGCATCCATAAACGGAGAAATCATCCATGAATACCTCACATACCTTTTCACAAAACTCAAAAAATATAGCCATCATGCATCTTTAAAAGGTAGCAGGTGCATTACATAAACCAAAAGGCATATGTCTATAAGCGAAAGTACCGAAAGGACAAGTAAAGGTGGTCTTGGATTGATCATCAGCTGATACAGGTATTTGAGAGAAGCCAGAATAACCATATATAAAGCAAAAATGTGTATGTTTGGATAATCTTTCTAGCATTTGATCAATAAAAGGTAAGGGGTAATGATCTTTTTAGTATCCTTATTTAATTTGCGGAAATCAATTACCATCCTATAACCTGTAATAATTCTTTGCGGAATTAATTCATCTTTATCATTAGGAACGACAGTAATACCTCCCTTCTTAGGAACACAATGGACAGGACTTACCCACTGCCTATCAGCAACGGGATATATTATACCTGCCTCAAGGAGATTTAGTATTTATTTTCTTACCACTTCTTTCATCTTAGGATTCAGTTGTCGTTGATGATCAATAACTGGTTTGGCATCTTTCTCCAAATTTATTGTGTGTTGACATAGAGTGGGACTAATGCCCTTAAGATCATCAAGAGTATATCCAATAGCAGCACAATGCTTCTTCAGAGTTTTCAATAATTTTTCTTCCTCCTTCTCTGAAAGGTTATCACTAATAATAACAGGATATATCTTCTTTTCATCAAGATAAGCATATTTGAGAGTATCAGGCAATGGTTTAAGCTCAAACACAGGATCACCCTTGGGTGGAGGAGGATCCCCTAAGATTTCAACAGGCAAGTTGTGTTTCAGAATAGGTCCCTGTTTAAAGAACACTTCATCTATTTCCCTTCTTTCATTCATATACATATCATTTTCATGGTGTAGCAAATATTGTTCTAAAGGATCACTAGGAGGTACGGCAATAGAAGCAAGACCAATAATTTCATTTTTACTAGGCAATTCTTCTTCACGGTGTTGTCTATAAAAATTTGAAAAGTTGAACTCATGACACATATCACCTAAACCAATAGTAATAACATCCTTTTTGCAGTCTATCCTAGCATTAATGGTGTTTAAGAAGGGTCTACCAAATATAATGGGGCAAAAGCTATCTTGTGGGGAATCAAGAACAAGAAAATCAGCAGGATATTTAGTTTTCCCACACAAGACTTCAACATCTCTAACAATCCCAATTGGTGAAATAGTATCTCTATTGGCAAGTTTAATTGTGGCATCAATATCTTCTAACTCAGCAGGTGCAATATCATGCATAATTTCATTGTACAAGTCAATAGGTATTGCACTAGCACTAGCACCCATATCACACAAGCCATGATAACAATGATCTCCTATTTTAACAGAAATAACAGGCATGCCTACCACAGGTCTATGTTTATCTTTAGCACAAGGTTTAGCAATTCTAGCAGTTTCATCACAGAAATAAATAACATGCCCATCAATATTATCAGCCAAGAGATCCTTAACAATAGCAATATTAGGTTCAACTTTAACTTGTTTAGGAGGTGTATAGGTTCTAATATTGCTTTTATGAACCACAGTTGAAGCTTTAGCATGATCTTTTATCCTAACAGGAAAAGGTGGTTTCTCAACATAAGCAGTAGGAATAATAGGATCATTATAAGTGACAGTCTTTTCTTCAACTTTAATTGGTGTAGATACTTTTACTTCAATGGGAGGATGATATTTAAACCACTTCTCCTTAGGGGGATCACCATGAGTAGCAAAAGATTCACAGAAAGAAGGTACTATCTCAGAGTCAAGTCCATATTTAGTGCTAAATTTACGGAAAACATCGGTATCCATAAAATATTTAACACAATCAAACTTAGGTGTCATACCTCACTCCTTACCTTCGTTGAGATCCCAATCTTCAGAGTTGCGTTTAATTATTTCCAATAAATCCCATTTGAATCCAATAGTCTTCATAATAAAAGAGCTAGCACAAGAAGTATCGAGCATGGTGCCGTTGTTATCAAAAAGCCGAGCATAAAATTTTTGAATAATCATTTCTCTTGAGAGCTCATGATTGGGGCATGAATATAACATTGATTTAGTCCCCCCCCCCAATCTTGAGCGATGCTTTATCCTTCGCGAGGCCAAACATTATATATATAATTACAATCACGATGAACAAGATGCATATGATAAAACTTCTGATGAAATTCCAATTTCAATCATTTGTAGTTCCATGATCCCATATCATCACATAGCCTATACCATGTCAATGCGTCTCCCTCCAAAGATAAAGGGAAGACCTTCTTCTTGATAACATCATTAGGCATACCTGCAAGCTTAAATAATCCACAAACTTCATCCACATATAGGTGCTCATTAGGATGTAATGTTCCATCTCCTGAAAAATGATTAGCTAGAAGTTTTTCTATCATACCTGAAGGAATTTCAAAGAAGACATTTTCATTTTCAGTAGGTTCAGTAGGTTGAGGAGAAACTCTATGCTCTACTGGTCAGTGTGAAGATACCCCGAACAAGCCCCTCAAAGGATTATTTTCCATAGTAACAAGTGACAGTAAATTTCAGCACACTATATAAATTTTTCCTTACCAAATTCCACCTACCAAAGGCGATTCACTCCCCGGCAACGGCGCCATAAAAGAGTCTTGATGGCCCACAAGTATAGGGGATCTATCGTAGTCCTTTCTATAAGTAGGAGTGTCAAACCCAACAAGGAGCAGAAGGATATGATAAGCGGTTTTCAGCAAGGTATTCTCTGCAAGCACTGAAATTAGAGGTAACAGATAGTTTTGTGATAAGATAATTTGTAACGAGCAACAAGTAACAAAAGTAAATAAAGTGCATCAAGGTGGCCCAATCCTTTTTGTAGCAAAGGACAAGCCAGGACAAATTCTTATATAGAGAAAAGCGCTCTCGAGGACACATGGGAATTATCGTCAAGCTAGGTTTCATCACGATCATATGATTCGCATTCGGTACTTTGATAATCTAATATGTGGGTGGACCAGTGCTTGGGTAATATCCTTACTTGGACAAGCATCCCACTTATAATTAACCTCTATTGCAAGCATCCGCAACTACAACAAAAGTATTAAGGTAAACCTAACCATAGCATGAAACATATGGATCCAAATCAGCCCCTTATGAAGCAACGCATAAACCAGGCACTACTGGAATCAGCTAGTTTGCCATCTGCCAGTTCTTTGCCGTCCGCTAGCGGACGGCAAAGAAGCTCTTTGCCATCAGCTTCCAAAAAGCAGACGGCAAAGAACTGGCTGATGGCAAAGACCAAGTTTGCCATCAGCCAGTTCTTTGCCGTCTGCTAGCGGACGACAAAGATTCTTTGCCGTCGGCTAGCGGACGGCAAAGAGGGAGGGGCCCCACTGACGAGCTGCAAAAAAAAACCTAATGGGCCCCCTCTTTGCCGTCCGCTAGAGGACGGCAAAGTGCAAGAAGGCGGACGGCAAAGGGTGGCAGACGGCAAAGAGGGAGGCCCCACGTAACGTAAACGGGGCCGCGCCCCACACCCCCCTCTCTCTTTCTTTCTCTCCCACCTCCACCGCCCCGTCGCACCACGCCCGCCGCCGCCCCAGCGCCCCCCGCCCCGTCGCCCCACCACCCCGCCGCCGCCCCGGCGCCCCGGCACCTCCGCGCCCCGCCGCCCCGGCCGGGCCCGGCGTCGCCGCCCCAGGCCTCCCCGCCCCCCTCCTCCGCCGCCCCAGGCCGCCCCGCCCCGCTCCTCCGCCGCCCCAGGCCGCACCGCCCCCCTCCTCCACCCTGCAGGTGAGCCTCTTCTTCCTTTTTTCCTTTTTTCTGTTTTTTTAGTTTTAGGTTTATGTTTAGCTTAGATTTAGTTTTAGTTTTAGGATTAGTTTTAGGTTTATAGGTTTTAGTTTTAGGTTTAGATTTAGTTTTTTCTTTTCTGTTTTTTTAGTTTTAGGTTTAGGTTTAGTTTAGTTTTAGGAAGAAGAAAAAGAGAAAAAGAGGAGATCAGGAGAAGAAGAGAGGAGAGGGAGGAGAAGAAAAAAGAGAAGAGAAGAAGAAGAAGAAAAAAGGAGAGGAGGAGAAGAAAGAGAGGAAAGGAAAGGGAAGAAGAGAAGAAAAGGAGGGAGAAGCAGAGGAAGAAGGGAAGGAGGGAAGAAGAAGAAGAAAAAAGGAAGAAAAGGAAAAAGAGGAAGAAAGAAGAAAAGGAAAAAAACCCCGACCCAGACCCCAAGACCCCGACCCCGACACCCCGCCCCCGACCCCGACCCCGACACCCCGACCCTGACCCCGACACCACAAGCCTGACCCGACACCCCGACCCCGACACCCCGGACCCCCCGAGCCTGACCCGACACCCCGACCCCGAGCCTGACCCGACACCCTGACCCCGACACCACACCCCGACCCGGAAACAACACCCCGACACCGACATGGCACTACCCCGACATCGACACGACAGCCCGACCCCCCGACCCCGAAACAGCACCCCGACCCCGACACGGCACCCCGACACCGACAGGACACCCCGACCACCGACACCTCCCGAAAAGGTGTTCTTTGGCCTTCCAGAGGCCGACGGGGTCATATATTTGTGAATTATTAGTTAGGTCATATATTTTTCGATTTTGTTATGAAAAACATCACATATAATTGTGTTGATCGTGTAGTTTTAAATGTGCAGTTGTTTCATCGCTGCGCGGTTTGGTGTTCGACGACCTTGCCGTGCGTTTGACGAGCTCTGCCCCTTCGTTCATGGGTGAGCACAAATGACAAGTCCTCCTCCCCCATTAATTATTTGATCTATTCCGATGAAACTTGATAGCTAGCTATATATGTGTCTTGAATCATCAGTATGCGTAACCAATATGTGTCTCCCGTTCGAAAGCGTCATAGTTATAAATATGCATGCATTTGCATATTTATAACCTTGATTCTTTCGAATTGTCCAACGCTATCCATGGACAGCCCGAGTATGTGTAGATTGGGTTCGTTTTCCCATATGCTTTGCTCCGGATCCGACACATATATTTTGTCAGTGCCTCCCCTGTTGTTCTCCGATTACACATCCTCTCTGTTTATTGCAGAGACGTGTATCAGGAGAACAGCGGGGAGGTGCTGCCGAAATTTTGCGTCGGATCCAGAGCATAGCATGGGAAAATAAACCCAATCTACACATACACGGGTGGGATTAGGACCTATCATTACCTATTAGAGTGTAGGTTGCATGGACGTAATAAAATTGACAAAGTAGATCAACTGATGAATATATACATGGTGAATTACATATATAATTGTTGTGTGTCCAGTAGCTCTGAAAGTCAAGATGAGTGACCGTGCTTGGATGTATACCGGTCACACTGGTCAGAACAAATGGAGCGCTGAATGGTTCATAAAAACTAAGGGGTTTGTGCAAGCCGCATTTGCAAATGGCCAAAAGAAAACCTAGTGCCCCTGTTTCCGGTGCGGCAATTGGGAAAAGAAGACAGAGGCTGAAATGGGCAAACACCTGCAGAAGAGTGGTTTTACGCCCGATTATACGGTGTGGACATTTCATGGTGAGTCTGCCCAACATGACCGAGCTGAGGTGGATCGTCGTCGCACCGACGAGCATGGTACCGGGATGGAAAACATGGTGCAAGGCTATGATGATGCTCGGGATTCGGACGAGGAGATGGAGGAATCTGCAAAGGCCTTCAATGAAATGTTGGAGTCTTCGAAACGTCCGCTCCACGAGCACACTGAGCTTTGTCGGTTGGATGCCATCTCACAAGTAATGGCTCTGAAGGCTCAGTTCAACTTGGGCAGAGAATGCTATGACGCAATTATGACAGTATTTGGACGCTTTCTACCCAAAGGCCATGTAATGCCTGCAAACCTGTACCAGTCGGACAAAATCCTGCGTGCACTGAAGATGCCCTATGAGAAGATACATGCCTGTGAGAAAGGATGTGCCTTATTTAGGCTTGACTATGCGGACTTGAACTATTGTCCCATTTGCAAGTCTTCCAGGTATATTGTGGTAGACAACGGTATGGGTGAGAAGACACAGACCAAAATCCCCGTTAGTGTTCTTCGGTATATGCCAATCGTACCAAGACTTCAACGTCTTTTCATGGTCGAAGAGACAGCCAGACAGATGACATGGCACAAAACAGGCAAAAGAACCGAACTAGATGCAGATGGGAATCTGATGATGGTACACACATCGGATGGTGTTGCGTGGAAAAAGTTTGATGAATTACATGCTGACAAAGTGGCAGATCCGAGGCATCCTCGAGTCGGCATCATCACGGATGGGTTCAGTGTGTTTGGTATGATGGCAGCCCAATACAGTTGTTGTCCCGTATTTGTCTTTCCACTCAATCTCCCCCCCGGACAGATTATGCAAAGAAAGAACATTTTCCTGACGTTGATAATTCCAGGACCCAACTATCCGGGCAAAAATATGAATGTGTACATGCAGCCGCTTAAGGACGAATTGCAAGAAGCCTGGGATAATGGGTTCAAGACATACGATGCCTTTAGCAAACGGAACTTCATAATGCGTGTCTGGTACATGTACTCGACGCATGACTTGCCGGCGTATGCGCTATTCTTTGGCTGGTGTGTGCATGGAAGGTTCCCGTGCCCCACATGCAAGGGAGCTCTTGAGTTTCGTTGGCTTCAGGCCGGTCGCAAGTTTTCTTGCTTCGACATGCATAGACAGTTCCTGGATCCTCGCCATAAGTTCAGGAAAGACAAGAAGAACTTCATCAGGGGTAGAGTCGTCAAAAACTCTGCACCACCTGCATTGACAGGCCAACAGACCCTGGATCAGTTAAACGCTCTCGAGCCAGATCCACAACGTCCAGGGTACTTCAAGGGGTATAATACTAAGCACACGTGGACTCACAAAACATGCTTATGGGATCTGCCTTACTTCAAAGACCTCCTTTGCCCACACAACATCGACGTTATGCACACTGAGAAGAATATCGCCGAGGCACTTTTTGGTACATTGTTCGGCATAGATGGGAAGTCAAAGGATAATACTAAGGCTAGAGTCGATCTGGAGGCGCTATGTGATAGGCCGTTACAAAACATGAAAGAACCGAAAGGAAAGCAGAACTGGACGAAGCCAAAGGCATGGTTCAATCTTGGAAGGCCAGCTATGAGGGAAATTCTCTTGTGGGTGCAACAGCAGTTGATGTTCCCCGATGGGTATGCAGCGAATCTAAAGAGGGGAGCGAATCTTGATAAACTGAAGATATTTGGTCTCAACAGTCATGATTGGCACATATGCATTGAGCGGGTAATGCCGGTGATGTTGCATGGCTTCATCCCTGAGGATGAATGGCTAGTACTGGCAGAACTCAGCTATTTCTTCCGTGTTCTTTGTGCAACAGAACTATCGCCTGGCATGCTAGAAGAAATGGAAGAGTTGGCGCCGGAGTTGATCTGCAAGTTAGAGAAGATCTTTCCACCGGGCTTCTTTAATCCAATGCAGCATTTGATTTTGCATCTCCTGACCGAGGCAAGATTGGGGGGGCCCGTGCAAAATCGTTGGTGCTACCCAACTGAGAGGATGCAGAAGACGCTTCGAGAAAAATGTAAAAATAAACATAGAATTGAAGCATCGATGGCTGAGGCATTCATCACAGAGGAGGCGGCAAACTTCGTAACAGTGCACTACGAAGCCAAAAATCGTCATTTGCATAATCCGAAGCCTCGGTACAATGCTGACGAGCCTAAAAAGGGTGGATCCAACCTCAGCCTATTCAAAGGGAATCTCGCACCAGCTAGTGTTTCACATCCAGTATCTTTGGATAACGAAGAATGGCGGACCATTTTGTTGTATATCTTCAACAACCTGATAGAAGTGCGGCCGTACATCGAGTAAGTTCTCGGTACATTGTTTCGCAACTTCTATTTCCTTTGAACTACTCTTATTCCTGGATATGTCATACAGTCGATACGTCACCATATTCTTGTATGGAGCGGAGATCCAAAAGGATTCTGTCGAAGAGTATGAGCTTCTCGCAAAGCAAGGAGGTGGCTATCCCGGTTTCATCTCTTGGTTCAAACAAACGGTAATTTCTATTAGACAATTTCATTTCATTCGCTAATTTGTGCATAATGCAACAATCCTTTCATATTAAACTTGTAGGCTAATTCAGAGTCTATGGACGCCGAATTGAGACAAGTCGCTAATGGTTTTGACTATAAGGTTCGTTCATTTGACAAGTACGACATCAACGGGTATCGCTTTCGTACCTATGGCAAAGAGCTATCTATGGCCGACCGAAAGTCTACAAATTGTTGTGTATCTGCTACGGCGAAGGAGGTACCGAGTATTATGGGAGAGTTGAAGCAATTTATGAACTTCTGTTCTATGGTGAAAACCCACCGAATGTCGTAGTCTTCAAATGTTATTGGTTTCAGCCAAAGGAGACTAGAAGGACTCATGAACATATAGGGCTAGTTGAAATCAACCAAAGCACTCATTTAGATGTTCCTGATGTCTATATTATGGCTCAACAGGCGACCCAAGTATTCTATCTACCGTGGGCCTGCCAAACTAATCCAAATCTGAAAGGTTGGGATGTCGTTTATGAAGTGCCGCCCCGTGCTAGACTTTCTCCCCCAAAGGAAGAGGATTATGAACCTCACATTAACCCAGACACATATGAAGGAGAATTCTTCCAAGAGACACGTCTTTCCAAAAAGCGTTTCAAGAACCGCTACACTTCACCCCAAAACATTGAAGTAGACAGCGACAATGAATCCGACATCACCCCAGAGGAGGAACAAGAAGAGCCGGAACAAGAAGAGGTTACTGCTGCGGATGACCTGTCAATGCTTGACCGATTACGTCAAGGTGGCCTTGCACATGTTGGTGCCAATGAACCCTATGAGCCCGTCATTGATTATAGTGATGATGATGATTATGCATTTATTGATGATACTGATCGAGATTATTAGTAGTGTCAGGTATTACATTTTTTTATGTTGTACTTGATGATGATACACTTAAGTGATACACATATTATTATTCATGTCGGTCTTTTTTTATGTTGTACTAATTTCGTTTACTATTTGTCATGGCAGGTGTTGAAAGATGGTGGGCGCTGGTCGGGAGCGTGGTCTGAGGTCTTCCATTCCAGACGCACCTCTCCGCCGAGCGTTGCTGGACAGTATGGCCACACCGCCGGGCCCTTCTTCGTCGACCGCGGTGCCCAGCAGGGGACGAGCTCGAGGTAGGAAGAGAGGAGGTGGGGCACATGGTCGTGGGAGAGGAGGTAGGGCGACTGCTACGGCGCCTTCCTCGCTGCCACCCCCGGCTGTTTCACCCGAGCACGTGACTGCTAGGGTGGACTCGTCCGAGGAGGAGGCTACACGGACTCCGGTCCACGAGCCTCCAGTCCACGGGTCTTGGGCCCACGAGCCTCGGGTCGACTGGCCTTCGGCCCACGTGACCCCGGAGGAGCACACGTCCGGATGGGGTACCTGGCCGGATTAGCCCGAGGAGCCGAGTGGCCATGCTGATGATGGCGGGGAGCCAACTGATCTTGAGGAGGAGGGGGGCACCGTCTACCAGCGTGGTGCTACACGGCTCCCGTCCGTGCCGGTGACCCGCGAGCAGAGGTGGTTGATTTTCCCTGATGGGGAGAGGTACGTAAGTGCATTTAATATTTTTGTACCTTGTGCATTCACGTTTTTTCAAATAACTAATGCGTTGGCCTTATCATGCTGCAGGGGTTGGGACCACCATCATAGTGTCCACCGGCCCAACTCCGTCCTTGGAGTTCTTTGCCGGCAAAACTTCCCGGGGTTTGTCACATTGCCTGGTGAGGGTCGGCTTCCAGAGCTTGGATTGAGCTGGGAGCACTACGTGGCTGCCCCGGCCCCGCCGGATGAGATTATCGACGGTGTCGTGTGCGACACGAGGGCAGACATGGTGATCAGAAAGTTTTGGGTAATTTCTCCTTTACACATCTAAAAATCTTCAACTAGCTAGTTATTAATTGTACTAATCAATATTGTCTCATTTGATTGCAGACATTCTACAGGTGTGAGGAGGGATACGAGGAGGACGCGGCACATGTTATCGAGAACGTCTGCAAGCGCCTACTCCAGAACTTATGGCATGAGGCTCGGGTGCAGGCTGTTCGAGACTACTATGCCTTGCGTGGTATCAAGAAGACCAAGTCGGCGTGCCGCGATAAGTTCCTGAGTAAGGAGCAGTACATGAAGGTAATTCTTAAGGCCTTCTCTACTTAAGTTCCTTCATTTAGTAATTCTTAGCCGTAGCGCTCAAGTTTCTATTTGCTAACTTAGGCGCCTCCGAGATGGTGTGCGGATCGGATGGATTTTTTGGAGGTGTTGGTTGATGAGTGGTGCTCAAAACAATGGCTAGCCCTCCACAACGAGGCCAAGGACAAACGTGCCCAAATGGAAGGTGTGCCACACCATCAAGGCAGCTCCAACTTATATCAGTTCGGGCGCAACTGGGTATGTGGTTTGCTTCATGATTCATGCAATTCATTCATCATGCTAGCTTGAGCCCTTTAATTACTAATTTTCATTGTTTCTCTCTTTCAGGCACGCTACAATAAGGCGGATAAGGTGCCAGAGGTGTACGACCTGTATGCCATGGCCCACACAGCCTCTTTCAAGAAAGTCAAGGCTTTCTCTCAGTCTGACCTCGATGATGCAAACAACTTCACCAACATCTCCTCCCACAACAAGCTCGTGAGATATAGAGATGAGGGGAAGGCGAGGAAAGGGGAGGACTTTAACCCGAGCCAGGGTTCCATTGATCCAGAGCTATTGATGATATCTGGTGGCGAGAGGTCCCATGGCTCCATAGCCATTGCAGATGGACTTATCCGTTGTCCTAGCACTCTCCCGGAGATCAAGGCGTGCCAGTCGAGCTCCACTCCTGAGATAAGGCCTCGTGAACGGCCAGTGCAACTCGCCATCAAGGTTAGTGATACGTACTCATTTATCTTTCTCCACTACATTGTGTGCGCTTCCATCAATGATTACAAATGGTCATGTGAGTGGTGTTGCAGGCTGCTATACAGAGTGAGAGAGATAGAACGGAGAAACTTCTGGCTGAGGCGGCGGAGAGGCAGCGGGAGTTGGAGGAGAGGACGACAAAGATGATGGAGGAGGAGAGGGCACGGAATGACATGCAGGCAAGGGCCATGTACGATTAGCCAAAACATTCATGTAGTGTTTGTCTCATTACTAACTAGTATGACAGAGTCGTCAAAACGAAATGGTCAGTCTGTGTGCGAGAAGACAGGTCAGACCGCTCCGCCGATGCCAGTGATTGCTCCTGGGACCACGGTGAGTTTTATTTGAATGGACATTACTTGCTAGTCTTAACATTTGAGTGTCATCATGCTAACAAGACATTGGAAATGATCTTTGGTGCAGCGTAACTCCAGACAAGCATCGCACGATCCTTCTCCAGCTACCGACACGAGCCACCCCGCTCCTACACCTCCTGGATCTTGGTAAGTTTATCTAGTGTTTTGCTTAACACATGCATAAAGACCTAGACTTAGCTTTATTTCCTCCAATGCTTACCATAATGACCTAGACTTAGCTTCTTCACCTCCAAAATGACTTAATAAGCTTACTGACCTCCAAAACCATCCATTTTACCTAAGTTAGCTCTAAAACGATTTGTACTTAGCTTACTTATGTCAAAAATTGCATAATTAGCTTAGTTAGCTCATAGACGATCCATTTTACCTAAGTTAGCTCTAAAATGACCCATTTTACCTAGGTTAGCTTATAAATGATCCAGTTCATCCAAGTTAGCTCAAAAATGACCCATTTTACCTAGATTAGCTCCTACATGATCCATTTTACCTACGTTAGCTTTAAAATGACCCATTTCACCTAGATTAACTCTAAAATGACCAATCTTACCTAGGTTATCTCATAAACGATCCATTTCAACTAATTTAGCTCATAAACGATCCATTTCACCAAGTTACCTAAAAAAACAATCTATTTCACCTAAATTAGCTCTTAAATGATCCATTTCACCTAAGTTAGCTCAAAAAGATCCATTTCAACTAAATTAGCTCATGAATGATCCATTTCACCTAAGTTAGCTCAAAAACGATCCATTTCAACTAAGTTAGCTCATAAATGATCCATTTCACCTAAGTTAGCTAAAAAACGATCCATTTCACCTAAATTAGCTCTTAAATGATCCATTTCACCTAAGTTAGCTCAAAAAGATCCATTTCAACTAAATTAGCTCATGAATGATCCATTTCACCTAAGTTAGCTCAAAAACGATCCATTTCAACTAAGTTAGCTCATAAATGATCCATTTCACCTAAGTTAGCTAAAAAACGATCCATTTCACCTTAGTTACCTCAAAAACGATCCATTTGACCTTAGTTAGCTCATAAACAATCCATTTCAACTAAGTTATCTCATAAATGATCCATTTCACCTAAGTTAGCTAAAAAACGATCCATTTCACCTAAATTAGCTCTTAAATGATCCATTTCACCTAAGTTAGCTCAAAAAGATCCATTTCAACTAAATTAGCTCTTAAATGATCCATTTCACCTAAGTTAGCTCAAAAAGATCCATTTCAACTAATATTTCACCTAAGTTAGCTCAAAAAGATCCATCAACTAAATTAGCTCATGAATGATCCATTTCACCTAAGTTAGCTCAAAAACGATCCATTTCAACTAAGTTAGCTCAATAAATGATCCATTTCACCTTAAGTTAGCTAAAAAACGATCCATTTGACCTAGTTAGCTCATAAACGACCCATTTCAACTAAGTTTAGCTCATAAATGATCCATTTCAACTAGCTAGCTCTTAAACGACCCATTTCAACTTAGTTAGCTCATATATGATCCATTTCACGTAAGTTAGCTCATAAATGACATACTCTTCTTGTTCTACTCTTCTTGTTCTAGTCTTCTTCTTGTTCTACTCTTCTTCTTGTTCTACTCTTCTTGTTCTAACTTTCTTATTTTTCATTTTGCAGATTTCATTCACTTGACGAAAGCTTGCATAGATGGAGTGCTCCTTATCCCTTTCTCTGTTTCTTTTGTATGTTGAACTATGCATGTATCGTTGGATGAAACTATTGTAATATATATGGTTGGATGCCTCTATGTTGAACGATGAAGTGATGTGTTGGATATCTTATATGTTTGCTCTGTAATGGCCTTTTGAAATATATCTATATATGTCATATATATTTGTGATGAAAATTGTTGGATTTAATAAAAAACAGATAAAAGAGCCAATATGCAGGCTCTTTGCCGTCTGCCACCGACGGCAACGGGCTCTTTACCGTCTGCCACGGACGGCAAAGAAGACACATGGCATCCAGCTGTGCTTCCTGGGAGCTGACCCTTTTGGTCAGTTTGCCTACAGTGGCAGACGGCAAAGACTTTGCCATCAGTGGCAGACGGCAAAGACTATGCCATCAGTGGCAGACGGCAAAGAACTTGCCATGTAGTGACGTGTAGATGACATCATACGGCGGACGGCAAAGACCCTAGCAATTTTGCCGTCAGCGGCGGACGGCAAAGGCCTGCCGTTAGCCACTTAACAGACTGACAGCGCAATTATTGTCGTCCGCTCCCTTTGCCGTCCGCCGCAGACGGCAAAGACTTTGCCATCAGTAGCAGACGGCAAAGTAGCTGTTCACCGTAGCGTACTTCGCCGGAGCCTTTTGCCGTCCGCGGCTGACGGGAAAGGCCTTTGCCGTCCGCCGTTCATGCCTTTGCCGTCCGCCGTGGCACACGGCAAAGTAGCTGATTCCTGTAGTCAGGGTTTAAGCTTATGTCACTCTAGCAACCCATCATCTACTTATTACTTCCCAATGCCTTCCTCCAGGCCCAAATAATGGTGAAGTGTCATGTAGTCGACGTTTACATAACACCACTAGAGGAGAGACAACATACATCTCATCAAAATATCGAACGAATACCAAATTCACATGACTACTAATAGCAAGACTTCTCCCATGTCCTCAGGAACAAACGTAACTACTCACAAAGCATATTCATGTTCATAATCAGAGGCGTATTAATATGCATATATGATCTGAACATATGATCTTCCACCAAATAAACCAACTAGCATCAACTACAAGGAGTAATTAACACTACTAGCAACCCACAGGTACCAATCCCAGACTTGGAGACAAGAATTGGATACAAGAGATGAACTAGGGTTTGAGAGGAGATGGTGCTGGTGAAGATGTTGATGGAGATTGACCCCCTCCCGATGAGAGGATCGTTGGTGATGATGATGGCGATGATTTCCCCCTCCCGGAGGGAAGTTTCCCCAGCAGAACAGCTCCGCCAGAGCCCTAGATTGGTTCCGCCAAGGTTCCGCCTCGTGGCAGCGGAGTCTTGTCCCGAAAGCTTGCTTATGATTTTTTCCTCATCGAAAGACTCCATATAGCAGAAGATGGGCATCGGAGGGCCACCAGGGCGGCCACGAGGCAGGGGGCGCGCCTAGGGGGTAGGGCGCGCCCCCACCCTCGTGGGCAGGGTGTGGCCCCCTCTAGAACTTCTTGCACTCAGTATTTTTTATATATTCTGAGAATGACTTCCGTGAAGTTTTAGGACTTTTGGAGCTGGGCAGAATAGGTCTCTAATATTTGCTCCTTTTCCAGCCCAGAATCCCAGCTGCCGGCATTCTCCCTCTTTATGTAAACCTTGTAAAATAAGAGAGAATAGGCATACGTATTGTGACATAATGTGTAAGAACAGCCGTTAATGCAATAAATATCGATATAAAAGCATGATGCAAAAATGGATGTATCAGCCATCGAGCTCCTGCCATTTGACATTACATATAAACCACGTCGAGCTATCAAATCCCAAGTACTGGCCGACTTCATCGCCGAATGGACAGAGGCCGAACTCCCTAAAGAGTACGGCACATACTCCAATTGGGTCATGCGCTTCGACGGCTCCAAAATGCTGGCAGGGTTAGGAGCGGGTGTTGTTTTAACGTCCCCTACCAGAGACATCGTCCAGTACGTTCTCCAAATACTATACACAGACTCCCATAATGCAGCCGAATACGAGGCCTTATTGCATGGTCTCCGGATGGCTGTCTCCATGGGCATACAACGCCTAGAAGTGCGCGGGGACTCAAACCTTGCAATATCTCAAATAAACGGAGATTTCGACGCTAAAGATCCGAAGATGGTAGCGTATCGTAACGCAGTCATAAAAATGTCGGCCCGGTTCGAGGGGCTCGAGTTCCATCATGTGGCTCGAGAAAGTAATCAAGCGGCGGATGTTCTTGCTCGTATTGGCGCTAAGCGCGACCCCGTCCCACCTAATATCTTCATGTAAAGGCTCTTTAAGCCATTCGTGGCATGGCAGGGGGAAAACAGCAATACTAGTCCGAACCGAAAAATAACCCCAGATCCCGGAAACACCGACATAACACCATCGGCGCATCTCATCATGGCAGTCATTGCCTCATGGACCAAACCCTTCTTGGCCTACCTTAATAGGAAGGAGCTTCCTGAGGACCAGAATGAGGCCCGCTGCAATGCCGGCGCTCAAAGGCCTACAAGATTCATGATGGAGAGCTCTACAAGAAAAGCGCCATTGGAGTCCTTCAACGATGTATATCCGAGGAAGAGGGGCAGCAGCTCCTGGCTGAAATTCATGCCGGACTCTGCGGTCACGATGCCGCAGCTCGGGCCCTTGTTAGCAAGGCCTTCCGTACAGGGTTTTATTGGCCGACAGCTCGAGCAGATGCACAGGACCTTGTCCAATGTTGCGTCGGATGCCAACTCTTTGCCAATCAAAGCCATATGCCCCCACTGCCCTACAAACAATCCCCATCACTTGGCCTTTCGCGGTCTGGGGACTCGATATGGTTGGTCCCCTTAAAGGAGGAAGCCATAGGAAAAAATATCTGCTGGTTATGGTGGACAAATTCATTAAGTGGATAGAGGCTAAACCAGTCAAAATGGATGAGTCTGGCCTGGTGATAGACTTCATATCCGATGTTGTGCACTGTTATGGTGTCCCACATAGCATCATCACTGACAATGGCTCCAATTTCACAGCCGACGAGGTAAAAACCTGGTGTAATAATCTGGGTATTAAACTAGATTACGCCTCCATCTACCACCCACAAACCAACGGTCAAGTCGAACGCGCCAACGGTCTTATTATGAGCGGCATCAAGCCCAGACTAGTGCGGTCTTTGAAAGAATCAGACAAGCACTGGGTTGAGGAGCTCGACTCCGTACTCTGGGGCCTGCGGACCACGCCCAACCGTACTACCGGGTACACACCTTTTTGTTCATGGTGTATGGTGCAGAGGCCGTATTGCCCTGCGATATTATTCATGAGTCACCTAGAGTGCGTATGTACGAAGAGAGAGAAGCCAAGCTCGATCGGCAGGACAGCCTAGATGCCCTGGAGGAGGAACGCGATGTCGCGAAAGCCCGTTCAGCAGTTTACCAACAGCAGGCTCGAAGATATCAAAGCAGGGAAGTACAGGCCAAGACTTACAACGTTGGCGAACTTGTTCTACGGCTCCTGGAGAAGAAAAAGGACAAACTCAAGCCCAAATGGGAGGGTCCCTTCATAATTGACAAAGTTCTCACTGGAGGAGCGTACTGCCTTCGCGATGCATCAGACAATCGCCTCGAGCCGAACCCCTGGAACACGGCTAGACTCCGGAGATTCTACGCCTAGTGCTAAACCCCTTGTTCGTCTCCTCCTCCCCTATAGTTTCCATTATATTTCTCTCTTTTCTGATTACTTTCTTCTTTCTCGCTTTAAAGCTTTGGTGCAGCTAGACCGCACACCATTGGCACATACATCTTTAAAAATGTACACCACTTGTACCTGGGGGCTTCTCGGACAGAAGTTCTTGTCATTCCTTGAGCCTCCAGCTACTCACATATGAGTTTTTCCATATTGTTGACACCTGATTTTGGCAAGATATAGATTGCAATGAAGATGGTCTCGAGTGAACGGGTTTTCAGCATGAAAAGATTCACATTGCCGAGTGGGACAACTTTGATGTTTCGGTTATATTCATTCGACCTTATCTTACGGACCGAAACTATACTCCGAGTGTCATAATTCAATGTTTCGAGTGGTTTTTGGCCAATCACATCTTCAAGATGACCTCGGATGAAGGAGCACTCTTAAGGAATTGTCTTCGTCTCGTCGAGCCAATAGATTTTGATATATAAATCATCTCAATCCGAGTTCATATGCAAAAGTTAGAGGCAATACACTGCAGACCGAACCTTAACGGAAATATGGCGCGAGGTGCGAGACACTTGTCTGATAGGTTGCGCGAGTAATTCGGCCATCAAGGCGGCGTTGAATTGAAAAACCTTCAACACGAAAAAGTTTTGTCTCGTCGAGCCGATTGTTTTTCATATAAAAGTTGTCTCAATCCGAGATCGTATGCAACCTGGAGAGGCAAATCAAGATCAGGCTGTGTTTTCAGTCGGGAAATCCGAGTGAAAAGTTTACCATCCGAGTGAAAACCTACCGATCGAGTAAAAGATCGAGTAAAAGATTGGCTTCCGAGTGAAAATATAGTAATCCGAGTGAAATTATCATCCGAGTGAAGTTATTCCGAGTGAAAATATTACCGTCGGAATGAAAAGTTGACGTTCGAGTAAGATATTGCCTTCCGAGTGAAATATAGTCATCCGAGTGAAAGATTGTCTTCCGAGTGAAAGACTCTAACATCCGAGTGAAAAGGTCTAGTCGGACGAAAAACTCTAATATCCGAGTGGATGAGCTCGGATCCGAGTGAAACTGAAGATGTGCCCGAAAGGTAATCCAGATGACCTCGGATGGAAAAGTGATCAACACGGAAGTTGTGCGCATCGTCAAAACAGTGAACTTTGGTTTTGCAGTCATTATCATCTGAGGTAGTGTACGGCCTGTAAGTTCACTACGATACTCAGACAATCCAGGCCGTTACATGACCGAGTTCGACTGGATATTAAAGATGGCTTCGTAGAATATTTAAGATGGTCTTATTTGGAAAAGTGTTCAACATAAGAATTGTTCGTCTCGTCGAGGCGCACAAGTTTCATATTTGGGCCGTCTTGATCGGAGGTCATATGCAAGCTCGGCAGCCCGCCCAAGGAGGAAGACAGAAGTTGGGCCAGATTCAGACTGAATCCGAGTTGGAATAGAATTAGGACTCTAGGACATGAATTGATGTAATTTTTTGTAAGAAAAGCCTAGATGAATCCTTTGCTTGTACGGGAAGTCCAGCTGCCTCTTATATATGTTGGGGGTGATGGCCGATTGAACAACACCAATCGAACCAATCAATCTATTACACTTTTGTGTTCATCTATCTTTATCCCCTACCCTTGTATTTTTCTATCTCGTTATATGTTCGTTCTTCACATTGGAGGGCAGCGACCCACGAGGCTCTAGGGGCGAGCGAATCGACCTAGGGCAGCCCATAGCCGCCGCACTCCCTGATGGGGTCCCTCCTGGGCGTGTGGGGTTTCGGGTCTTCAAGAGCACCCGCTGACTGTCTTGCGTATCACGCTGTCGGTCGGGTCTCCTTCGACGTGAGCTGCGGTGCATCACCCCCGACGTCGAGGGTACACGGGACGTGTTCGTGTGTCAACACACATTTTGGCGACTCCGCTGGGGACGAAGCTTTGAACAGTCTCCAGCCTGTTCTTGCTACGAGGAGAGCGTCATCGAGCGGCTGCAATCTACAACGGTAACATGTATCATCAATCTCCTTACGTAGATGCAAATAGCAATTATGTTGATGTTGCTAGATCTTTCAATGGACATGTCATGTCGGCTAGCCCTAACGAGCAAAGGCCGACTAGTTATTCTGTTGGAGAAACTTGGAATTTACATAATCGCGACATGCAACTTATGAATCTGAACTTTCGTGCATCGACAACATTTTTCAATATGCCGATGAACAACACAATTTGTTCGAGTGATCAATATATGACACCTCATGTGCAGGAGGGCATCTCACAGTTTTATCAATCGGCAGCCAACTCGCAATATGCGGGTTTATCCCCAAACATGCCGTTGAATGAGGCAATCGGCCATGCTTCCATTAGCTATTTGGACGGTTATCCTCAGTCACCATATAATACACCTCATAATATTAATTGTTCAGCATCATATGCAACTAAAAGTATTCATGACTCGGCTCAGTTTTATGTCCAAGTGAATGGAGATTCTACAGGAGTGTATGTGTCTAATATTGCAGGAGATGAGGTGACTTTGGCTGCGTTAAAAATCTTAGCGCAAAATAAGAAGATTACCACTCTTTGCCTTGAGCAACATGATAAAGGTTTGGTTCCTGATTATGAGGCAATAAAAGCTAGGGTTTTGAAAGAAGATGAAGTGTTACCGATTGATCAGATTGGCATGAGAAAATATTCAACAACAGTGCACATGTCTTCACCTATCATTGCAGCATGTTATACACCCCCTATACAATCGCAAAATTTTGGCAACATCAATTCATTGCCGAAAGATCATAAAAGTATTGGGGGGCAAGCTGTTCCAAGCAGGGCTGAGTTTAAAGAAAAACATGTGTCCCAAGTGGACAAGATCAAGCCAAAGCTCACAGGGAATAGCGTCAACGAATTTACTACGCCAACTCTTGAGGAATTACCAGCAGAATATTGACATGCTTATGAAGCACTCAAGAAGAAACGTGGAGTGGAATATTTGCAAGAATACGTCAAGTGCCTTCCTCCATGTAGAAACCATGTTGGCTCCTTTGCAATTTTGGGGCAAGATAAAAAAGAAGCTTTGCAAGAAAATCGTCAAGAAAGGGTTCACTCGGCTAATACAGTTGATTCGGTTGAAACTGAGTCAAATATGACTAAGTCGTCTACAGCTGAGTTGAACAGTTCCTTTTGTGACAAGACAATGGTGGATTCAATTGAAACAAAATTGACCACTGAGACGTTTAAGGCCGAGTGCGTTGCATCGAGCCAGTCGAGTGCATCGTGTCAGCCGAGTGCATCACCGGCTAAAGCCGCTGGAGCCGAGTGCATCAAGTCAGTTATTGCTGCGTGTACCAAAATGGAAGATGCAAGCTTCACCAAGCAAAAGAATGGTAAACGCAACAAATTGGCCGTGCTCGATTTTTCTGGATGTGAGGGAGCTTACATGCTGCCCTATGAGTTCCGTGCCAAAGAAATTGATGAGCATCAAGAGCAAAGTTATATGGCCAAACAAAGTTTGACTAGTGACGAAGACCAAGAACCAGAGCGTGCAGCTGAACGAAGTATAGCTGACGAAGAGCGGTCGAGTGGAATCCATTCGGGTAATCCGAGTGAAATCTACTCGGGAAATCCAAGTCAAATCTATTCAGGCAATCCGAGTGATGAGGCACGAGATCCAGAAAAAGAGGAAGATGCATTCGAGAATTATTCAGAAGCGGAGCAAGGTATTGTTCCAGTGGTGCAACCATCTTCTCGTTCCAACGACTTCACAAAGGTACACCTAGCCGAGAGTTTACTCAGTTTTCGATTCGGTCAAAATCATATTGTTGATGCACCCGTTAGTAAGATTCTAATTAATTTTGAAAGACCGATCGAGATGAGTAATCTATTTGTTTCGAATTATCTTGTTACTAATCATGCTGATCAACACATGGCACCATTCATAGAGGCTAATAGTGACAACTTATCACAACCAAAGTTGTTCCCGTCATGCTGACTGAACTTTATATTCATATGGGCAACTTTGTTTGTTTCATGGCTGGCTAACATTTGGTCTCACATGAGACGTATATTCTGTAATTATTTTGGTTGCAGGAGTATAAAGCCAGGTTGAAAGTTCTCCAGGATAGCTGATTCAAGAGCATCGGGAAAGGAGGACGAAAATCAATGCATAGACGAGTCGGATGATGTTAAACTGACACCGCTCTGTTTTGTATCGAAGCCGGTATCACAATATCGGTTAATGCACCAGGAGTGTACGTCCAGTGCAGTCATAGTGGATCACATCATCGGTACATCCCTGACTAATCTTATTATTATAATTGATCACAATGTCGAGCCGTCAAGACAAGAGCCAACGCAATGTTCGTTCAAGCAAAATGTCAAAGATTGCAACATGATCCATCAAGTCAAGCAATCGGACAAGATAGGACGATTGGAGTTTGTTGAGGCACGATCATTTGGACAGTCGGATCATTTTGACGGCCATCAAATGTTGACTCGGCTATCTTTAGCCAATTTATCTAAAAGTGGACATGTACACGTCAATGATGATGGGGTCAAGTCTTCGAGCAATGATATTGTTAAAAAGTGCATCAAGAACAATCTTGAAGACGGAAATTCCATCAAAGCTACAATGATAACATCTAGCACTGGGGGGCAACAAGAGAATTCAAAGACCGGTGCACGCACAACCAAAGAAAGCAAATGCCATGGTAAGCACAAAAGCAAAAAACCAAAAGTCACTTTCGTGCAGTTATTAGAAAAGTACCAAAAGATAAGTGAGGCAAAGAGTGCTTATCGGCCGAGTGAAGCAAAAGCATCGAAGTCAACCCCAAGGCATAAATCTGAAGACTTGGATTGGCAAAGGAAGACGTTGAGCAAGCAGACTTCGTATCCTGCTTTTGGGCCGCCAATGCCAATGTCGTGGATGCCTCCCTACGCTCATGTAAATCCATATCCATCATGGGGCACGTATGATACAAGGGAAAATTATCCATCTTATTTTAGATCATCTCGCCAACATTATGCAGCTCCAAAAAGATCAACATTTGATGAACAATCACACGTCAAAGACCGTTTCAATCATAAGGAATCGGTCCGGAGCTCAAGGAACAAGAAAGAGGTGGTCAAGCAAGTGTACCAGGTCAAGAAAGATGGTCGTAAGTGTGCTACTTCAGATTTGTTCTCAAATAACAAAGAGCCAGTTAAAGTATTGACATTGGCTACAAAAGGCAATGAGGCAAGTCAATCAAGTGCCAAATCTGAAGGGAAGAAGTTGAGAGTGCACAAGGCCAAAAAAGAGTTGGCATTGGTTGAAACAAAATCACAGCCAACGTGCTCACTCGGCTTAGCACATTGGCAAGAGAAGGAATTACAAAGACTTAGTGCACATGAGTTGAGAAAGAAGAACATGGCATGGGTTCCCAAGAGGAGCAGTCAAAATAGAAATGATGTCCGACCTTCTATTACAACAAGTGTTAAAAAGGTGAAGAAAGAAAAGGATGGCCGCAAGAGTGTTATTTCATATCCGACTCCAAATGACAAAAAGCTAGCCGGGCCTATGTTGGCTACTAAGGACAAGAAAGTGAAGCAAGTAAAATTCAAGGATCCAATAGTCAAGTTTGGACAGGCCAAGCCAGAGATGCCCAAAGTTAGGAAGAATTTGCCAGTGCATAAACCAAAGTCCTAGCTGGGACACCCACTCGGCTTACCATATTCGCAACAGAAGAAGCTAAAACGTCTTAGGGCCAAAGAGCTGGAGAAGAGGAACATGGCCTGGGTTCCTAAGGGAAATCCTCGAGTCAAGAGCAGCATCACATCTCCTGTTGCGAAGCCAGCAGAAATAAGGGAGTACACGTGTAAAGCCCGTAGGCGAGGACGACAATTTTCATATAGGAGACCCAAGAGGCGTCTCATCCATATTCTTCAATTGTACCATCAAAATCAACGCTATGGAATTTATCCTCAGCCGAAACATCTAACTTATTTCGGCTATTCACACTTTGGTGGACGGACTCCCGAGCACTTTTGAGATAAGAACGCATGGCCGATATTTGCATATCGCCCTCAGAATTCATTGTGTTGACAAACCCGGCATCTGGCTAACGATGTTCACCATGGTTGATTTCCTACTCCTATAGCCGATGCTCATTGTTTGCCAATACTGGCGAGGCCGACTTAATTATTGAGTTGACCACCAATCAAGGGTCTAGTGCATAAAAGAGCCCCGACTCCAAATGTTATTTATTTGCAGGATCCAAGTCAGGAGACAAACGTTGCTCGGCGGAGGCTTGATGGTGTACTTTGATAACGAGTTGAGTCGCTGAACAATTGACGGTATTCCTTTAAGGTGCATGGTCATAATCATTCGGCAACCATCTTCGTTGAAGGCTTCTAATATTCCCAGGGTATGCCTGGACAAATGCAAGGTCCGGATTGACATAAGAAACTTACGTGGAAGCCTTTGTGGCATCCAATTGTTGTTTTCAGAAAACTATTATCCAAGAGGCTCTACCGAAGAAGCAACAAACATGAGCATATGGATGATTAAAATTATCATACTCAACATGCACAGCCGATGGAGTGTTGACATTGTGCGTAACATTACCCTAAGCAAGGTATTTTCTGGCACGCAAGCTCTGCCAGAAAACAGGGGGGCATGTGGTGTTGACACCTGATTTTGGCAAGATATAGATTGCAATGAAGATGGTCTCGAGTGAACGGGTTTTCAGCATGAAAAGATTCACGTCGCCGAGTGGAACAACTTTGATGTTTCGGTTATATTCATTCGACCTTATCTTACGGACCGAAACTATACTCCGAGTGTCATAATTCAATGTTTCGAGTGGTTTTTGGCCAATCACGTCTTCAAGATGACCTCGGATGAAGGAACTCTCTTAAGAATTGTCTTCGTCTCGTCGAGCCAATCGATTTTGATATATAAATCATCTCAATCCGAGTTCATATGCAAAAGTTAGAGGCAATACACTGCAGACCGAACCTCAACGGAAATATGGCGCGAGGTGCCAGACACTTGTCTGATAGGTTGCGCGAGTAATTCGGCCATCAAGAGCCTTGAATCGAAAAACCTTCAACACGAAAAAGTTTTGTCTCGTCGAGCCGATCGTTTTTCATATAAAATTTGTCTCAATCCGAGATCGTATGCAACCTGGAGAGGCAAATCAAGATCAGGCTGTGTTTTCAGTCGGGAAATCCGAGTGAAAAGTTTACCATCCGAGTGAAAACCTACCGATCGAGTAAAAGGTCGAGTGAAAAACTTATCGATCGAGTAAAAGATTGGCTTCCGAGTGAAAATATAGTAATCCGAGTGAAATTATCATCCGAGTGAAGTTATTCCGAGTGAAAAGATTACCATCGGAATGAAAACTTGACGTTCGAGTAAGATATTGCCTTCCGAGTAAATATAGTCATCCGAGTGAAAGATTGTCTTCCTCCGAGTGAAAGACTCTAACATCCGAGTGAAAAGGTCCAGTCGGACGAAAAACTCTAATATCCGAGTGGATGAGCTCGGATCCGAGTGAAACTGAAGATGTGCCCGAAAGGTAATTCAGATGACCTCGGATGGAAAAGTGATCAACACGGAAGTTGTGCGCATCGTCAAAACAGTGAACTTTGGTTTTGCAGTCATTATCATCTGAGGTAGTGTACGGCCTGTAAGTTCACTATGATACTCAGACAATCCAGGCCGTTACATGACCGAGTTCGACTGGATATTAAAGATGGCTTCGTAGAATATTTAAGATGGTCTTATTTGGAAAAGTGTTCAACATAAGAATTGTTCGGCTCGTCGAGGCGCACAAGTTTCATATTTGGGCCGTCTTGATCGGAGGTCATATGCAAGCTCGGCAGCCCGCGCAAGGAGGAAGACAGAAGTTGGGCCAGATTCAGACTGAATCCGAGTTGGAATAGAATTAGGACTCTAGGACATGAATTGATGTAATTTTTTGTAAGAAAAGCATAGATGAATCCTTTGCTTGTACGGGAAGTCCAGCTGCCTCTTATATATGTTGGGGGTGATGGCCGATTGAACAACACCAATCGAACCAATCAATCTATTACACTTTTGTGTTCATCTATCTTTATCCCCTACCCTTGTATTTTTCTATCTCGTTATACGTTCGTTCTTCGCATTGGAGGGCAGCGACCCACGAGGCTCTAGGGGCGAGCGAATCGACCTAGGGCAGCCCATAGCCGCCTCACTCCCTGATGGGGTCCCTCCCGGGCATGTGGGGTTTCGGGTCTTCAAAAGCGCCCGCTGACTGTCTTCCGTATCGCGCTATCGGTCGGGTCTCCTTCGACGTGAGCTACGGTGCATCACCCCCAGCGTCGAGGGTACACATGACGTGTTCGTGTGTCAACACATATGTACCTTTTCTTTGCCATTATATGCATCGATATGACTTAAGTTTTGGCCAAGCTGGGTTGCTTGGCTCCTATACTTATGCCCTACGTTCCCGTTAGTTCGGCTAGGGCATAAAGGGAGCACCTCTGCGATTGTTACCGTCGGTTCATCCGGACGTGTACCTCAGACTGGGTGAAGCCGAAAGCTAGCGTTCTTAAGGGAATAGTCGGTCGGAGAATTAAAGATGTTTTTAAAAAAGATCACTCCATTATGCACCCCTAGAAGTTATACAAACCGTGGTGCTCACATCACAATTCATACATGCGCATTAAATGCATGCACACCCAGGGAAAGGAACCCTTAACGGAACTATTCTCTCTGGAAGATGTTTCTTACCATACCAATGTAATATAACATAGCTAGCCAGATATAACTTGTCTGTTCAAGCAACTATGACCCCTACGCCTAGTTTTCCAGGCATACCCCGGCCTATTCGGCTGCGACGGTATTCGGAAACACTCCGCACCTTCGGGACCGGAGGTGAAGCCAAAAGGTCTGCCATGAGAAATGATATACAATTCAGCTAGATGAGGAAAGTACACAGTCACTTGGACTCGAAAACCTCCTCCTCTACACCTTCCAATAGGCAGTCTAACTTACAATCATGTTGGAAATATTTGGCGGCCACCTCTACTTGGTCATATACTAAACTAACGGGAATTTCTTCCCCATTCGACCCTACCGGCCCGACACGAGCCATGTGATTAGGATCCAGCTTGGTATATCGCGTCTTCACCATGGCCCAGGCCTCTCGCACACCCTCTCGGCATGCTGATATCTTCCATAGCCGAATACGCTGCCGCGCTCCCTTGAACAGCTCTACCAGCTGCTCCACGCTTCCTGGAGGGGGGTCGGATGGCCATAAAGCCTTGGATACACTCCGCATCGCCTGCCGAGCTTGCTCGTGCAACTGCGATAGCCCATGCAGAAGATCACTCGATGATGCGGACACCTTCTCTTCGGGGCAGTTCGTCAAAACACTTGCAATTACAGCTATGTCAGCTACTGTCACCTCCAAAACTTTTATAAAACAAAAGTGGCCACATACTGAATATGCCGCCTCACAGCTTCTTGTTCTCCTTCACAGAGTCAGCTAGCTGAGCTCGCACATCTTTCAGTTCTTCGGCCAGTTTGGAGTTTGAGTCCTGGAGTTTCTTTTTCTCTTAAACGACTTTTGTCAATACACGTTTGCCCGCTGCTAGTAGCTTTTTGGCTCCGCATTCTTCGCTTCGAGCGGCATCCAGCTGCTCTTGCACTTGGTCTAATGGTCGAACACAAATATTAGCACCCTGATTCGCACTATCAGTGTATCATTATGAATTTTTGATAGAAGGAAACATTACCGGGAGATGCCTTGTATTTCTCCTGTTCGGCATTGGCAGCAAGCCTCCGACGCTGGCACTTTTCCAGCTCCTGAGCTAGCTGGGTGTTCTTCTCCGTAAGCACCTGGTCATAGATTGGTCCTTAAATCAGTTGTTTCAACTCCTTTAAGTCTCGGGGGCTACTGGCATATGGTTATCATAGTCAGACAAAATAAATTTACCTGCACATCTTTCAAATGTTGCTTTGTGGCCCTGTTAGTCCCATCTCGAGCAGCTCGGATGTACGCATCGGCCGAGTTGAAGGCGTTAAACGGCTCTTCTGAAAAGCCAGGGTCCTGTAAAATAGCCCGGCGAAGCCGATGATTCACCGAACTCTCCACTTCCGAGTTGGTGTCGGATACATCATCCGAGTCCTCGGCCGGAGGATAGTCCGGCTTCGCCTCTGCATCGGCCCCCATCTTCATGGCAGGATTTGAATCCTGGCTGCGAGAAGTACGGCCGCTCGAGCCTCCGGATACGGTCCGGCGCATCTTTCTCCTGACACATGAATAACAGGTAGGTCACGGTTGGACGTGACTGCTCAGGTGCAGGTTGGCGAATTCATACCTCTTCGGTGGGGGATGCTCTCTTCGGAGGTACCCTTGGAGTAGTACGACGTGCCGAACCCTTCCCCTTTTGAGCACAAGACAGTGCGGTGGGTAAGAAGGAAGGGGAGATCACTTTTGAATAAGGTGTGTTCGGATCACTTACGAGTGAGGCTAGAAGAAGACCGGGGTAGTCGGCGATGATGGCCACTTCTGTGCCATCGTAGCTTGTCTGGTAAAACACCCCCTCCGCAAGCACCACAAATATATCCGGATCCTCTTCGGACCCGGGATCGAGTTCTCGATTGTTGGTCCTCCGGCTGTGGGGCGGGACTATAAAATCCCTCGGTGGCCTTTTGCCAGTGCTGTCATAAGCAAACATGCTAGAAGTTTATCAACGTCAATTCAGAGATGGAAGAAGTAGAAACAGAGGGGTCGGGCCTTACCCAGCTGGGAGGTTTATACATAGAGTACCCTTCTCTATGTTTGATGCGGAGAAATTCCTTTTCCTCCCCTTTGAATAGTTCGGCTAATATCTTAGCCAAAGCGGCATGGGTATCCGGACCTTTTCGACCGTAGCGAGAGGCGTCGTCCTCCCCATTGTATTGCCACATGGGAAGCCCTCTATAATGGAGCGGCTGAACCCATCGCGCTATGGAAATCGCCATAACCTCGATTACTGTGAGTCCGGACTAGGTGAGCTCTTTTATCCTGCTCATTAGCTGACGAACCTCTGCGCCGTCTTCCTCTTCAAGACTCCGGGGACGCCAACTATGGCATTTCTTCAGCAGGACGCGCGCAAATTCAGGAAGACCCTTTCGAATCAGGTCGGGAAGCGCAACGTCCTCTATATAAAACCATTAAAAGGGCCATTCATCATGTGCCTTCATTGGTGTGCCGGATGGATATCCGGTATCAGCGACACACCATATTTCGGCTCCGCCCACTGATACGTCTCCAACGTATCTATAATTTTTTATTGTTCCATGCTATATTATATCCCGTTTTGGACATTATTGGGCTTTATTATACATTTTTATATTATTTTTGGGACTAACCTATTAACCGGAGGCCCAGCCCAGAATTATTGTTTTTTTGCCTATTTTAGGGTTTCGCAGAAAAAGAATATAAAACGGAGTCCAAACGGAATGAAACCTTCGGGAACGTGATTTTTGGAACGAACATGATCCAGAGGACTTGGACCCTACGTCAAGCAATCAAGCAGGAAGGCACGAGGTAGGGGGGCGCGCCTAACCCCCCGGGCGCGCCCTCCACCCTCGTGGGACCCACCTTGCTCCACCGACGTACTCCTTCCTCCTATATATACCTATGTACCCCCAAACTACCATATACGGAGCCAAAACCCTAATTCCACCGCCGTAACTTTCTGTATCCACGAGATCCCATCTTGGGGCCTTTTCCGGAGCTCCGTCAGAGGGGGTATCGATCACGGAGGGCTTCTACATCAACACCATAGCCTATCTGATGAAGTGTGAGTAGTTTACTTCAGACCTACAGGTCCATGGTTATTAGCTAGATGACTTCTTCTCTCTTTTTGGATCTCAGTACAAAGTTCTCCCCCTCTCTTGTGGAGATCTATTCGATGTAATCTTCTTTTGCAGTGTGTTTGTTGAGACCGATGAACTGTGGGTTTATGATCAATTTTATCTATGAACAATATTTGAATCTTCTCTGAATTCTTTTGTGTATGATTGGTTATCTTTGCAAGTCTCTTCGAATTATCAGTTTGGCTTGGCCTACTAGATTGATCTTTCTTGCAATGGGAGAAGTGCTTAGCTTTGGTTTCAATCTTGTGGTGTCCTTTCCCATGTGACAGTAGGGGAAGCAAGGCACGCATTGTATTGTTGCCATCGAGGATAACAAGATGGGGTTTATATCATATCGCATGAGTTTATCCCTCTAGATCATGTCATCTTGCTTAAAGTGTTACTCTATTCTCTTGAACTTAATACTCTAGATGCATGCTGGATAGCGGTCGATGTGTGGAGTAATAGTAGTAGATGCAGGCAGGAGTCGGTCTACTTGTCTTGGACGTGATGCCTATATACATGATCATACCTAGATATTCTCATAACTATGCTCAATTCTGTCAATTGCTCAACAGTAATTTGTTCACCCACCATAATACTTATGCTCACGAGAGAAGCCTCTAGTGAAACCTATGGCCCCCGGGTCTATTTTCCATCATATTGATCTTCCAATACTTAGTTATTTCCTTTGCCATTTATTTTACTTGCATTGTTATTTCTCTTTATCATAAAAATACCAAAAATATTATCTTATCATATCTATCAGATCTCACTCTCGTAGGTGACCGTGAAGGGATTGACAACCCCTTTATCGCGTTGGTTGCGAGGAGTTTATTAGTTTGTGTAGGCATGAGGGACTCGTGCGTGGCCTCCTACTGGATTGATACCTTGGTTCTCAAAAACTGAGGGAAATACTTACGCTGCTCTACTGCATCACCCTTTCCTATTCAAGGGAAAACCAACGCAGTGCTCAAGAGGTAGCAAGAAGGATTTCTGGCGTCATTGCCGGGGAGTCTATGCAAAAGTCAACATACCAAGTACCCCAAACCCTTATCTCCTTCATTACATTATTTGCCATTTTTCTCTCGTTTTCCTCTCCCCCACTTCACCCTTGCCGTTTTATTCGCCCTCTCTCTCTCTGTCCTCCCTCTCTTTCTCTATTCGCCTCTTTTTGCCCATTTCTTGTTTGCTTGTGTGTCGGATTGCTTGCTTGTCACGATGGCTCAAGATAATACCAAATTGTGTGACTTTACCAATACCAACAACAATGATTTTTTTAGCACTCCGATTGCTCCTCTTACCGATGCTGAATCTTGTGAAATTAATGCTGCTTTGCTGAATCTTGTCATGAAAGATTCGCTTTCCGGCCTTCCTAGTGAAGATGTCGTTACCCATCTAAACAACTTCGTTGATTTGTGCGATATGCAAAATAAAGAAAGATGTGGACAATGATATTGTTAAATTGAAGCTATTTCCTTTTTCGCTTAGAGATCATGCTAAAGCTTGGTTTTCGTCTTTGCCTAAAAATATTATTGATTCGTGGAATAAGTGCAAAGATGCCTTTATCTCTAAGTATTTTCCTCCTGCTAAGATCATCTCTCTTAGAAACGATATTATGAATTTTAAGCAACTTGATCATGAAAATGTTGCACAAGCTTGGGACAGGATGAAATTAATGATACGTAATTGCCCTACACATGGTCTGAATTTATGGATGATTATACAAAAAATTTATGCTGGATTGAATTTTGCTTTTAGAAATCTTTTAGATTCGGCCGCGGGAGGCACTTTTATGGAAATCACTATAGGAGAAGCTACTAAAGTCCTAGATAATATTATGGTTAATTATTCTCAATGGCACAGTGAAAGATCTACTAATAAGAAAGTACATGCGATAGAAGAAATTAATGTTTTGAGTGGTAAGATGGATGAACTTATGAAATTATTTGCTAATAAAAGTGTTTCTTCTGATCCTAATGATATGCCTTTGTCTACTTTGATTGAGAATAATAATGAATCTTTGGATGTGAATTTTGTTGGTAGGAATAATTTTGGTAACAACGCTATAGAGGAAACTTTAATCCTAGGCCATATCTTAGTAATACCTCTAATAATTATGGTAATTCCTACAACAATTCTTATGGAAATTTTAATAAGATACCCTATGATTTTGAATCTAATATTAAAGAATTTATTACCTCGCAAAAGAATTTCAATGCTTTGATTGAAAAAAAATTGCTTAAGATTGATGAGTTGGCTAGGAACGTGATAGAATTTCTCTTGATGTTGATTCTTTAAAACTTAGATCTATTCCTCCTAAGCATGATATCAATGAGTCTCTCAAAGCCATGAGAATTTCCATCGATGAGTGCAAAGAAAGAACCGCTAGGATGCGTGCTAAGAAAGATTGCTTTATAAAAGCGTGTTCTTCTAGTTTCCATGATAATAAAGATGAAGATCTAAAAGTTATTGATGTGTCCCCTATAAAATCTTTGTTTTGTAATATGAATCTTGATAATGATGGGACTGAATATGATCCACCTTTACCTAGAAGGCGTTCCAAAAATTCGGAGTCTTTAGATCTTGATGCTAAAATTGTTAAAAGTGGGATTGAAGAAGTCAAACTTTAAATATTAATAAACCCACTATTTTGGATTTCAAGGAATTTCATTATGATGATTGCTCTTTGATAGATTGTATTTCCTTGTTGCAATCCGTGCTAAATTCTCCTCATGCTTATAGTCAAAATAAAGCCTTTACCAAACATATCGTTGATGCTTTGATGCAATCTTATGAAGAAAAACTTGTGTTGGAAGTTTCTATCCCTAGAAAACTTTATGATGAGTGGGAACCTACTATTAAAATTAATATTAAAGATCATGAATGCTATGCTTTGTGTGATTTGGGTGCTAGTGTTTCCACGATTCCAAAGACTTTGTATGATTTGTTAGGTTTCCGTGATTTTGATGATTGCTCCTTAAACTTGCACCTTGCAGATTCCACGATTAAGAAACCTATGGGAAGAATTAATGATGTTCTTATTGTTGCAAATAGGAATTATGTGCCTGTGGATTTTATTGTTCTTGACATAGATTGCAATCCTTCAGGTCCTATTATTCTTGGTAGACCTTTCCTTAGAATGATTGGTGCAATTATTGATATGAAGGAAGGGAATATTAGATTCCAATTTCCGTTAAGGAAATGCAGGAACACTTCCCTAGAAAGAAAATTAAATTACCTTATGAATCTATTATGAGAGCCACTTATGGATTGCCTTCCAAAGATGGCAATACGTAGATCTATCTTCGCTTTTATGCCTAGCTAGGGGCGTTAAACGATAGCGCTTGTTGGGAGGCAACTCAATTTTATTTTTATTCCTTGCTTTTTGCTCATGTTTAGTAATAAATAATTTATCTAGCCTCTGTTTTGGTTATGTTTTTTGTGTTTAATTAGTGTTTGTGCCAAGTAGAATCGTTGGAAGACTTGGGGAAAGTCTTTTTAATCTTGCTGTAAAAAACAGAAATTTAGTGCTCACGAGAACTGCTGCCATTTTTGTTTTAAAAGTGATATTTAGTTAAAAAAATTGTAGATGATAAATTCCTCACGTCCAGAAATTTATTTTAGAATTTTTGGGGTTCCAGATCTCGCGTTAGCTACAGATTACTACATACTGTTCTGTTTTTGACAGATTCTGTTTTTCGTGTGTTGTTTGCTTATTTTGATGAATCTATGGCTAGTAAAATAGTTTATAAACCATAGAAAAGTTGGAATACAGTAGGTTTAACACCAATATAAATAAATAATTAGTTCATTACAGTACCTTGAGATGGTGTTTTGTTTTCTTTCGCTAACGGAGCTCACGAGATTTTCTACTTTAAGTTTTGTGTTGTGAAGTTTTCAAATTTTGGGTAAGATTTGATGGATTATGGAACAAGGAGTGGCAAGAGCCTAAGCTGGGGGATGCCCGTGGCACTCCCAAGAAAATCTAAGGACACCTAAAAGCCAAATCTTGGGGATGCCCCAGAAGGCATCCCCTCTTTCATCTACTTCTATCGGTAACTTTACTTGGAGCTATATTTTTATTTACCACATGATATGTGTTTTGCTTGGAGCGTCTTGTATTATTTGTGTCTTTATTTGTTAGTTTTCCACAATCATCATTGCTGCACACACCTTTTTGAAAGAGACACTCATGATTCGGAAATTGTTAGAATACTATATGTGCTTCACTTATATCTTTTGAGTTATATAGTTTTTGCTCTAGTGCTTCACTTATATCTTTTAGAGCACGTTGGTAGATTTGTTTTGTAGAAACCATTTTTCTCTCATGCTTCACTTGGATTATTTTGAGATTCCTACAAAACAGCATGGTAATTTTCTTTAATTATGTTAGGCATTCAAGATTAATAATAAAATTTCCTTATGAGTGTGTTGAATACTATGAGAAGTTTGAAACTTGATAATTGTTTTGAGATATGGAGATGGTGATATTAGAGTCGTGCTAGTTGAGTAGTTGTGAATTTGAGAAATGCTTGTGTTGAATTTTGTGATTCCCGTAGCATGCACGTATGGTGAACCGTTATGTTAAGAAGTCGGAGCATGATGTATTTATTGATTGTCCCCCTTATGAGTGGCGGTCGGGGACGAGCGATGGTCTTTTCCTACCAATATATCCCCCTAGGAGCATGTGCGTAGTACTTTGCTTTGATAACTAATAGATTTTTGCAATAAGTATGTGAGTTCTTTATGACTAATATTGAGTCCATGGATTATATGCACTCTCACCCTTCCACCATTGCTAGCCTCTCTAATACCGCGCACCTTTCGCCGGTATGATAAACCCACCATATACCTTCCTCAAAAGAGCCACCATACCTACCTATCATGGCATTTCCATAGCCATTCCGAGATATATTGCCATGCAACTTTCCACCGTTCCGTTTACTATGACACGCTCCATCATTGTCATATTGCTTCGGATGATCATGTAGTTGACATTTTAGTTGTGGCAAAGCCACCATTCATAATTCTTTTATATAAGTCACTCATGCATCATTGCTATCCCGGTACACCGCCGGAGGCATTCATATAGAGTCATACTTTTTCCTAGTACCGAGTTGTAATCCTTGAGTTGTAAATAAATAGAAGTGTGATGATCATCATTCATAGAGTATTGTCCCAATAAAAAAAGATAAAGGCCAAAAAAAGGAAGGCCCAAAAAAGAATAAATAAATAAAAAGGGGAAATACCACTATCCTTTTTTTCCACACTTGTGTTTCAAAGTAGCACCATGATCTTCATGATACAGAGTCTCTTATGCTATCACTTTCATATACTAGTGGGAATTTTTCATTATAGAACTTGGCTTGTATATTCCAACGATGGGCTTCCTCAAAATGCACTAGGTCTTCGTGAGCAAGCAAGTTGGATGCACACCTACTTAGTTTCTTTTTGTTGAGCTTTCATAGCTCTGGTGCATCCGTTGCATGGCAATCCCTACTCACTCACATTGATATCTATTGATGGGCATCTCCATAGCCCGTTGATATGCCTAGTTTATGTGAGAATATCTTCTCCCTTTTTTGTCTTCTCCACAACCACCATTCTATTCCACCTATAGTGCTATGTCCATGGCTCATGCTCATGTATTGTGTGAAGATTGAAGAAGTTTGAGAACACCAAAAGTATGAAACAATTGCTTGGCTTGTCATCGAGGTTGTGCATGATTTGAATACTTTGTGTGGTGAAGATGGAGCATAGCTAGACTATATGATTTTGTAGGGATAACTTTCTTTGGCCATGTTATTTTGAAGAGACATAATTTCTTAGTCAGTATGTGTCGGTGTCAAAACCGGCGGATCTCGGGTAGGGGGTCTCGAACTGTGCGTCAAGGCCGGATGGTAACACGAGACAAGGGACAAGATGTTTTTTACCCAGCTTCGGGCCCTCTCGGTGGAGGTAATACCCTACTCCTGCTTGATTAATATTGATGATATAGAGTAGATCTACCACGAGATCAAGGAGGCTAAACCCTAGAAGCTAGCCTATGGTATGATTGTTGTATATGGAGTTGATTGCCTACGGACTACAACCCTCCGGTTTATATAGACACCGGATAGGGTTAGGGTTACATAAAGTCGGTTACAATGGTAGGCGATCTTGAATATCCGCATCGCCAAGCTTGCCTTCCACGCCAAGGAAAGTCCCATCCGGACACGGGACGAAGTCTTCAATCTTGTATCTTCATAGTCCAGGAGTCCGGCTGAAGGTATAGTCCGGCTACCCGAACACCCCCTAATCCAGGACTCCCTCAGTAGCCCCTGAACCAGGCTTCAATGACGACGAGTTCGGCGTGCAAATTGTCTTCGGCATTGCAAGGCGGGTTCCTCCTCCAAGTCCTTCATAGAAGATTGTAAACACCAATAGTAGTGTCCGGCTCTGCAAAATAAGCTTCCACATATTGCCATAGAGAGAATAATACTAACACAAATCAAATCCGCTGACGTATCCCGCAGTGCGTCATCACACTACAGCCAAGTCCTTTACTCGAATCGTTTTCACTTTTCCACCTCAGCATGTTTTGTGAGGTGGTTTCCTTGGCACGTCTTGTCAAAGCAGAGATCGTGTACCCCCTTTACGGGATTCTCATCAATACGGATGTGGGTAATCCAGCCGCGCCATTTATCACGGCGCTTGGGAGGCAAGCGAGTTTTACTAGGCTGGTGGGGACGCACAACTGCATTCGCCCATATAAGGGGATGAGGATCCACCTTTTTACCTACGCCTTCTTCCTCCTTTGCCTATCCATCTCCTGCGCACTTGAGCTCCAGCGCCCAAGCCCGCACTTCCCACCTCAACCTTCTCCAGCGATGTCCGGAGCGGGAGGCAAGTGGATGGTCTCCTCCGTCACGGAGGGCCATGTCAAAAAGCTAAGGAAGGCCGGATACTTGTCCAAAGACATCGCGCACCGGCTTCCCGAGGAGGGGCAACTTCTCCCCACCCCAAGGCCCCATGAGAGGGTAGTATTCCTTCCCCACTTCCTCCGCAGACTGGGTTTTCCACTCCACCCATTTGTCCGGGGCTCATGTTTTACTATGGCCTGGATTTCCACGATCTGGCCCCGAACTTCGTCCTCAACATCTCGGCGTTTATCATCGTGTGCGAGGCTTTCCTCCGCATCCGCCCCCATTTCGGCCTCTGGCTCAAGACCTTCAACGTCAAGCCCAAGGTGGTGCGCGACAGCCAGGCGGAGTGCGGAGGCGCCATGGCGGGCAAGATGGCCAACGTCCTATGGCTCGAGGGCTCCTTCGTGGAGACCCTGAAGGGGTGGCAATCATGGTGGTTTTACATCACTGAGCCGCGCGATCCGAAATGGATCGCAACCTCCAAGTTCCGATCCGGACCCCCCACACGGCTTATGTCCTGGAAAGAGACGGGCCTATCGTGGGGCGACGAAAAAGAGGTGACCGGATTGCAAACATGCATCCAGTCCCTGGTGAACAAGCCGATCAAGCTCATCAATGTAGTCCAGGTTATGCTCGTCCGCTGGATCCTCCCGTGTCAACAACGGGACTTTAATCTGTGGGAGTTTGACCCGGCGCGTCACCAAACCCTTAACAGGCTCTTCGACATGACATATGAAGACGTCTGGAAGGTGCTAACCAAAGGCGCCGAGGCTCCCACATCCGCTTCCGAGGACCGCGGATACAGCTCGCAGCGTCACGCTAGCGAGGTAAGCTATTTTCACCTTTTACAGGATGTTAAGTTTTTTCATAGTTTGACTCTATGCGGGATCTAAACTCCCTTACCTTTGACAGGCTTGGCGGGCGAAGTCCGGATCGATTAACTGTCCGGCTCCCTTAACCAAAGACCCAGCCCCCGCTCTACTAGCGAAGCTGCTGGTTCCAGCACCTTATGTGGTGCCGGAGAAGAAGGCCAAGAAGAAGAAGGCCACGGGGACTCGAAAGATTTCCCGGCATATAGTGGTGTCGGACTCGTCGTCCGACGAGTCCGAGACGCACTCCCCCCGTGAAGACGAGGAGGAGGAAGAAGAAACCTCTCCCCCCCCAGCGGGGGGAGGAGAGAAGAGGAAGGCCACCCCAACGGGGGAGGCCGAGGGGTCTAGGAAAAGGAAGACCCCTCCGCCGGACTACGCCCCCAACGCCGAAGAGGGCAAAGAGGAGTGGCCAAACAGGGCCAAGCGTCCGGCGAAATCGTAAGTTCAGATATCAGAATAACTCATGATGTTCCTTTGTTGCACAACTTTCCCTAATGTCGAACATAATTATGCAGCCCGCCCCGGGCCGAACTCAATGAGTTGTCGAGCGGCTCCCTGGATTCATCGGACGTGAACTCAGTTCCGCCTGCTGTCTCCCCCCGCACTGTGGACGACGGAGAAGTGGCGTCGCAACGAGCTCCGGGGCAGGAGGAGGTGGTCCTGGAGGAGCCGCAGGGTGACCTCCCGGACCCCAGGAGTGAAGGGGACAAGACCCCCCAGGGCTCCAAGTCCGGCTTTGTGCCGGACACCGCGCCGGAATCTTCAATAGTTCCGGACCGCGGTAGGCGAACTCCTTCCAAGAGGAGCAAGCCTTCTGAGCCGGCGGACTCCGTACAACCGGAGGTGCCGGACAATCTGCTCGAGGTGCTTGACGGCGCCTCCATCGACGAGGAGCACCATACTATTATGAGTACGGTGATCCAGAAGGTTCAGTCCACGAAGAGCGGACTGACTGAAGCTTGCGCTAGCCTTCTAACAGGCTTCGAGGTAAGTAAAAAATATGCAAGAATATAACCGCATAGACAGTAGCCCCTGATGCTCTGTTTGGCATTCGAAAAGAAAAGCCGAATAGAGGATCTATTAAATTTCACAGGAGTCTAACAACAAAGAGTCAATATGCGTATGCAGGCTTCGCTGCTATCCACCGCCACACTGACTACGGAGGTGGTGTCCTGAAACAGGACCTCAAGCGGACCGAGCAAGAGCTTGGCCTTGCCAAGCGGCAGCTCGAGGAAAAAGAAGGTAGGAAATACCTTACAGAAAAGGTGCCTATAGAGAGGCGTGATTGCAAAAAATAACAGGATTGCACTGCTTATTATAGGAGCCACGACTGAGGTGGCGACCCTCAAGCAGGCGCTGTCCGAGGCCGAAAAGAAAACGGCCGTGGAGTGCACCGATCAAGAGAAACTTGGGGCTCAGGTCGGCGAGGTGCAGCAAGAGCTTCAGGCTCTCATGAAAAAACATGAGAGTTTGGAGCTTGAGTCAAAGACCCAAGCGTCCGAGCTCGCGGCGGCCCTTGAGACTGCCAAGTCTGCCAAGGCCGAAGCCCAAAAGGCCCTCCAAGAGTTGGAGAAGATGAAGAAGATAGCGGCGGGTAAGGCATTCTTTATGCAAAGCAGAAATATAAGAGTAAACTACTTCTTACTTACTCGAATCCGGAGTTCTCCAGGGGCATTCGCAGATCTTCCCCGCATCGTATCCGACGCCGCCGCATTCTATGGAGCTGAAGAGGGCAGCTCAACGGAGAAGGTGTTCTGGTCTCAGTACGCTGAGGCCGGACACCCTGTGCCCTTGAGAGACCAGCTGAAACAGCTGGTCGAGCTCCACAAGGCGGCTGAACAGGCCATGAAGGGCTTCATAGTTCGGCTGTGGCCCGGAGAGGCCCTGCCTGGGAGCTACTTCGGGCTGGTGCGGCGGCTGGTGGAGGCCTGTCCAAGGATCGAGGTCATCAAGCGCTCCGTCTGCATCGAAGGTGCCCGTCGGACCCTTGCCCGTGCAAAGGTGCACTGGGGTAAGCTGGACGGTGAGAAGCTTGTGAAGGACGGGCCGCCGCCGGGGAAGGAGCATCACAAGCCCGAGAACTATTACAAGGATGTTCTTGCGGGTTCCCACCTTGTGGCGGATGAATGTACCAAGGATGTAATTTTTGAATAAACTCGCTCGTTTTTATCCTGTGCGCTGAAAACTTGTTCATAGGCGCTTAAGCAATGCTTGTTGAATTTAAAATATTATTTTCTGTGCGACCGTTTCTCAAAAAATTGAGAGATGGCCAGTCGTCGGCTTCTGCCCCCATGCCACTAGTGCTGGGGTGTTCGGGATAAACCTGAGCGCTCTTTTTCCCATAGTTGGGTCCTTCGAGGGAGGCGCTCAGCACAACGAACCAGGCAATCGGACTATAATGCTTGAACACTCTCACTTAGCCATAGAACTTTATAATTTCAAATTTCGGCGAAGCCCCTAGTTCGGAAGACCGAGTTCGGGGCGCTATCCACGCCTTGGCCGGATAAATCCGGCTCCTCGCTCGAAGCGGCATAAGTCTTTAGGGACTCGAAAAACCTCTCGAACAGCGACCGGTCTCTCGCCTCATCATGACAGTCAGTTTTAGCTTTCTCCACTGAGGTGCTTAACCCAGCTCAACCGGGGCACAATCGAAGTGGTTCTCCTAGTGCTACCTTAGCCGATATAGCGGAACGTAAGGCACCAAAACATAGGAGCCGGGCAAACCCAACTATTGACCCAAATCATGATTCGGAGCCGATGCATATAGTGCTATAAGTTCGGGGTGCCGCACTTGTGAAAGTGTACGGACTTCTCACACCATATTAAAGGGTACTGAAGCCCCTAGCGTACTTGCCGTACCACAGTGTACGGGTGCAACATGTCATTAATGAACATATATAAAAGAGAGTAATGCAGAAAATAGACAAAAGCTATGCATTGTTTATAGAGGGGCTATTTATCAAAGCCGAACGATACAAATAGTGCGGTAAGCAAAAGATATTGGATTATTCAATATGTCCTGACTAGGGGCAGGCCGCGGAATTGTATTTAAAACAGGTATACCGCTCGTAACAGAGACCACCTGGGAGTTCCATAATGCGGCATGGCTTGTCTGCCTCCCTGGATCTTGCATCGTTTGTGCGGCAGTCGAATTGCCGAACAGGTCGTCCGAAGTATGGAGTCCTGAAAGTAAGAAAAAATTAAAAAAGGAATCCGGCAGCCCCTAGTACGTTTTAAGCCGTATTTTGGGCGTGCCGTTATTGTGCCCCTTCCCCTGTGCCCATGGTATTTCAAGGGCGTAGTTATGTACGCGATGTACTGGTTTCGCTATGTCGCGAAAGCTGGGGTTGGGGCCGCATTGCTACGCTTGCTCAAAGTGTGCCGGGCGGTCCTGTTGTGGGTTACTCCGGGCGCGCTTGGCAGTGTCTGGCTTTTTAATGGCCGGACTGGAGAATTGCCTGAGAAGGCTACTTTGTACCTCCGCTACGAGAGCCGCCGTATGCTCCTCCGTACGGAGGGAGCGCTCGGTGTTTCCATTGACCGTAATTACTCCTCGAGGGCCTGGCATCTTGAGCTTGAGATATGCGTAGTGCGGCACTGCATTGAACTTTGCGAATGCGGTTCGTCCGAGCAGGGCGTGATAGCCACTGCGAAACGGGACTATATCGAAGATTAACTCTTCGCTTCGGAAATTGTCCGGGGATCCGAAGACCACGTCAAGTGTTACTGAGCCTGTACAGTTGGCTTCTACACCTGGTATAACGCCTTTAAAGGTCGTTCTTGTGGGCTTAATCCTTGAGGTATCTATGCCCATTTTCCGCACTATATCCTGATAAAGCAGGTTCAGGCTACTGCCGCCGTCCATGAGGACTCTTGTGAGATGAAATCCGTCGATGATTGGGTCGAGAACCAATGCAGCGAAGCCGCCATGACGGATGCTAGTGGGATGGTCCCTTCGATCAAAAGTGATCAGGTAGGAGGACCATGGGTTGAACTTTGGGGCGACTGGCTCTATCGCGTATACGTCCCGTAGCGCACGCTTCCGCTCCCGCTTGGGAATGTGGGTTGCGTATATCATGTTCACCGTCCGCACTTGTGGGGGAAAGCCCTTCTATCCATTGTTGTTCGGCGGCTTGGGCTCCTCGTCGTCGCTGTGCAACCCCTTGTCTCTGTTTTCGGCCCTTAACTTGCTTGCCTGCTAGAACACCGAACAATCCCTGTTAGTGTGATTGGCTGGCCTTTCGGGGGTGCCATGTATCTGGCACAAGCGATCGAGTATTCGATCCAAACTGGATGGGCCCTGAGTATTCTTTTTGAATGGCTCTTTCCGCTGACCGGATTTATAGCCTTTGAATCCGGCATTGACTGCTGTGTCTTCATTGTTGTCGCTGTTAACGCGGCGTTTTTGCTTATTCCGACGTGTCCTGCCACTTTTGTCCTTGGTATCCAAATTACCAGGGTTCTTTGATAAGTTGTTACTGCGAGCTAGCCAGCTGTCTTCTCCCGCGCAAAAGCGGGTCATGAGTGTCGTGAGGGCTGCCATGGATTTCGGCTTTTCCTGTCCCAGGTGCCGGGCAAGCCACTCGTCGCGGATATTATGCTTGAAGGCTGCTAGGGCCTCTGCGTCCGGACAGTCAACTATTTGGTTTTTCTTTGTTAGGAACCGTGTCCAAAATTGTCTGGCCGATTCCTCTGGCTGCTGAATTATGTGGCTTAGGTCGTCGGCAACCGGCGGTCGCACGTAAGTTCCCTGGAAGTTGTCGAGGAATGCGGGTTCCATGTCCTCCCAAGAACCGATTGAGTCTGCTGGCAAGCTGTTAAGCCAATGCCGGGTCGGTCCTTTAAGTTTGAGCGGGAGGTATTTGATGGCGTGTAGATCATCGCCGCGTGCCATGTGGATGTGAAGGAGATAATCCTCGATCCATACCGCTGGGTCTGTTGTGCCATCGTATGATTCGATGTTTACGGGTTTGAAACCCTCTAGGATTTTATGATCCATTACTTCATTCGTGAAGCATAGCGGGTGTGCGGCGCCTCTGTACTGGGCTATATCACGACGTAGCTCGGAAGCGCTATGTCTGTTGTGTTCGGCCCGGCCGGATTTGTTGTATCCGGAGTGAAGATCATTGTCACATGCCGTAGGGCGCCTGCGTGATCCGTAGATCGATCTTGTTTGTCTTGCCTTATCCTCCAGTATGTCTCGCAGGTCGGGCGCATTTTCCCATGCCTTAGTTGAGCGGCGTCGGGGCATGGCTTGGGTGGAGGGCCGAGAGGCCTCTCTGTCGCGGCCGCGAGGTGGCCGGTCTGCCATGTCATGCGCTGGTGATGTAGGTGCTTCCTCCTTTGATCGGGGTAGCGGCCTGCGCTTCGGGTAACTCTTGGAGGGGCGTTCGAGTTCATACTCTTCGGCCGTAAGGACTTCAGTCCATCTGTCAGCTAGCAAATCTTGGGCAACTTTAAGCTGTTGCTGCTTTTTCTTGAGGCTGCTTGCCGTGGCTAAAAGCCTGCGTTTAAAACGCTCTTGTTCGGCAGGGTCTGATGGTATGACGAATTCGTCGTCATCGAGGCTTGCCTTGTCTTCGGAGGGAGGCATATAGTTATCATCCTCGACCTCTCGGTCTGCCGCTCTCTCATGAGGGTTGGCTTCTCCATCTTCCTGTGCCGAATCTTGCTGAGGTGGGTGTTCTTCAGCGTTATCCGGGGTAGTATTATCTCCCATGCCGGAATCACCATTTTTGCTTTGGCGGGATTTAGAGCGGCGCCGCTGACGCCGGCGCTTCGGCTGTTTCTTGGGGGCGTCATCCCACACTGTTCCATCGCCATCTCCATCTTTTGGAGTATCCACCATATATATGTCATATGACGAGGTGGCCTTCCAGCGCCCTACAGGTGTTGGTTCCTGTTCGTCTCCTACATCGTCGTCCATGCCGTCGATTTCTTCGGAGCTGAAGTCAAGCATGTCGATTAGATCGTCGCCAGTGGCTACAAAGTGGGTGGTGGGTGGGCTTTGAATTTCCTTATCATCCGTATCCCACCCTCGCTGACCGTAGTCCGGCCAGGGCTCTCCTGATAAAGAGAGAGACTTAAGAGAGTTCAGGATGTCGCCAGAACGCGAATGCTAAAAGATGTCTGCGGCGGTGAACTGCATTATCGGCGCCCAATCGGATTCGATTGGCAGGGGCGCGAGGGGTTCGGAGTCCGGGGAGGAGTCCGGATCCTCGGAGTCACGGGCCATGCGGAGTGCGGGGCTGGAGTTCGGCTCGATCACCTCTGAGATCACAGCCCCTGAGGCAGCGTCCAACCGCTGATCCTCGATCGGCGCAGTATGCTCCGAATCAATGGTCGAAACTGATGCGTATGCGGCCTCCAAGGCGCTGTTCGGCGACACAGCTATATCATGCCCATCGCGACAGTGCGGCGCGCTTGGCTGTGGCTCGAATCCGTCAAAGATCAAGTCCCCGTGGATGTCAGCCGTGTAGTTTAGGCTTCCAAACCTGACCTGATGGCTAGGGGCGTAGCTTTCGATCTGCTCCAGGTGGCCGAGTGAATTGGCCCGCAGAGCGAAGCCGCCGAAGACGAAGATCTGTCCGGGAAGAAAAGTTTCACCCTGGACCGTATCGTTGTTGATGATCAAAGGAGCCATCGGGCTTAAAGGCGACGACACAGAGGAACTCTCAATGAAAGCACCAATGTCGGTGTCAAAACCGGCGGATCTCGGGTAGGGGGTCCCGAACTGTGCGTCAAGGCCGGATGGTAACACGAGACAAGGGACAAGATGTTTTTTACCTAGGTTCGGGCCCTCTCGGTGGAGGTAATACCCTACTCCTGCTTGATTAATATTGATGATATAGAGTAGATCTACCACGAGATCAAGGAGGCTAAACCCTAGAAGCTAGCCTATGGTATGATTGTTGTATATGGAGTTGATTGCCTACGGACTACAACCCTCCGGTTTATATAGACACCGGATAGGGTTAGGGTTACATAAAGTCGGTTACAATGGTAGGAGATCTTGAATATCCGCATCGCCAAGCTTGCCTTCCACGCCAAGGGAAGTCCCATCCGGACACGGGACGAAGTCTTCAATCTTGTATCTTCATAGTCCAGGAGTCCGGCTGAAGGTATAGTCCGGCTACCCGAACACCCCCTAATCCAGGACTCCCTCAGTATGCTTGAAGTATTATTATTTCTATGTCAATATTAAACTTTTGTCTTGAATCTTTCGGAACTGAATATTCATCCCGCAATTAAGAGAATTACATTGAAAGTATGCCAATAAGCATTCACATCAAAAATTCTGTTTTTATCATTTACCTACTCGAGGACTAGCAGGAATTAAGCTTGGGGATGCTTGATACGTCTCCAACGTATCTATAATTTTTGATTGTTCCATGCTATATTATATCCTGTTTTGGACATTATTGGGCTTTATTATACATTATTATATTATTTTTGGGACTAACCTATTAACCGGAGGCCCAGCCCAGAATTGATGTTTTTGCCTGTTTTAGGGTTTCGCAGAAAAAGAATAATAAACGGAGTCCAAACGAAATGAAACCATAGGGAACGTGATTTTTGGAACGAACATGATCCAGAAGACTTGGACCCCATGTCAAGCAATCAACCAGGAAGGCACGAGGTAGGGGGGCGCGCCCTCCACCCTCGTGGGGCCCACGTTGCTCCACCGACGTACTCCTTCCTCCTGTATATACCTACGTACCCCCAAACTACCAGATACGGAGCCAAAACCCTAATTCCACCGCCGTAACTTTCTGTATCCACGAGATCCCATCTTGGGGCCTTTTCCGGAGCTCCGTCAGAGGGGGTATCGATCACGGAGGGCTTCTACATCAACACCATAGCGTCTCCGATGAAGTGTGAGTAGTTTAGTTCAGACCTACGGGTCCATAGTTATTAGCTAGATGGCTTCTTCTCTCTTTTTGGATCTCAATACAAAGTTCGCCCCCTCTCTTGTGGAGATCTATTCGATGTAATCTTCTTTTGCAGTGTGTTTGTTGAGACCGATGAATTGTGGGTTTATGATCAAGTTTATCTATGAACAATATTTGAATCTTCTCTGAATTCTTTTACGTATTATTGGTTATCTTTGCAAGTCTCTTCGAATTATCAGTTTGGTTTGGCCTATTAGATTGATCTTTCTTGCAATGGGAGAAGTGCTTAGCTTTGGGTTCAATCTTGCGGTGTCCTTTCCCGGTGACAATAGGGGCAGCAAGGCACGTATTGTATTGTTGCCATCGAGGATAATAAGATGGGGTTTATTGCATGAGTTTATCCCTCTACATCATGTCATCTTGCTTAAAGCGTTACTCTGTTCTCTTGAACTTAATACTCTAGATGCATGGTGGATAGTGGTCGATGTGTGGAGTAATAGTAGTAGATGCAGGCAGGAGTCGGTCTACTTGTCTTGGACGTGATGCCTATATACATGATCATACCTAGATATTCTCATAACTATGCTCAATTTTGTCAATTACTCAACAGTAATTTGTTCACCCACCGTAATACTTATGCTCTCGAGAGAAGCCTCTAGTGAAACCTATGGCCCCCGGGTCTATTTTCCATCATATTAATCTTCCAATACTTAGTTATTTCCTTTGCCATTTATTTTACTTTCATCTTTATTTGTCTTTATCATAAAAATACCAAAAATAGTATCTTATCCTATCTATCAGATCTCACTCTCATAGGTGACCATGAAGGGATTGACAACCCCTTTATCGCATTGGTTGCGAGGAGTTTATTTGTTTGTGTAGGTGCGAGGGACTTGTGCATGGCCTCCTACTGGATTGATACCTTGGATCTCAAAAACTGAGAGAAATACTTACGTTGCTCTACTGCATCACCCTTTCCTCTTCAAGGGAAAACCAACGCAGTGCTCAAGAGGTAGCACCCACTTCAAATATTGACCCTTCGTGATTGCGCGGGACGAGACAGAACAACTTCCTCCACAACTCGAAATGAGCCTCGACGCCCAGGAAAAGTTCGCATAAAGCAACGTAACCCGCAATGTGCAGAATAGAGGTCGGGTTGAAGTTGTGCAGCTGGAGGCCGTAGTATTCCAGAAGCCCTCGGAGGAACGGATGGATTGGAAATCCAACACCTCTTAGCAGGTAGGGGACAAAACATACTCGCTCCCTCCGGACGGATTGGGGAAGTCCTTTGCCCGAGTCCCCTCATTGAAGAAAGCTAGCCCCGTTCGAACAGGGACTAGATCTGCATGGGGAAGGAATCCCTGCGTTTGCAACTTTGTCAATCGGCTATGAGACACGGAACACCTCTCCCACTTGCCTTTCTCTGGGCCGGGACGAGCGGAGGAGCTGGGAACACTAGCCATGCTGGAATGGTTTCTGCTAAGCAGTCTCTGGGGATTTCTTCTGCGTAGCGCTGAATGGATCTGGGATCCAATCTCTTTAAATAGGCACTCTTCCTCGCATGGATAGGGTGTTATTCACAAAAATACCCTGACTTTCCACATTCACTTGACACGTGGAGGACGAAGATTATTCAAACGCACAGAAACAAGGAGGCGACATTGGATCAATGGCCGAATACATTACTTGGGGATCAGTGAAGGGGGAACCCACCTTGCAATGCCGAAGACAATATGTGCCGAGCACCTCGTTATTGAAGACTAGTTCGGAGCCTACCGAGGGAGTCCTGGACTAAGGGGTCCTCGGGCGTCCGGCCCGTTATCCATGGGCCGGACTGATGGGCTGTGAAGACATGAAGGCCGAAGACTGCACCGTGTCCGAATTGGACTCTACTTAGCATGGAAGGCAAGCTTGGTGACCGAAGATTCCTTCTTATGTAACCGACTCCATGTAAACCCTAGATCCCCTTGGTGTCTATATAAACCGAAGGGGATAGTCCGGAAGGACCACATATCCTCATTACCATATTCATAGGCTGGACTTCTAGGGTTTAGCCATTACGTCTCGTGGTAGATCAACTCTTGTATACTCATATTCATCAAGATCAATCAAGCAGGAAGTAGGGTATTACCTCCATAGAGAGGGCCCGAACCTGGGTAAACATTGTGTCCCCCGTCTCCTGTTACCATCAATCCTAGACGCACAGTTCGGGACCCCCTACCCGAGATCCGCCGGATTTGACACCGACAGGTAGCATTCCACATCAAAAATTCTGTTTTTATCATTTATCTACTCGAGGATGAGCGGGAATTAAGCTTGGGGGTGCTTGATACGTCTCCAATGTATCTAAATTTTTTTATTGTTCCATGCTATTATATTATCTGTTTTGGATGTTTTATATGCATTATTATGATATTTTATATGATTTTTGGGACTAAACTTTTAACCTAGAGCCAGTGCCAGTTTCTGTTTGGAGTACAAGTAAGAGGGGCCTCGAGGCAACCACAAGGGTGGAGGGCACGCCCAGGGGGTGTGGTGCCCCCCTGACCTTGTGGGCCCCTCGTAGCTCCCATGACCTAATTCTTTCGCCTATATATACTCTTATACCCCAAAAGCATCCGGGGGAGCCACAAAACCACTTTTCCACCGCCGCAACCTTCTGTACCCATGAGATCCCATCTTGGGGCCTTTTCCGGCATCCTGCCAGAAGGGGGAATCGATCACGGAGGGCTTCTACATCAACACCATTGCCTCTCCGATGAAGCGTAAGTAGTTTACTTCAAACCTACTAGTCCATAGCTAGTAGCTAGATGGCTTCTTCTCTCTCTTTGATTCTCAATACAAAGTTCTCCTCGATGTTCTTGGAGATCTATTTGATGTAATACTCTTTTGCGGTGTGTTTGCAGAGATCTGATGAATTTGGATTTATGATTAGCTTATCTATGAATATTATTTGAATCTCCTCTGAATTCTTATATGCATGATTTGATATCTTTGCAAGCCTCTTCGAAATATCGATTTGGTTTGGCCAACTAGATTGGTTTTTTCTTGCAATGGGAGAAGTGCTTAGCTTTGGGTTCAATCTTGCGGTGTCCTTTCCCAGTGACGGTAGGGGAAGCAAGGCACGTATTGTATTCTTTCCATCGAGGATAAAAAGATGTGGTTTTCATCATATTGCTTGAGTCAATTCCTCTACATCATGTCATCTTGCTTAAGGCGTTACTCTATTCTTATGAACTTAATACTCTAGATGCATGTTGGATAGTGGTCGATGTGTGGAGTAATAGTAGTAGATGCAGAATCGTTTCAGTCTACTTGACATGGATGTGATGCCTATATTCATGATCATTGCTTTAGATATCGTCATAACTTTGCGCTTTTGTATCAATTGCTCGGCAGTAATTTGTTCACCCACCATAATAACTTCTATCTTGAGAGAAGCATCTAGTGAAGCCTATGGCCCCAGGTCTATTTTCCATCATATAAGTTTCCGATTTACTTTCTTTGCAATCTTTTACTTTCCGTTCCGTAAACCAAAAAATACCAAAAATATTACTTTACGGTTTATCCATCTCTATTAGATCTCACTTTGCGAATAACCGTGAAGGGATTGACAACCCCTTTGTCACATTGGTTGCAAGTTGGTGTTTGTTTTTGCAGGTATTTGGTGGCTTGTTGCGTAGTCTCCTACTAGATTGATACCGTGGTTCTTAAAATTGAGGGAAATACTTACGCTCCTTTGTTGCATCACCCTTTCCTCTTCAGGGAAAAGCCAATGCAAGCTCAAGAGGTAGCAATGTACATGATAGCTACATTGGTTGTTTGAAGAAACATCACTGTAACTTTGGCATGCACAATTGAAAAGGATTATGTAGGAGAAAAAATGTGATATGTGAGTGTCCAATCTTTATAGCGTTGATTTGATATTGGATCTTTGGCCACGATATGAAGTAGATATTGATTTATGTTCAAGCGATGCATGTCCACGATCGCTAGATAGTGATACATGAATGAATTGTGCAATCTCTCTCACACTCATACATATCTCATTTCTTCGTGGGCATCGGAGTCACACACGTGCACTTCATGTATTCATCTCCCTCCGTCAAGGTTAGAATTCGTCTTTCTACCCTATCGTACAAGTCTCTCACACAAAAACACAAACGCTCTCACTGTCGAACACGCCCACCCCTTTAATTCCGCCCACCCACTGCCACTAATGTCTCAAAGTATAATTATGTCTCCCACACATATGCCTAAGGTTATATCAAGTCCGAGAACCATATGAACACATACAATGGGATTCCAGCAGAGCACCTTTTGTTTTGAGATTTTCCTCTCTCACTCACACACACGCGCGCGCGGGCGCACGTAGATATTGTTTCTCTCTTCATTTTTTTCGGCACTTGCATGCACACCGCTTGTTTATCTGCGTGATGATTTAAGTAAGTGCTACTTCTTGAGCTTGCATTGGGTTTTCCCTTGAAGAGGAAAGGGTTATGCAGCAAAGTAGAGTAAGTATTTCCCTCAGTTTTGAGAACCAAGGTATCAATCATGTAGGAGACAGCGCACAAGTCACCGAATACTTGCACGAACAAACACCAACTTGCACACAACACGATAAAGGGGTTGTTAATCCTTTCACGGTTATTTGCAAAGTGAGATATGATAGAGATGGATAAACGGTAAGGTAATATTTTGGTTTTTTTGGTTTATGGAACAGAAAGTAAAGATTGCAAAGGAAATAAATAGGAAACTGAAATAGTAGATAGGTAACTTATATGATGGTAAGTAGACCCGGAGGCCATAGGTTTCACAAAGGCTTCTCTCCAGATAGAAAAAATTACGGTGGGTGAACAAATTACTGCCGAGCAATTGATAGAAAAGCGCAAAGTTATGAGGATGTAGGCATCATGAATATAGGCATCACATCCGTATCAAGTAGACCAAAATGATTCTGCATCTAGTACTATTACTCCACACATCGACCGACTCCTGCCTACATCTAGAGTATTAAGTTCATGAAGAACGGAGTAACGCATTAAGTAAGATGACGTGATGTAGCGGGATAAACTAAGCAATATGATGAAAACCCAATCTTGTTATCCTCGATGGCAACAATACAATACATGTCGGTTCCTCTTCTATCAATGGGATCAAGCACCGCAAGATTGAACCCAAAGCTAAGCACTTCTCCTATTGCAAGAAAAACCAATCTAGTTGACCAAACTAAATCGATAGTTCGAAGAGACTTGCAAAGATATCAAATCATGCATATAAGAATTTAGAGAAGATTCAAACAATATTCATAGATAAGCCGATCATAAATCCACATTTCATCGGATCTCGGCAAACACACCGCAAAAAGTATTACATTGAATAGATCTTCGAGAACATCGAGGAGAACATGGTATTGAGAATCAAAGAGAGAGAAGAAGCCATCTAGCTACTAGCTATGGACCCGTAGGTCTGCGGTAAACTACTCACGTTTCATCGGAGAGGCAATGGTGTTGATGTAGAAGCCCTCCGTGATCGAATCCCCCTCTGACAGGACACTGGAAAAGGCCCCTAGATGGGATCTCATGGGTACAGAAGGTCGCGGCGGTGGAAAAGTATTTTCATGGCTCTCTTGATTGGTTTAGAAATATTTGAGAATATATAGGTGGAAGAAATAGGTCAGTGGAGTCACGAGGGGCCCACAAGGGTGGGGGGCCACCCTACCCCATGGGCGCGCCCTCCGTCCTTGTGGCCGCCTCGTGGCTTTCCTGGTGTGTACTGCAATTCCTTTGGATGTTTTTTGGTCCAAGAAAAATCATCGCGAAAGTTTCATTCCGTTTGGACTCCATTTGATATTCCTTTTCTGCGAAACTCTAAAACAAGGAAAAAACAAGAACTGGCACTGGGCTCTAGATTAATAGTTTAGTTCCAAAAATAATATAAAATAGCATAATAATGCATATAAAACATCCAAATCAGATAATATAATAGCATGGAACAATCAAAGATTATAGATATGTTGGAGACATATCAAGCACCCCCAAGCTTAATTCCTGCTCGTCCTCGAGTAGGTAAATGATAAAAAACAGAATTTTTGATGTGAAATTCTACCTAACATATTTATCCATGTAATTTTCTCTATTGTGGCATGAATGTTCAGATCCGTATGGTTCAAAACAAAAGTTTAATATTGACATAAAAACAATAATACCTCAAGCATGCTAACAAGATAATTATGTCTTCTCAAAATAACATGGCCAAAGAAAGCTTATCCCTACAAAATCATATAGTCTGGCTATGCTCCATATTCATCCCACAAAATATTCAAATCATGCACAACCCCGATGACAATCCAATCAATTGTTTCATATTTTTTATGTTCTCAAACCTTTTCAACTTTCACGCAATACATGAGCGTGAGCCATGGACATAACACTATAGGTGGAGTAGAAGGTGGTTATGGAGAAGACAAAAAGAGGGAGGTAGTCTCACATCAACTAGGTGTATTAACAGGCTATGGAGATGCCCATCAATAGATATCAATGTGAGTGAGTAGGTATTGCCATGCAACAGATGCACTAGAGCTATAATTTTATGAAAGCTAAAAAGAAAACTAAGTGGGTGTGCATCCAACTTGCTTGCTCATGAAGACCTAGGTCAATTTGAGGAAGCCCATCGTTGGAATATACAAGCCAAGTTCTACAATGAAAAATTCCCACGAGTATATGAAAGCGACAATATAGGAGACTCTCTATCATGAAGATCATTGTGCTACTTTGAAGCACAAGTGTGGTAAAAGGATAGCAGCATTGCCCCTTCCTCTTTTCTCTCATTTTTTGGGGCCTTCTCTCATTTTTTGGACTCTTTTTTTTGTCCGGAGTCTCATCCCGACCTGTGGGGGAATCATAGCCTTCATCATCCTTTCCTCACATGGGACAATGATCTAAAAAGGAAGATCATCACACTTTTATTTACTTACAACTCAAGAATTACAACTTGATACTTAGAACAAAATATGACTCCATGTGAATGCCTCCGGTGGTGTACTGGGATGTGCAATGAATCAAGAGTGACATGTATGAAAGAACTATGAATGGTAGCTTTGCCACAAATACGATGTCAACTACATGATCATGCAAAGCAATATGACAATGATGATGCGTGTCATAATAAACGGAACGGTGGAAAGTTGCATGTCAACATATCTCGGAATGGCTATGGAAATGCCATAATAGGTAGGTATGGTGGCTGTTTTGAGGAAGGTATATGGTGGGTTTATGGTACCGTCAAAAGTTCTGCGGCACTAGAGAGGCTAGCAATGGTGGAAGGGTGAGAGTGCGTATGATCCATGGACTCAACATTAGTCATAAGAAGCTCACATACTTATTGCAAAAATCTATTAGTAATCGAAACAAAGTACTATGTGCATGCTCCTAGGGGGATAGATTGGTAGTAAAATACCATCGCTCGTCCCCGACCACCGCTCCTAAGGAAAACAATCAATAAATAAATCATGCTCCGACTTCATCACATAACGGTTCACCATACGTGCATGCTACAGGAATCACAAATTTTAACACAAGTATTTCTCAAATTCATAATTACTTACAAGCATGACTCTAATATCACCATCTTCATATCTCAAAACAATCATAAGGAATCAAACTTCTCATAGTATTCAATGCACTTTATATGAAAGTTTTTATTATATCCCTCTTGGATGCCTATCTTATTAGGACTAAATTTATCACCAAAGCAAATTAACATGCTGTTTAGAGACTCTCAAAATAATATAAGTGAAGCACGAGAGTTCATAAATTTCTATAAAATAAAACCACCGCCATGCTCAAAGAAGAAATAAGTGAAGCCCTAGAGCAAAATTGCCTAGCTCAAAAGATACAAGTGAAGCACATAGAGTATTGTAATAAATCATGATTCATGTGTGTCTCTCTCAAAAGGTGTGTATAGCAAGGATGATTGTGGCAAACTAAAAAGCAAAGACTCATATCATACAAGATGCTCCAAGCAAAACAGATATCATGTGGTGATTAAAAATATAGCCTCAAGTAAAGTTACCGATAGACGAAGACGAAAGAGGGGATGCCTTTCGGGGCATCCCCAAGCTTAGGCTCTTGGTTGCCCTTGAATATTACCTTGGGGGGCCTTGGGCATCCCCAATCTTAGGCTCTTTCCACTCCTTATTCCATAGTCCATCAAATCCTTACCCAAAACTTGAAAACTTCACAACACAAAACTCAACAGAAAATCTCGTAAGCTCCGTTAGTAGAAGAAAATAAATCACCACTTTTGGTATTGTTGTGAACTCATTCTTTACTTAATAGGTGTAATATCTACTGTAGTCCAACTTTTACATGGTTAATACCCCCCGATATGAGCCATAGATACATCAAAATAAGCAAACAAGACATAGAAAACAGAATCTGTCAAAAACAGAACAGTCTGTAGCAATCTGGACATTTCAAATACTTCTATAACTCCAAAAATTATGGAAAATTAGGACGACATAAGAAATTTGTTTATTAATCCTCTGCCGAAAGAATCATTATTTTATCGCGCATTCGCTTAAAACAAAAATTAATTTCCTGAGCGAAATAGTTTCTGTTTTTCAGCCAGATCAAATCAACTATCACCATAAGCTATCTCAAAGGTCTTACTTGGCACAAACTCTAATTAAAACACAAAACCACATCTAAGCAGAGGCTAGATGAATTATTTATTCAAAAACATAAAGAAAAATATATTGGGTTGTCTCCCAACAAGCACTTTTTAAAGCCTTTTATCTTGGCATTGATAATTTTAATGATGCTCACATGATAGATAGTAATTGAAACACAAAGAGAGCATCATAAAACATGTGACAAACAAGTTTAAGTCTAACATGCTTCCTATTCATAGGTATTTTATAAGGAAACAAATTATCAAGACAAGCAAAAACTACCATATGCAAGGAAGAAGAAAGAAACAATAGTAATCTCAACATAACGAGAGGTAATTTTGTAATATGAAAATTTCTACAACCATATTTTCCTCTTGGGATCATATTAAAATTCAACAATATAACTATCACATAAAATATTCTCTTCATGATCCACATGCATGCAAAGTTGACACTGTTCCAAAATAGTGGGATTATCATAAAATAAAGTCATGACCTCTCCGAACCAACTTTTATCAAAAACTTCCTAAGACTGAACATTATCCAGATATGTGGGATCTAAAGTTGCCACTCTTCTAAACCCACTTTCAATATTATTGCAAAAAATATTATAAATCTCATATTCATGATGGGGTTTAAATAAATTTTCAAGATTATAAGAAGAATCACCCCAATCATGATCATTGCAACAAGTAGTAGACATAGCAAAATTAGCATCCCCAAGCTTAGGGTTTTGCATATTATTAGAAAAATTGACATTAATAGAATTTACAATAACATCATTGCAATCATGCTTTTTATTCAAGGATCTATCGTTAATCACTTCATAAATTTCTTCTTTTAACACTTGATCACAATTTTCAGATTCACGAATTTCAAGCAAAACCTCATAAATATAATCTAGTGCACTCAACTCACTAGCAAGTGGATCTCTTAAAAAGATTAGCAAGTCGATGAGGATCCATAAACTCTTCGCTTCCAATTTTAAATAAACACACAATTATACCAAGCAAACGAGCAAAGAGACCAAGTAGGACATAAGGGCAAATGAAAAGATGAATGAAAGAGGGGCGAAGAAAAGGCAACTCTTTTCGAAAATCATTTTAGAAGTGGGGGAGAGGAAAACGATGGGCGAATGGAGAATAATGTAATTCAAGAGATGAGATTTTATGATGGGTACTTGGTCTTTCTTGACTTGGCGTAGCCCCGACAACGGCGCTAGAAATTGGAAAGTTTATGGGAGAAAAATCTTGACTTGACTTGGCGTAAACCTCCCTGGCAACAGTGTAAGAAATTCTTCCTGCTACTTCTTGAGCTTGCGTTGGTTTTTCCCTTGAAGGGGAAAGGGTGATGCAGCAAAGTAGAGTAAGTATTTCCCTTAGTTTTGAGAACCAAGGTATCAATCCAGTAGGAGACAACGCACAAGTCACCGAATACCTACACAAACAAACACCAACTTGCACCCAACACGATAAAGGGGTTGTCAATCCCTTCATGGTTATTTGCAAAGTGAGAACTGATAGACATGGATAAATAGTAAACTAATATTTTTGGTATTTTTGGTTTATGGAATGGAAAGTAAAAGATTCCAAAGGAAATAAATAGGAAACTAAAATAGTAGATCGGAAACTTATATGATGGAAAGTAGACCCGAGGGCCGTAGGTTTCACTAGAGGCTTCTCTCAAGATAGAAAATATTATGATGGGTGAAGAAATTACTGCCGAGGAATTGATAGAAAAGCGCAAAGTTATGATGATATCTAAGGCAATGATCATGAATATAGGCATCATCTCTGTATCAAGTAGACCGAAACTATTTTGCATCTACTACTATTACTCCACACATCGACAGACTCCTGCTTGCATCTAGAGTATTAAGTTCATGAATAACAGAGTAACGCATTAACTAAGATGACATGATGTAGCGGGATAAACTCAAGCAATATGATGAAAACCCCATCTTGTTATCCTCGATGGCAACAATACAATACATGTCGGTTCCCCTTCTGTCACTGGGATCAAGCACCGCAAGATTGAACCCAAAGCTAAGCACTTCTCCTATTGCAAGAAAAATCTAGTTGGCTAAACCAAATCGATAGTTCGAAGAGACTTGCAAAGATATCAAATCATTCATATAAGAATTCAGAGAAGAATAGATAAGCTGATCATAAATCCACAATTTATAGGATCTTGGCAAACACATCGCAAAAAGTATTACATCAAATAGATATCCAAGAACATCGAGCAGAACATGGTATTGAGAATCAAAGAGAGAGAAGAAGCCGTCTAGCTACTAGGTATGGACCCGTAGGTCTGCAGTAAACTACTCACGCTTCATCGGAGAGGCAATGGTGTTGATGTAGAAGCCCTCCGTGACTGAATCCCCCTCCGACAGGACGCCGGAAAAGGCCCCTAGATGGGATCTCACGGGTACAAAAGGTTGCGGCGGTGGAAAAGTGTTTTCGTGGCTCTCCTAATTGGTTTTGGAGTATTTGAGAATATATAGGCGGAACAAATAGGTCGGTGGAGTCATGATAGGCCCACAAGGGTGGGGGGCACTCCGTACCCTCCTGGGCGCGGCCCTCCGTCCTTGTGGCTGCCTTGTGGCTTTCCTGTTGTGTACTCCAAGTCCTCTAGATGTCTTCTGGTCCAAGAAAAATCATCACAAAAGTTTCATTCTGTTTGGACTCCGTTAGATATTCCTTTTCTGTGAAACTCTAAACGAGGAAAAACAGGAACTGGCACTGGGCTCTAGGTTAATACGTTAGTCCAAAAAATAATATAAAATAGCATAATAATGCATATAAAACATACAAAACAGATAATATAATAGCATGGAACAATTAAAAATTATAGATACGTTGGAGACGTCAGTATGCCTCGCACACATGCTATCTACATATCCCTTAATATAGATATGTGTCATACAAACTTCTTCTCCTGATATCTAAGTGTCACTGCCCTCCCCCCCCCACACGCACACCCACACACACTTCCCGACACCGAAGGAGTAGGGTGACACCTCGATCTTGATACTAATCTATCTACTGGCTTCTCTCTCAAACACAAACACACATGCACGCACACACTACCCTACACCGAAGGAGTAGGGTGGCACCTCGATCTTGATAGTAATCTATCTACTGGCTTCTCTCTCAAACACACACACACACACACGCTCGCTAGTTGTGCCTTTGTGCCTACCACGCGCACACTCTCGATACGTCTTTCTCTCCCTCCCCCTCCCCACCCCACCCCCAACAATGACAGCATAAGGGTGACAACTCGATCTTGATCTTAATCTATCAATTGGTTTCTCTCTCAAACGCACACACACACACACACACTAGTTGTGTCTCTGTCCCTCGCTCACACATACTCGATATGTCTTTCTCTCTGTAGCCCCCTCGATATGTAGACTTCTCGCGTGCGCATAGCTGTAGTGACGATGACGCTGAACCCAGCGTGTCTTGTTTTTACTGGCGTCACGTGATAGTTTTCACCCTGTTTTCTATTAATTATCAAGGCAACCTTTTCTTTGTTACTACTAGTGAATCTTAGATCATTCGGGGTAGACATAAAATATATCACTTCAACCCAATTACCGCAGTAACTATTTTAAAAGAAACTAGCTAGATGCCCGTGCGTTGCATGGAACATCAAGATGCATTTGTATGAGTAGTTTATTTTGTGAGAGAAAAGGATGAATGAGGGAAGGCCTTATTTGCAAATGTGGAGAGGGGTGTGGGTATCTTTTTGCAAAATTGCCATAGTTTCCTTCCTATCCGTTAGATATAAATCCGACGGCCTATATTGCAGGATGGCAGGCACACCATCATCTCCAACTCTGTTTTCTACTCCCCCCGTTCTTAAATATTTTTCTTTTTAGAGATTTCAGTAAGTGACTACATACGGGGCAAAATGAGTGAATCTACACTCTAAAATATGTCTATATACACATATGTATGTGGTAGTCCAGTTGAAATCTGAAAAAGACAAATATTTAGGAACGGAGGGAGTATAAGAGTAGACATAGAGATATATCTCCAGCATCGTCCACAACTAAAATGTGCTGGACTGGTTAGCGCCGGATGCTCGCAATGCGATGACCTGAGAATTCTATCTTTAACTTTAGATTTTTATATTATATATTATTTAATATATACTTCTTTCGCTACTGTACTGATAGTGGAACCCATAGAGTACTTAGAATACAAGATTAAGGATGGATTTGTTTCCTTTTAACTTTCTGTATGAAGCTATAGCCACCCTGCAAGTCTTGTGTACACTGTTAACTTTTTATAGAGGGAGAATAATACACGCAATTAACTCAAATGGATTGGATGTGACTCTATTATTTCCAGCATAAGAGCATCTCAAACGGCAGCCGGCAAATTTCCTCCTGCTTCCTTCCGCAGAGGATGACATCCAATGCCAGCGGCATACATTTTCACAACTCTAACCAACCAGAGGAAATTCGTGCAAACACAGACTGATTTCATATAAGCATGAAGGATTTTGTATAAAAAGCCGGATCTTCATACAAACATGATGGATTTCATTACATTTACATGAACTAAGCGGTGCTAATTGATACGTCTCCAACATATCTATAATTTTTGGTTGTTCCATGCTATTATATTACCAACATTGGATGTTTTATATGAATTTATATGCTATTTTATATGATTTTTGGGACTAACCTATTAACCTAGAGCCCAGTGCCAGTTTTTGTTTTTTTCCTTGTTTTAGAGTATCGCAGAAAAGGAAAATCAAACGGAGTCCAATTGACCTGAAACTTCACGGAAATTATTTTTGGACCAGAAGAAGCCCACGGAGTATCAGAGATGGACCACAGGAGTCCCGGGCTGTCCACGAGATGGACCACAAGAGTCCCGAGCTCGTCATAAAGGGTTACGTCAATGCTAGCTTCGACACAGATTTGGATGACTCTAAGTCACAAACCGGATACGTGTATATTTTGAATGGTGGGGCAGTAAGCTGGTGCAGTTGCAAGCAAAGCGTTGTGGCGGGATCTACATGTGAAGCGGAGTACATGGCAGCCTCGGAGGCAGCACACGAAGCAGTCTGGGTGAAGGAGTTCATTACCGACCTAGGAGTCATACCCAATGCGTCGGGCCCGATGACTCTCCTCTGTGACAACACTGGATCTATTGCCCTTGCCAAGGAGCCCAGGTTTCACAGGAAGACCAGGCATATCAAGCGTCGCTTCAACTCCATTCGTGAAAGTGTTCAAAATGGAGACATAGAGATTTGTAAAGTACATACGGACCTGAATGTAGCAGATCCATTGACTAAACCTCTCCCTAGAGCAAAACATGATCAACACCAGAATTCCATGGGTGTTCGATTCATCACAATGTAACTAGATGATTGACTCTAGTGCAAGTGGGAGACTGTTGGAAATATGCCCTAGAGGCAATAATAAAATGATTATTATATTTCCTTGTTCATGATAATTGTCTATTATTCATGCTATAATTGTATTATCCGAAAATCGTAATACAGGTGTGAATACATAGACCACAATGTGTCCCTAGTGAGCCTCTAGTTGACTAGCTCGTTGATCAACAGATAGTCATGGTTTCCTGGCTATGGACATGGGGATGTCATTGATAACGGGATCACATCATTAGGAGAATGATGTGATGGACAAGACCCAAACCTAAGCATAGCACAAAGATCGTGTAGTTCGTTTGCTGTAGCTTTTCTGGATGTCAAGTATCATTTCCTTAGACCATGAGATTGTGCAACTCCCGGATACCGTAGGAGTGCCTTGGGTGTGCCAAATATCACAACGTAACTGGGTGACTATAAAGGTACATTACAGGTATCTCCGAAAGTCTCTGTTGGGTTGGCACGAATCGAGACTGGGATTTGTCACTCCATATGACGGAGAGGTATCTCTGGGCCCACTCGGTAATGCATCATCATAATGAGCTCAATGTGATCAAGTGGTTGATCACGGGATCATGCATTATGGTACGAGTAAAGTGACTTGCCGGTAACGAGACTGAACAAGGTATTGGGATACCGACGATCGAGTCTCGGGCAATTAACGTACCGATTGACAAAGGGAATTGGGTATGGGATTGATTAGGTCCTCGACATCGTGGTTCATCCGGTGAGATCATCGAGGAGCATGTGGGAGCCAACATGGGTATCTAGATCCCGCTGTTGGTTATTGACCAGAGAGTCGTCTCGGTCATGTCTGCTTGTCTCCCGAAACCGTAGGGTCTACACACTTAAGGTTCGGTGACACTAGGGTTGTATAGATATGAGTATGCAGTAATCCGAAAGTTGTTCGGAGTCCCGGATGAGATCCTGGACGTCACGAGGAGTTCCGGAATTGTCCGGAGGTGAAGAATTATATATAGGAAGTGTAGTTTTGGCCATCGGGAAAGTTTCAGGGTCACCGGTATTGTACCGGGACCACCGGATGGGTCCCGGGGGTCCATCGGGTGGGGCCACCCATCCCGGAGGGCCCCATGGGCTGAAGTGGGGAGGGGAACCAGCCCATAGTGGGCTGGTGCGCCCCCCCTTGGCCCCCCATGTGCCTAGGGTTGGGAACCCTAGGGGAGGGGGCGCCTCCACTTGCCTTGGGGGGTACTCCAACCGCTTGGCCGCCGCCCCCCTAGGAGATCCCATCTCCTAGGGCCGGTGCACCCCCTAGGGGGCCTATATAAAGTGGGGGAGGGAGGGCAGCCGCACCTCAAGCCTTGGCGCCTCCCTCTCCCCTGCTACACCTCTCCCTCTCGCAGAAGCTCGGCGAAGCCCTGCTGCGATCGCTGCTGGATCCACCACCACGCCGTCGTGCTGCTGGATCTTCATCAACCTCTCCTTTCCCCTTTGCTGGATCAAGAAGGAGGAGACGTCATCCGCTCCATACGTGTGTTGAACGCGGAGGTGCCGTCCGTTCGGCACTTGGTCATCGGTGATTTGGATCACGGCGAGTACGACTCCATCATCCCCGTTCTCTTGAACGCTTCCGCTCGCGATCTACAAGGTTATGTGGATGCACTCTCCTCTCGTTGCTAGTTGACTCCATAGATTGATCTTGGTGAAACGTAGGAAATTTTTTTGTTTTCTGCAACGTTCCCCAACATAGAGAAGGTTCGGTGCGCTAAAAGCAAACTGACTGAAGCCTGTGCCAGCCTCCTAACAGGCTTTGAGGTAAGTAATCAATTTATAATAAAATGTTATAGCATAGACAGTAGCCCCTGATGCTCTGTTTGGCGTTCACGAAGAAAGGCCGAACAGAGGATCAAATTATAATCACAGGAGTCTAATCAAAATATGTCTTATGTGAATAAGCAGGCTTCGCTGCTGGCCGCTGCCGCTCGCACTGCGGAGGTCTCCGCACTGAAGCGGGACCTTGAGCGGACCGAAAAAGAGCTCAGCCTTACGAAGAGGCAGCTCAAAGAGAACAGAGGTAAGTAATACCCGTCTGTATATTGATAAGGAACAAACAAGAATGTGGTTGTTAAGTTACAGGATCATCATGAATTTTGCTAGGGGCCACGACCGAAGTGGCGGCCCTGAAGGAGGCGCTATCTGAGGCTGAAGACAAAGCGGCCAAGGAGCGCACTGAGCGTGAGAAGCAAGAGGCTCGATTCGGCGAGGTTCAGCAAGAGCTCCAGGATTTCGTCAAAAAATACGATCGCTTGGAGCGTGACTCTAAGACGCAAGGGTCTGAGCTTGTGAAGGCCCTTGAGAACGCAAAAAATGCCAAGGCCGAAGCCCACAAGGCCCTCCAGGAGCGTCAAGCGGTCCAGAAGATAGCGGCGGGTAAGGAATTCATTATGCAAAGCAAGCATGTGAAGGAAACTTTCTTTTTACTTACCCGAGTTCGGAGCTCTCCAGGAGCGTTCGCAGTGTGTCCGATGCTGCGGAATTTTACCGGGCCGAGGAAGGGAGCTCGACGGAGAAGTTGTTCTGGTCTCAGTATACTGGGACCGAACATCCGATGCCCTTGAGCGACCAGTTGAAGCAATTGGTTGAGCTTCACAAGGCGGCCGAACAGGCCATGAAGGGCCTCATAGTCCGGATGTGGCCTGGTGAGCCCCTGCCTGGCAGCTACTTCAGCCTGGTGAGGCGGCTTGTGAATGCCTGCCCATGGCTTGAAGTTATAAAGCGGTCCGTCTGTGTTGAGGGTGCGCGCAGGGCTTTTACCCGAGCAAAAGTGCGCTGGGCGAAGATGGACGCCACGAAGCTGGTGATGGAGGGGCCGCCAGAGGGCAAGGAGCATCGCCGTCCCGAAAAGTATTATGACAGCGTCCTGAAGGGTGCCCACCTTATGGCGGAGGAATGTTCTAAGGATGTAATATTTGAATGAATGTACTCATGTGATCCTGTAATTTGAAAACGAGTTCATGTGCGCTATATAACGCTTGTTGATTTAAAATATTACCTTCTGTGCGGCCGTTTATAAAATCTGAGAGTTGGCTAGTCATCGGCTTATGTCCCCATGTAGCTAGTACTGAGGTGTTCGGGATAAATCTGATCACTCTTTATCCCAGTTTTGGGTCCTTTGAAGGAGGTGTTCAGCACAACAAACTAGGCAATCGAACTATAAAGCTTTATCACTCTCACTTAGCCATAGTAGTCTATAATTTTAAATGTTGGCGAAGCCCCTAGTATTCGGAAGGCCGAACTTGGGGCACTATGAATGCCTAAATCGGACAAGGCCGACTCCTCGCCTGAAGTGGAAAAAATCTTTAGGGATTTGGGACCTCTCGAACAGCGACCAACTCTCGCCACATCATGACATTCACTTTTCAGCTTTCTCTACTGAGGTGCTCGTCCGGAAGAACCGGGACACAATCGCAGTAGTTCTCCCAGTGCTACCTTACCCGATATAGCGGAACGTAAGGCACCAAAACATGGGAGCCGGGCAAACCCAACTATTGACCCAAGACATGATTTGGAGCTGATGCATATAATGCTATAAGTTCGGGGTGCCGCACTGTCGGAAGTGTTCGGACTTCTCTTGTCGTGTTATGGGGTACACTGAAGCCCCTGGCGTACTGAACGTACCAGAATGTACGGGAGCAACTTGTCGTGAATAGACAAACAAGAAAAAAAAGAAGATGAAGAAATGTAATAATAAGCTGACGTTGTGCATTGTTATTTAGAGGATACGTCAACACGTATGTGTATAAGTAGTACAATAAGCAAAAATAGGACTATCTAACATGTCCGATCCAAGGGCGAGCTGCGTGCGGGTAAGTAAAACAGGTATAACGATCGTTATGAGAGACCACCTGGGGGTTCCCCTGTACATCAAAGCTTGTTGCTCCCTTGGTTCTTCCCTCCCGTGATGGGTCCAATGATCTAGCTATCGGAGAGGGCCTCCAGAGAATAGGGTCCTGAAAGGAAGAAAATGATAAAGATATACTGGTCCTGAGGCGGTTGAACCGCATTGTGGGACATGCCATAGCCGTGCCTCCGCCTATACCCATGGTATCTTTAGTGCGTAGTTATGTACGCGCGACGCAAATTTCGTCGCTTGACTGGGACTAGGACGGAGGCCGAATTGCTAGGCGAGCTCTAAACGCGCCTCGTGATTCTATTGCAGGTTATTCTGGACTCGCTTGAATGTGTGTGTGGACCTTGTCACCGAATTGGCGGTTTGCCTCAAAAGGCTGCTTTGCACTTCTGCTGCAAGGGCCGCAGTGTGCTCCTCCGTGCGGAGCGAGCGTTCTGTGGTTCCATTAACTGTTATAACCCCGTGAGGTCCTGGCATTTTGAGCTTGAGGTATGCATAATCGGTACCGCCTTGAATCTAGCGAATGCGGTTCGTCCGAGTAGTGCGTGATAGCCACTGCGAAAGGGGACGATATCGAAGATTAACTCTTCGCTTCGGAAGTTATCCGGAGATCTGAAGACCACTTCCAGTGTGATTTAGCCCGTGCAACAGGCCTCTACACCTGGTATGACACCTTTGAAGGTGGTTTTTGTGGGTTTGATCCTCAAGGGGTCTATACCCATTTTGCGCATTGTATCCTGATAAAGCACATTCAGGCTGCTGCCACCGTCCATAAGAACTCGAGTGAGGTGGAATCCATCAATGATAGGATCAAGGACCAATGCGGCAGAACCGCCATGATGGATACTAGTGGGGTGGTCCCTGCGATCAAAAGTGATCGGACAAGAAGACCATGGGTTGAACTTTGGGGTGACTCGCTCCATCGCGTAGACGTCCCTGAGTGCGCACTTCCGTTCCCGCTTGGGGATATGGGTTGCATATATCATGTTCACCGTTTTCACTTGGGGAGGAAATTTCTTCTGTCCTCTTGTGTTCGGCGGCCGGGGCTCCTCCTCGTCGTCGCTATGCAGCCCTTTTTCCTTGCTTTCAGCATTCAACTTGCAGGCCTGTTTGAACACCCAGCATTCTCTGTTGGTGTGGTTGGCTGGCTTATCGGGGGTGCCGTGAATTTGACACGAGCGGTCGAGTATGCGATCCAAACTGGATGGGCCCGGATTGTTTCTTTTGAACGGCTTTTTCCGCTGACCGGATTTAGAGCCACTGAATCCGGCATTGACTGCCGTGTCTTCGGCGTTATCACCGTTGTTGCGGCGCTTGTATCTATTGCGTCGTGGCTTGCCGTTGCTGTCTCTGGCCTCCGATGTGCCAGGGTTGCTTGCTGTGTTGTTGCTATGGGCCAACCAGCTATCCTCGCATGCACAGAAGTGGGTCATGAGTGTTGTGAGGGCTGCCATGGACTTTGGCTTCTCTTGGCCGAGATGTCTGGCGAGCCACTCGTCACGGATATTATGTTTAAAGGCCGCTAGGGCTTCGGCATCCGGACAGTCAACAATTTGGTTCTTTTTGGTTAGGAACCGAGTCCAAAATTTCCTGGCTAACTCTCCGGGCTGTTGTGTTATGTGACTTAAATCATCAGCATCCGGTGGTCGCACATAAGTGCCCTGGAAGTTGTCCAGTAATGCGTTTGCCAGGTTCTCCCAACTTCCGATGGAGTTTGCTGGCAAGCTATTTAGCCAATGCCGAGCTGGTCCTTTGAGTTTTAACGGGAGGTACTTGATGGCGTGTAGATCATCCCCGCGGGCCATATGAATGTGGAGGAAGAAATCATCTATATCATACCGCGGGGTCCGTAGTACAATCGTATGATTCAATGTTCACGGGTTTAAACCCTTCCGGCAATTCATGATCCATTACTTCATCAGTGAAGCATAGGGGGTGTGCGGCGCCTCTGTGCTGGGCTATGTCACGACGCAGTTCATACGAGTCTTGTCTGCTGTGTTCAGCCCGGCTAGATTTGCTTTTGGTATATCGGACATGACGGTCGTCGTCATGTGTTGGGGCGCGCCCTCGTGATCTGAAGATCGATCTTTTGTGTCCTGCTTTGTTTTCCAATACGTCTCGTAGGTCCTGCGTGTTACCCCGGGCCTTGCTGTTTTTGTTTGACTGGCGACGGGGTGCAGGCTGGACTTCGGGCTTATATGCCACTTTGTCCCGGCCACGAGGTGACCGGTCTGCCGTATCATACGGTGGAAGCGTAGGCTTTAATACTTCCTCTTCGAGTTTGGGTAGCAACCTGCGCTTTGGGAAACTTTTGATTCGGCGCTCGAGTTCGTGTTCCTCGGCTGCCAGGACATCAGTTCATCTATCCGCTAGCAGATCTTGCTCATCTTGAAGCTGTTCTTGCTTTTTCTTCAGGCTTTTTGGTGTGGCAATAAGCCGGCGCTTGAAGCTCTCCTGTTTGACGGGATCCTCAGGCACGATAAATTCTTCGTCGCTGAGGCTCACCTCGTCTTTGGAGAGAGGCATGTAATTGTCATCCTCTGATTCTCCATCTGCTGCCTGTTCCTTAGGGCTGGCTTGCCCATCCTCCTTCTCAAAGCCTAGATGGAGGGGATTGTCTTCGTCTTCGGCACTATTTGCAGCTTTATTGTCTCCTGTGATGGTATCACTATTTTTGCTATGGCGGGGCTTAGAGCGGCGCCGATGACACCGGTTCTTGGATTGCTTCTCGGGGGGATTATCCTCCGCTGCCTTATTGCCATCGCTTTCTTTGGGGGTTGCCACCATGTATATATCATACGATGAGGTGGCAGTCCAGCGCCCTGTGGGCGGTGGTTCCTGTTCATCTCCCGCATTGTCGTCCATACCGTCGATGTCTTCAGAGTCGAAGTCGAGCATGTTGGTTAGGTCGTCGACAGTGGCTACTAAGTGGGTGGTGAGTGGGGAACGAATTTCTTCGCCGTCCGCCTCCCACTCGAGTCGAACATAGTTCGGCCAAGGGTCTTCTGACAAGGAGAGAGACCGTAATGAGTTTAGCACGTTGCCTAGGGGCGAGTGCTGAAAGATATCCGCGGAGGTGAACTCCATGATCGGTGCCCAATCAGATTGGATGGGCACGGACGTGAGAGGTTCGGAGTCTGTGACCGTGGACGAATCTGAGTGTCCGGCAACACAGCTCTCATAGGAGGTGAAGTCAGTATTCGGCTCTATCGCCGCTGAGTGTGCGGCCTCCGTGGCGGGGTCCATCCACCCGTCCTCAGACGGCGCGATCTGTTCCGGATTGAGGGCCGGAGTAGTTACAGGTGTGATCTCCCGAACACTGTCTGATGGCAGAGCTAAATCATGCTCATCATGACTGTGCGGCGCACCTGACATGGGTTCGAATCCGTTGAAGATCAAGTCTCCGCGGATGTCGGCTGTATAGTTCAAGCTTCCAAACCTGACTTGATGGCCTGGGGCGTAGCTCTCGATCTGCTCCAGATGGCCGAGCGAGTTGGCCCGCAGTACAAAGCCGCCGAATACAAAGATCTGTCCGGGGAGGAAAACCTCACCCTAGATCGCATTGTTGCCGATGATCGAAGGAGCCATCAAGCCTTATGGTGACGACACAGTGGAACTCTCAATGAAAGCACCAATGTTGGTGTAAAAACCGGCGGATCTCGGGTAGGGGGTCCCGAACTATGCGTCTAAGGCGGATGGTAACAGGAGGCGGGGACACAATGTTTACCCAGGTTCAGGCTCTCTTGATGGAGGTAATACCCTACTTCTTGCTTGATTGATCTTGATGATGAGTATTACAAGAGTTGATCTACCACGAGATCGGAGAGGCTAAACCCTAGAAGCTAGCCTATAGTATGATTGTTGTTGTCCTACGGACTAAGCCCTCCGGTTTATATAGACAACGGAGGGGGCTAGGGTTACACAGAGTCGGTTACAAGGGAGGAGATCTACATATCCGAATTGACAAGCTTGCCTTCCATGCAAAGGAGAGTCCCACTCGGACACGGGACAAAGTCTTCAATCTTGCCAAGGGATATAGTCCGGCTATCCGAGGAACCCCTAATCCAGGACTCCCTCAGCACCCCAAGGTAATATTCAAGGACAACCAAGAGCCTAAGCTTGGGTATGCCCCGGAAGGCATCCCCTCTTTCGTCTTTGTTCATCGGTAACTTTACTTGGAGCTATATTTTTATTCACCACATGATATGTGTTTTGCTTGGAGCGTCATTTTATTTTCTTTTGCTTTGCTTGCTATTGAATAAAATACCAAGATCTAAAATTCATAAATGTTAGAGAGTCTTCATATAGTTGCATAATTATTCGACTACTCATTGATATTCACTTATATCTTTCGGAGTATTTTGTTGTTGCTCTAGTGCTTCGCTTATATCTTTTAGAGAACGGTGGTGGTTCTATTTTATAGAAATAATTGATCTCTCATGCTTCACTTGTATTATTTTGAGAGTCCTAAACAGCATGGTAATTTTCTTTAGTTATGAATTTAGTCCTAATATGATGGGCATCCAAGAGGGATATAATAAAAACTTTCATATAAAGTGCATTGAATACTATGAGAAGTTTGATACTTGATGATTGTTTTGAGATATGAGGATGGTAATATTAGAGTCATGCTAGTGAGTAGTTGTGAATTGGAGAAATACTTGTGTTAAAGTTTGTGATTCCCGTAGCATGCACGTATGGTGAACCGCTATGTGATGAAGTCGGAGCGTGATTTATTTATTGATTGTCTTCCTTATGAGTGGCGGTCAGGAACGAGCGATGGTCTCTTCCTACAAATCTATCCCCCTAGGAGCATGCGCATAGTACTTTGTTTCGATAACTAATAGATTTTTTAAATAAGTATGTGAGTTCTTTATGACTAATGTTGAGTCCATGGATTATACGCACTCTCACCCTTCCACCATTGCTAGCCTCTCTAGTACTGCGCAACGTTCGCCGGTACCATAAACCCACCAATTACCTTCCTCAAAAAAGCCACCATACCTACCTATTATGGCATTTCCATAGCCATTCCGAGATATATTGCCATGCAACTTTCCACTGTTCCGTTATTATGACACGCTTCATCATTGTCATATTGCTTTGCATGATCATGTAGTTGACTTCGTATTTGTGGCAAAAGCCACCGTTCATAATTCTTCCATATATGTCACTCATGAGTCATTGCACATCCCGGTACACCACCGGAGGCATTCATATAGAGTTATATCTTGTTCTAAGTATTGAGTTGTAATTCTTGAGTTGTAAGTAAATAAAAGTGTGATGATCATCTTTATTAGAGCGTTGTCCCAGTGAGAAAAGGATGATGGAGACTATGATTCCCCCACAAGTCAGGATGAGATTCCGGACGAAAAAAAGAGAAAGGCCAAAAAAAGAGAAGGCCCAAAAAATGAGAGAAAAAGATAGAAGGGGCAATGCTACTATCCTTTTACCACACTTGTGCTTCAAAGTAGCACCATGATCTTCATGATAGAGAGTCTCCTATGTTGTCACTATCATATACTAGTGGGAATTTTTCATTATAGAACTTGACTTGTATATTCCCATGATGGGCTTCCTCAAAATTCCCTAGGTCTTCGTGAGCAAGCGAGTTGGATGCACACCCACTTAGTTTCTTTTTGAGCTTTCATACACTTATATCTCTAGTGCATCCGTTGCATGGCAATCCCTACTCACTCACATTAATATCTATCGATGGGCATCTCCATAGCCCGTTGATACGCCTAGTTGATGTGAGACTATTTTCTCCTTTTTTGTCTTCTCCACGACCACCATTCTATTCCATCTATAGTGCTATATCCATGGCTCACGCTCATGTATTGCGTGAAGATTGAAAAAGTTTGAGAACACCAAAACTATGAAACAATTGCTTGGCTTGTCATCGAGGTTATGCATGATTTAAATATTTTGTGTGGTGAAGATAGAGCATAGCCAGACTATATGATTTTGTTGGGATAGCTTTCTTTGGCCATGTTATTTTGAGAAGACATGATTGCTTTGTTAGTATGCTTGAAGTATTATTGTTTTTATGTCAATATTAAAATTTTGTCTTGAATCTTATGGATCTGAACATTCATGCCACAATAAAGAGAATTACTTAGAGAAATATGTTAGGTAGCATTCAACATCAAAAATTCTAGTTTTATCATTTACCTACTCGAGGACGAGTAGAAATTAAGCTTGGGGATGCTTGATACGTCTCCAACGTATCGATAATTTTTGATTGTTCCATGCTATTATATTATCAACCTTGGATGTTTTATATCCATTTATATGCTATTTTATATGATTTTTGGGACTAACCTATTAACCTAGAGCCCAGTGCCAGTTTCTGTTTTTTTCCTTGTTTTAGAGTATTACAGAAAAGGAAAATTAAACGGAGTCCAATTGACCTGAAACTTCACGGAACTTATTTTTGGACCAGAAGAAGCCCACAGAGTATCGGAGATGGACCAGAAGAGTCGCGGGCTGCCCACGGGGGTGGGGGGCGCGCCCACCCCCCTGGGCGCCCGCCTGCCTCGTGGACACCCCGGAGATCCACCAACGTACTTCTTCCTCCTATATATATCCATATACCCAAAAAACTTCGAGGAGCGGAATAGATCTGGAGTTCCGCCGCCAGAAGCCTCCGTAGCCACCGAAAACCAATCTAGACCCGTTCCAGAACCCTGCCATCTTCATCATCTTGGCGCTCTCCATGACGAGGAGGGAGTAGTTCTCCCTCGGGGCTGAGGGTATGTACCAGTAGCTATGTGTTTGATCTCTCTCTCATGTTCTTGAGGTGGTACGATCTTGATGTATCGCGAGCTTTGCTATTATAGTTGGATGTTATGATGTTTCTCCTCTACTCTCTTGTGATGAATTGAGTTTTCCCTTTGAAGTTATCTTATCAGATTGAGTCTTTAAGGATTTGAGAACACTTGATGTATGTCTTGCACGTGCTTATCTATGGTGACAATGGGCTATCATGTGATCCACTTTATGTATGTTTTGGTGATCAACTTATGCATAGGGGTTGGCACATGTTTTTGTCTTGACTCTCCAGTAGAAACTTTGGGGCACTATTTGAAGTACTTTGTGTTGGTTGAATAGATGAATCTGAGATTGTGTGATGCATATCGTAAAATCATACCCACAGATACTTGTGGTGACATTGGAGTATCTAGGTGACATTAGGGTTTTGGTTGATTTGCGTCTTAAGGTGTTATTTTACTACGAACTCTAGGGCTGTTTGTGACACTTGTAGGAATAGCCCAACAGATTGATCGGAAAGAATAACTTTGAGGTGGTTTCGTACCCTACCATATTTTCTTTGTTTGTTCTCCGCTATTAGTGACTTTGGAGTGACTCTTTGTTGCATGTTGAGGGATATTTATATGATCCAATTATGTTATTATTGTTGAGAGAACTTGCACTAGTGAAAGTTTGAACCCTAGGCCTTGTTTCAACACATTGCAATACCGTTTACGCTCACTTTTATCATTAGTTACCTTACTGTTTTTATATTTTCAAATTACAAAAACCTATAACTACCATCCATATTGCACTTGTATCACCATCTCTTCGCCGAACTAGTGCACCTATACAATTTACCATTGTATTGGGTGTGTTGGGGACACAAGAGACTCTTTGTTATTTGGTTGCAGGGTTGCTTGAGAGAGACCATCTTCATCCTACGCCTCCCACAGATTGATAAACCTTAGGTCATCCACTTGAGGGAAATTTGCTACTTTCCTACAAACCTCTGCACTTGGAGGCCCAACAACGTCTACAAGAAGAAGGTTGTGTAGTAGACATCACTAATCCGGCTCTCATGGTATAATTAATACATAATCTAAATGGCCACCCGCGGATCGCTTTGCCTTCCTCATGTCCGGCAGACACTTGCGGGGTCGATGAAGCAGCAAGGAAACCGCCTAAATACGTAGTCGCCGCCTCGGCGGTGGCCTTCATGGGACCCAAGTGGCGGCGGCATCCAGTGTTCTACTTCTCCTCGATAATGGCGGAAGACACAGAGAAGCTGGCCACCGACTTGTCACTCTCCACGCACCCGGCTTCTGTCTCTGCCTTGGCGCTGCCGCAGGCATGGGAGGCGCGCCCACAGACACGGGAGGCACGACCACTGCAGACACTGGTGGCGCGGTACGACGCGGCAATGATGACGCCCGTGCCGCCGTGCCGACATGGAGCAACTCGCCACTCCTCATTGAGCTGAACTAGAGCGGTGAGTTGCTGAACCACGCGCCGGCTTGGTACAACAACTGGCTCCGTCGGGCCAAGCGAGGTTGGTGAAGCACCGAGCGGCCTCGCTCGTATCCGGAGGGCTCAGCGGGCCACCCAGTCGAGTAGTATGCCAGAGAACGGCTCCTCAGAAGCCATCGAAAGAGTGGGGAAAATGGTGAAGGAGGAGATGGGGGAGCAGCAGAGGGGTGAGATTCTTGCCTGCTGTCTGTCTGGCCTCGTTTAAATAGAAGGCGGACGGTAGGAGCTTGGCCGGTGTCTAGCCTTGTTTCAACTGAGGGCGGATGGGAGGAGCTCGGTCGGCGTTGCATTTAATTCCGGCCTGCTTATGAATGGACGTGTGGCCGGAGTAGGTTTCTCGATTTGCATGCGGGTTTAACAGAGGTGTTTGATGGAGGGAAGGAGGCGTGTTTAGCCGGGCGTGCAATGGGCGGTGCAATACTATTCGATTTGAAAGCTACTAGTAAACTAGGACAGTTCCTGATACGACTTTAATGTAGACGAGGGAGAGGGTAGCGGTTCCTGAAATGTTGAACGGCCAATGATGCATCATCCTTCAATTAGCATCCTGAATGCATGAGGGAAGTAATGGGAAGAGGACGGGGAAAAGAGGCAGCACGATGTGAATGCAACGCAGTTTGCACTCATATAAAGGCGCCCTCCATTCCATTGCATCTACCACATCGTACGCACCTAAGCACCTACACTAAGCGCAAAAGTGCTCACTCTAGACCCATGGCGACGATGTGCGCGAGCGGCCAGCGGCTATGCCAGATGGTCCACGATGCCGGCCTGCGGCATGGCACCGAGGATCGTCTCCAGACAGTGTTGGCGACCGGCTGGTTCATGGCCATCATCAACGCTAGCTACGACTCTTAGTTGGACCAGATGATCGTTGCCACCATCAACAAGTTCACGTCGTCAAGAAGCTCACTGACGACATCGCCGTACACCTCCAGCTTGCGCGCCCGGGCTCCTCATTACCTCCCACCCTAACTGGCCTCCATGGAGAGAACCTCTTTCAAGCACTAGTGCCCCTGTGACTGCCTGCCGACGCAACAAAGAATTTCCACCTGGAGGTCATGCTCGCCGCGAGGTGCCTCCCCTGCAAGAATTTGTCGACCTACACATCCACGTGCACGAGCAAGTCTTGTACATAGGTATCTACAAGGCCGGTGAGGACGCTGCGACATTGGCCTTCGTCAACCGGCTGGAAGCATTGGACGCCTTTGTTGAGAAGCACCTTGACCTCGCCACAAAAGCCGCCGCTCCTAAGCCACCGGTCGGTGGCCTGGCACACTGATTTGAGGAGGAGGAGGAGGTCATACATTGATGGGTGCATCTTTCTTCTTGCCTCCTGTAACCACCACTACGATCGCATCATCGTGGCCTTAATTCTTATTGTGCTATTGCATTCTTGTTCCAGTCAATACAAACATGTGTGATCCCTTTGCTCACATTTGGAGGCAATTATATGTGTCACTGTAACTAGTACTCCATCCGTCAAGTTATAAGTTGTGCTTACCTTTTCCATCAACTTCGTGCAACGCACGGGCATCTTGCTAGAAACACTACAAGATGTCGAATCGCATGTGACCAAACCAACGATAAACCAAACCTAGCTACTACCTTGCTTATCTAGCGGAAAAAGCCCTGCCCTAGCATTTCCAATTGTTATTTCTTTCCATCGATCGTGCCAAGGAGCAGAACCAAATGTTACAATTTATACATGTTTATCTATCTCTACTCTCTACCCTTATAAAAATAGAGTTGGTGATGATGGTGTGCCTGCCATCCTGCAATATAGGCCGTTTGATTCATATCTGACGGATAGGAAGGAAACTATGGCAATTTTCCAAAAAGATGGCCACATCCCTCTCCACATTTGCAAATAAGGCCTTCCCTTGTTCATCATTTTCTCCCACAAGATAAACTACTCATACAAATGCATCTTGATGTTCCGTGCAACACATGGGCATCTTGCTAGTCCCTTATAAAAGACTCAGTTGGTGATGGTGGTGTGTCTGCCATCCGTCATTTCTGACCATTAGATCTGCATCTAACGGAAGTGAGGTAAGTTGTGGCATTTTTGCAAAAATAGCCCACTTCTCTGCTCCAATTTACAGAAGATCCCTTATTATCTTGAAAGCAACCACATCCCTCACTCACCTCATCAAAATAGCCTGAGAAATATATTTTGAGTGAAAAGTAATATATTTTTAGTGGTATATATGTATATCAAAACAAGAGTGTTTTCTTTCAAGTTTTTGAACAAGTACTATTCTACTTTGGATCCGTCACGACGCACGGGCACCTTGCTAGTAAAAGAAAAAGGCATGCCGCGTTCGCGTCGCACCCCCACACACCCGGGAATCGGGAGTATTCCACGGCCTGTCCGGCATGCCACATAGCTAGCGAAGGCGTGTTGCCTAGCATTTTCAATTTCATGTGGGACCGCAGTTGAGCAAACCAACTATCGGCAAAACGCACCCCGCCCGCCATGTTGGAAAACAGAAACGTGGAGGGGAAGATCTAGCTGTAGCATGGAAGCCAAGAAATTTGGTGTCAGATGGGGATCATTGATGGAGTAGGAGCACTCCGTACTACTACTCCTACTAGTATGAAGTTTGTACTACAACTAGTACTACCACTATACAACTAGGTACGTGCATGGCACAACATCATACGAACAAAAAACGGGAATATCTTGTTTTGGGTGATTTATCTTTTTTCAGTTAGTGTAGTATGAATAATATGATGTGGGGGGCACCCATGAAGCTTATGTTGCTTGGTTGCATGGCTAGCAAAGGCTAGAGAAAAATAAATAGATAATGTGTTTAGAGTGCACTCCACTAAATAGATACTTTGGATCCATTGCAACGCATGGGCCGTCACATTGGTAGTAGTAAGAAACAAATTCCTGGTTTGGCACGAGTTCGTACCGCGGAAGCACCACAAGGCCTGGCGCGGGAGTTACATTTCCCTCTGGGGGCCCACAGGACCGAGCCTCAGTGGCTTAGTGCACCGGCCTATGAGTCAATGACATGTGGACCTTAAATGTGGCTGGCCCACATGTCATTCTCATGAAAGCAGAGAGGCGGTGGGACCAAAAGGAAACTATAGCAATTTTGCAAAAAGATATCCACACCCCTCTCCATATTTGCAAATAAGGCCTTCCCTCATTCATCCTTTTCTCCCACAAGATAAACTACTCATACAAATGCATCTTGATGTTCCGTGCAACACACGGGCATCTTTCCAGTAAGAAACAAATCACGAGTTTGGCACGAGTTCATGCAGCGGTAGCACCACAAAGCCTGGCGCAGGAGTTACATTTCCCTCTCGGGGCCCATGGGATTGAGCTTCAGTGGACCCGATAGGTGGCTAGTCCACATGTCATGCTCTCGAAGGCAGAGGGGCGATGGGGCCGAGAGGGGTGAGTCGCAGGTTAGGGGACATGTGGTTTCATTGGTTCGAGGAGGAAGAAGAAGAAGAAGAAGAAGAAGAAGAAGAAGAAGAAGAAGAAGAAGAAGAAGAAGAAGAAGAAGAAGAAGAAGAAGAAGAAGAAGAAGAAGAAGAAGAAGAGGAAGAAGACGAAGAAGAAGAAGAAGAAGACGAAGAAGAAGAAGAAGAAGAAGAAGAAGACGAAGAAGACGAAGAAGACGAGGAAGAAGAAGAGGAAGAAGACGAAGAAGAAGAAGAAGAAGAAGAAGAAGAAGAAGAAGAACAGGAAGAAGAAGAAGAAGAAGAAGAAGAGGAAGAAAAAAGGAACTTCTTCTTCTTCCTCTTCTTCCTCTTCTTCTTCTTCTTCTTCTTCTTCGCTTTGCAACAAGCTCTTTGGACCTTGCAGCTATTTCGGTACTCACACGGGCATCGAGGGCAGCATATTTTATCCGCTCGTATGTCAAGGGATAATTCTCCCATCCAGACGACCTTAATGCTAGCGTCTCGTCACCCTTCTGAAGATTTGTATCGAACACAAAATTTGCTACGTCGAATAGGGATGGTGTCTATTTATCACAATCTTCCACATGAATTTTGATTTTGGTTTGTAGGTCAGCGATGTGTTTCAAATCAAGGTTGTACGACGCTAGCTTCTATTTGTTCCCTTCGATGGCTACCACACAGAAGTATATATCCTCCCGAGACAAGAAATCGTGGAGCTCACCTGGTATGGAGGGTGCGTGTATGATGTGGTACACCAAAACATCATCTTCGAGACACAACTAAAGGACGGTGGCGCTTTGGATCTTCCTAGTGGCACACTCCGTGTACTCTGCGTCGAGACCGATGACCTTCATTGATACGTCTCCAACGTATCTACTTTTCCAAACACTTTTTCCCTTGTTTTGAGAAAGTGTTGTCATCCGAGATTTACTGTTATTGCTCGCTAGTTGATTATGTCATTGATATGAGTAAACATGAGACCTAAGTGTTATTGTGGATATGGTTAGTTCATAATCTTTGCTGAAAACTTAATGATGGCTTTACATATTTACAACAACAAGAGCACACACAGTTCGTAAAAGTTCTTCTTTATCACTTTCAGTTTTTCAACAGAATTGCTTGAGGACAAGCAAAGGTTTAAGCTTAGGGGAGTTGATACGTCTCCAACATATGTACTTTTCCAAACACTTTTGCCCTTGTTTTGGAATCGAACTTGCATGATTTGAATGGAACTAACCCGGACTGACGTTGTTTGCAGCAGAATTGCCATGGTGTTATTTTTGTGCAGAAATCAAAGTTCCTGGAATGACCTAAAATTCAACGGGGAATATTTTTGGAATATATAAAAAATTCTCGCAAAATAATCAAGGCCAGGGGGCCCACACCCTGTCAACGAGGGTGGGGGCGCGCCTACTCCCCTAGACGCGCACCCTGCCTCGTGGGCCCCCTTGTGCTCCACTGACCTCAACTCCAAGTCCATATATTCACGTTCGGGGAGAAAAAAAATCAGAGATAAGGATTCATCGCGTTTTACGATACGGAGCCGCCGCCAAGCCCTAATCTCTCTCGGGAGGGCTGATCTGGAGTCCGTTCGGGGCTCCGGAGAGGGGAATCCGTTGCCATGGTCATCATCAACCTTCCTCCATCACCAATTTCATGATGCTCACCGCCGTGCGTGAGTAATTCCATCGTAGGCTTGCTGGACGGTGATGGGTTGGATGAGATTTATCATGTAATCGAGTTAGTTTTGTTAGGGTTTGATCCCTAGTATCCATTATGTTCTGATATTGATGTTGCTATGACTTTGCTATGCTTAATGCTTGTCACTAGGGCCCGAGTGCCATGATTTCAGATCTAAACCTATTATGTTTTCATGAATATATGTGAGTTCTTGATCCTATCTTGCAAGTCTATAGTCACCTATTATGTGTTATGATCCGTTAACCCACAATAATCGGGATACTTACCGGTGATGACCGTAGATTGAAAAGTTCATGTATTCACTAAGTGTTAACGCTTTGGTCCAGTACTCTATTAAAAGGAGGCCGTAATATCCCTTAGTTTCTAATAGGACCCCGCTGCCATGGGAGGGTAGGACAAAGGATGTCATGCAAGTTCTTTTCCATAAGCACGTATGACTATATTTGGAATACATGCCTACATTACATTGATGAATTGGAGCTAGTTCTGTGTCACCCTATGTTATAACTATTGCATGAGTAATGACATCCGACATAATTATCCATCACTGATCCATTGCCTACGAGCTTTTCACATATTGTTCTTTGCTTAGTTACTTTTCCGTTGCCACTGTTACAATCACTTCAAAACCAATACTGTTACTTTTGCTACCGTTACCGCTACTACCATATTACTTTCCTACTAAATACCTTGTTGCATATATTATGTTTTCCAGGTGTGGTTGAATTGACAACTCAGTTGCTAATACTTGAGAATATTCTTTGGCTCCCCTTGTGTCGAATCAATAAATTTGGGTTGAATACTCTACCCTCAAAAACTGTTGCGATCCCCTATACTTGTGGGTTATGAAGATTATTTTCTGGCGCCGTTGCCGGGGAGCATAGCTCTATTCTTTGAGTCACTTGGGATTTATATCTTCTGATCACTATGAAGAACTTGAAAGATAAAAGAACCAAGATTTTTCCCTCAAGTACGAGGGGAGGTAAGGACTGCCATCTAGCTCTGCACTTGATTCACCTTCTGTTTTGAGTAAACTTGTGACACCTACTCCTGATATTCATTCTGATATGTCGCATGTTATTGATGATGCCACTTCTGCTTTGCAAGATACATATGATGAAACTACTTCTATGCTTGATAATACTGTGCCACTAGGTGAATTTCTTGATGAACAACTTGCTAGGGTTAGAGAGAATGAAATTATTGAAACTGATAATATTGATGAAAGTGATGTTGAAGATTCTCCCCCTAGATATGAATTGCCTGTTGTGCCTGAGAGCTATGTTATGGATGAAGAAACTGCTAGAGACTTTTTAGCTTGCAATGATAGATCTGATCTTAAGAAATTATTAGTTAAGCTTAAAGAAAAATCTTTGAATGCTAGAATGAAATATGACCCTGCTTTTGCTACTTCACCTATCTTTATTTACAATAAGGATTATGATTTCTTTTTCGATCCTGAGTTAATTACTTTGGTTGAATCTGATCCTTTTTAGGCTATGAATCCGAAACTGTTGTGGCACATCTTACTAAATTAAATGATATAGCCACCCTGTTCACCAATGATGAGAATACTCGCTATTACTTTATCCTTAAGTTATTCCCGTTCTCGTTAAAGGGTGATGCTAAAACATGGTTTAATTCCCTTGATCCTGGTTGTGTGTGTGTTGTCCCCGGGATATGATTTATTATTTCTCTGCTAAATATTTCCCCGCTCATAAGAAACAAGTTTCCTTAAGGGAAATATATAATTTTGTGCAAATTGAAGAAGAGAGTCTCCCACAAGCTTGGGGGAGGCTTCTCCAATTACTTAATGCTTTTCCTGATCATCCTCTCAAGAAAAATGAAATACTTGATATCTTTTATAATGGACTAACCGATGCTTCCAGAGACCACCTGGATAGTTGTGCTGGTTGTGTTTTCAGGGAAAGAACAGTTGATCAAGCTGAATTGCTATTGAATAATGTGTTGAGTAATGAAAATGATTGGACACTTCCTGAACCAACTCCTAAGCCATCTCCGAAGAAAAGGGGTATTCTATTTCTCAGTCCTGAAGATATGTAAGAGGCAAAGAAATCATGAAAGAAGAAGGTATTAAAGCTGAAGATGTTAAGAATTTACCACCTATTGAAGAAATACATGGTCTTGATAACCCAACACAGGTAGTAAAGGGAAATTCTCTCTATAGATTTGATGAAGGTGATATTCCTCGTAATAAGTCTGCTAGCCAATGCTTAGATGAGTTTGATAATTTTATTGTTAAATAAGAAAACTTCAATGCTTATGTTGGTAGACAATTGAAACACAATGCTTATATGATTGAACACTTGAGTGATTATATGTCTTGTAAGGTGAACTTAAACTTATTAGTAAACATGCTTCTATGGTTACCACTCAAGTAGAACAAGTACTCGAAGCTCACAATGATTTGCTCAATGAATTAAATAATAAGAAAAATGATAATGCTGTTAGAGTTATGACTAGAGGGAGTAAAATGACTCAGGAACCTTTGTATCCTGAGGGCCACCCTAAGAGAATTGAGCAAGATTCTTAGAGAAGTAATATTGATGCACCTAGTTCTTCTAAAAGGAAGAAAAATGATAGGACTTTGCATGCTTCTAGTGAACCTGTTGTAGACACACCTGAGAATCCCAATGATATTTCTATTTCTGATGCTGAAACACAATCTGGTAATGAACATGAACCTAGTGATAATGTTAATAATGATGTTCATGTTGATGCTCAACCTAGCAATGATAATGATGTAGAGATTGAACGTGCTGTTGATCTTGATAACCCACAATCAAAGAATCAACGTATGATAAGAGAGACTTTGTTGCAAGGAAGCACGGTAAAGAAAGAGAACCATGGGTTCAGAAACCCATGTCTTTTCCTCCTAAACCATCCAAGAAAAAGGGTGATGAGGATTTTGAGCGCTTTGCTAAAATGATTAGACCTATCTTTTTGCGTATGCGTTTGACTGATATGCTTAAAATGAATCCTTATGCTAAGTACATGAAAGATATTGTTACTAATAAAAGAAAGATACCGGAAGCTGAAATTTCCACCATGCTTGCTAATTATACTTTTAAGGGTGGAATACCTCAGAAACTAGGAGATCCAGGAGTACCAACTATACCATGCTCCATTAAAAGAAACTATGTTAAAACTGCTTTATGTGATCTTGGAGCTGGTGTTAGTGTTATGCCTCTCTCTTTATATCGTAGACTTGATTTGAATAAATTGACACCTACTGAAATATCTTTGCAAATGGCCGATAAATCAACTACTATACCTGTCGGTATTTGTGAGGATGTTCCTGTTGTCGTTGCAAACGTTACTATTTTAACGGACTTTGTTATTCTTGATATTCCCAAGGACGATAGTATGTCGATTATCCTTGGTAGACCCTTTTTGAATACTGTAGGGGCTGTTATTGATTGCAACAAAGGCAATGTAACTTTTCATGTTAATGGTAATGAGCATATGGTACACTTTCCGAGGAAACAAACTCAAGTCCACAGTATCAAATCTATTGGAAAAATTTCAACAATTATTATTGGAGGTTTTGAATTTCCTCTTCCAACTGTCAAGAAGAAATATGATATTCTTATTGTTGGGGATGTGCATATCCCTGTTGAGGTAACCTAGTGTTATTCGAAATTTCTCTATTTTCATGCGATTCGGAATGAGTTTGTTAACAAGACTTGATCAACCTTGTTAGTGGATTCCTTTTGACGAGCATGAGATGGATGAAGTTAGAAAGCACAACCTTTTGTACCCTCTTTTTACTTTATGTTATTTATCTTAAATAAAGTAAAAATACTATTTTCTGTTTGTTTTCTGAATTATCCTTGCAATAAAAAATACCCCTAAAATAAAAGTTCTCCAAATGCCCTGAAAATTTAATATGATTTTTTCCAGAATATTTAAGAAATATTGGCAATGAGAACACACTAGGGGGACCCACCATGTGCCCACGAGGGTGGAGGGCACGCCGACCCCCTGGACTCGCCCCCTACCTCGTGGACCCCACGTGGGTCCCCTCCACTTATTCTTGCACCCACACACTTCGTCTTCCTACAGAAAAAATCATCCACCAGCTCAAACCCGTGTTCTAGCTGATCTTGCTGCCATTTTCGATCTCCTTGCTCAAAGCTTCATTCACAAAACTGCTTTGGGGTATTGTTCCTCGGTATGTGACTCCCCCATTGGTCCAATTAGTTTTTGTTCTAGTGCTTTATTTATTGCAAATCTTTGCTGCTAAGGTGACCCTGTTCTTGAGCTTGCATGTCAAATTTATGTGGTCAAAAGTAGTTTTAATGCATGATATGGCCTCTAGGCACTTGTAGGAGTAGTTGATATCAATCTTGTTGAGTTTGGTTCACTTTTATTTTTAGTTACTAAACATTTCAGAAATTTTCAAAAAAAGATGAAGAGATTTTTGAGGGGCTCATCAAGCCGAAGCTCGAAGGATAAGAAAAGTGAAGAGAATAAGAAGCCCAAGTATAATCTCCCTCGTACTACGGAGGTTCGGCCGTGCGAATGGCCTTGTGATGAGTTCTTGAGAGAAGCTGGGATTTATGAAGATTTTTATTATTTGGCTGAGAATGCAGGCCTCACCAACTTCCTCCACGATCAGCGTGAACAGTATCTCCTACTCACCACTATTTTTGTGCAAAATTTTTAGTTCCATGCTAGGAGATCGCCACCTTCGGTGGAATTCTATTTATATGATGAGCATAAGGAGATGTCACTTTATGATTTTTGTCGGTTTTGTAGAATACCCTTTGAGGGGAGCATAGAGGAACCACATTGTAATGATGTGGAAGGATTCATTGATATGATTGTTTTAGCGGAAACGAGGAAGGTTTCCGATGCAAGAATTACTAGCATACATTTTCCTATCCTACGTTAATTCGCATTATTTGCTAGTAGATGCTTAATTGGTCGTGGGAACTGTGGAAATCTAAGTGCCCCTGATTTTGTTATTTTGCGCCATGCTTTTTTTCGTGATACCACTTTTAGTTTAGGCACTATTGTTGCTAAACGGTTAGATCTGAACCGTACAAAGGGTCCCGTCTTGGGAGGCATCTTCGCCTCGCACCTTGCTGCACACTTTAACATAGCTATTAGGCATTATGAGAAAGAGGAAAAGTTGTTGCCTCATGTTTTTCTAGATTATAAGAGTATGGTAGCACATGATTTTATTGTTAAGAATGAAAATAAGATGCTTAACTATAGACTGATATTTGATAAGAATTACTTTGAGACTATTACCTTGCCCGCTCCTTCTTTGTTAAACATATTTTTAGGCACGTACCTTGTTTTGTCGGAGGCCGTTCAGGCATACCAGAGCCTGACATCAGCTCCAGAGCCAGAGCCACCACTTGATACTCAACGTCAGTCTATTTATCAGTGGGATCCAGAGGAGATCGCTATCCAGTGGCACCCTGAGGATCCTCCTTAGTACATCGGAGAGGGCAGCTTTGATCCTTGGGGGAGTACGTATCTCTCACCGACATTACATTCATGTTCACACACTCATGCCAGTTGTCGATGCTCATACTTTTTCATTGTATCATCAATGCCAGTTTAATTTCTTTTTCTGGCATTCTTCTTGTGTGTTTGAAAACCCTTAAGAAAAAACAAAAAAATTAGTTGTAGCTTTTAGCTAGTTTACTCTCCATGCCTATAGTAGTAGTAATTAAAAAAAGAAAACCCAAAAAGATTTCTCGTTCTTCTTTTGCTTGTTGGGAGCTTTCTCGTGTAAATAGTTTTGTTTCTTTTCTTTTCTTTGGGGGTTGAGAGGAGAAGACCTTAATGAAAATGTTTAATGGCTCCCATATGCATTATTGTTGATTTAACAAAGATCCCATATTGCCTTGTCTTCTCCCTTGAGTTGCATGCTTGCAGATTCCAGCTTAGTCCATTGCATGTGCACTATTATTATTATCCACACTATTCGGTTGTGCAAGTGAAAGGAAATAATGATGATATATGATGAACTGATTGAGATGAGAGAAGCTGGTATCAACTCGACCTCTCTTGTTTTTGTAAATATGATTAGTTCATCGTTCCTGATTCAGCCTATTATGGATGAAACATGTTTGCAATGACAATTAGAGATTATAGTTTCCCATGCCATACTTAATTTGCTAGGAGTTTATAATGGTTTGCCTTGCGTGCCAACATGCTATTAAAATGGTTGTGATGTGGTATGATAGGGTGGTATGCTCCTTTGAACGATTCGAGTGGCTTGACTTGGCGCATGTTCACGCATGTAGTTGAAACAAAATCAACATAGCCTCCATGATATTTATGTTCATGGTGAATTATATCCTTCTCATGCTTGCATTCAGTGTTGATTAATTTTAATGCATGTTCATGACTGTTGTCGCTCTCTAGATGGTCGCTTCCCAGTCTCTTTCTAGCCTTCACTTGTACTAAGCGGGAATACTATTTGTGCATCCAACTCCATGAACCCCAAAAGTTATTCCATTTGAGTCCACCATACCTTCCTATATGCGGTATCTACCGACCGTTCCAAGTAAATTTGTATGTGCCAAACTCTAAACCTTCAAATGAAATTCTATTTTGTATGCTCGAATAGCTCATGTATCAACTAGGGCAGTCTGTATCTTCCATGCTAGGAGGGTTATTCTCAAGAGGAGTGGACCCCGCTCCTCACTCACGAGAAAATGGCTGGCCACTGGGATGCCTAGTCCCATGCTCAAATCAAATCAAAATAATTGCAAACAAAACTCCCCCAGGATTGTTGTTAGTTGGAGGTACCCGTTGTTTCGGGCAAGCCATGGATTGATGCTTGTTGGTGGTGGGAGAGTATAAACTTTACCATTCTACTTGGGAACCGCATATAATGTGTGTAGCATGGAAGATATCGAGATCACTCGGTTGTTATGTTGACAATGAAAGTATACCGCTCAAAATATTATTCATCTCTATTTCATAAAACCGAGCTCTAGCACCTCTACAAATCCCTGCTCCCCATTGCAAAGGGCCTATCTATTTACTTTTATGTTGAGTCATCATCGTCTTATTAAAAAGCACCAGTTGGAGAGAACCGCTATCATTTGCATGTATTATTGTTGGTTTACATTGAGTATGACTTCACTGGATATCTTTTACCATGAATTACAATTTACAGCCGGCCCATGATCTTCAAGGGTGCTCTGCATTTATGTTCTGCGGTCTTGGAAAGGACTAGCGAGATACCATCTTGTTATATCATATTATGATTGTTTTGAGAAAGTGTTGTCATCCGAGATTTACTATTATTGCTCGCTAGTTGATTATGTCATTGATATGAGTAAACATGAGACCTAAGTGTTATTATGGATATGGTTAGTTCATAATATTTGCTGAAAACTTGAATGTTGGCTTTACATATTTACAACAACAAGAGCAAACACAGTTTGTAAAAGTTTTTCTTTATCACTTTCAGTTTGTCAACTGAATTTCTTGAGGACAAGCAAAGGTTTAAGCTTGGGGGAGTTGATACGTCTCCAACGTATGTACTTTTTCCAACCGCAAAAAAACGTATGTACTTTTCCAAACACTTTTGCCCTTGTTTTGGACTCTAACTTGCATGATTTGAATGGAACTAACCCGGACGGACGCTGTTTGCAGCAGAACTGCCATGGTGTTATTTTTGTGCATAAATAAAAGTTCTTGGAATGACCTGAAAATCAACGGAGAATATTTTTGGAATATATAGAAAAATAATGGCGAAAGAATCAAGGCCAGGGGGCCCACACCCTGTCCACGAGGGTGGGAGCATGCCTACCCCACTGGGCGCGCCCCCTGCCTCATGGGCCCCCTGGTGCTCCACTGACCTCAACTCCAACTCCATATATTCACGTTCGGGGAGAAAAAAATCAGAGAGAAGGATTCATCATGTTTTACGATACGTAGCCGCCGCCAAGCCCTAATCGCTCTCGGGGGGCTGATCTGGAGTCTGTTCGGGGCTCCGGAGAGGGGAATCCGTCGCCATCGTCATCATCAACCTTCCTCCATCACCAATTTCATGATGCTCACCGCCGTGCGTGAGTAATTCCATCGTAGGCTTGCTAGACGGTGATGGGTTGGATGAGATTTATCATGTAATTGAGTTAGTTTTGTTAGGCTTTGATCCCTAGTATCCATTATGTTCTGAGATTGATGTTGCTATGACTGTGCTATGCTTAATGCTTGTCACTAGGGCCCGAGTGCCATTATTTCAGATCTGAACCTATTATATTTTCATGAATATATTTGAGTTCTTGATCCTGTCTTGCAAGTCTATAGTCACCTATTATGTGTGATGATCCTTTAACCCCGAAGTGACAATAATTGGGATACTTACCGGTGATGACCGTAGTTTGAGGAGTTCATTTATTCACTAAGTGTTAACGCTTTGGTCCGGTACTCTATTAAAAGGAGGCCTTAATATACCTTAATTTCCAATAGGACCCCGCTGCCACAGGAGGGTAGGACAAAATATGTCATGCACGTTCTTTTCCATAAGCACGTATGACTATATTCGGAATACATGCCTACATTACATTGATGAACTGGAGCTAGTTCTATGTCACCCTATGTCATAACAGTTGCATGAGGAATCACATCCGACATAATTATCCATCATTGATCCATTGCGTACGAGCTTTTTAGATATTGTTCTTTGCTTAGGTACTTTTCCGTTGCCACTGTTACAATCACTACAAAACCAATACTGTTACTTTTGCTACCATTACCGCTACTATCATATTACTTTGCTACTAAATACCTTGCTGCAGATATTAAATTTTCCAGGTGTGGTTGAATTGACAACTTAGCTGCTAATACTTGAGAATATTCTTTGGCTCGCCTTGTGCCGAATCAATAAATTCGGGTTGAATACTCTACCCTTGAAAACTGTTGCGATCCCGTATACTTGTGGGTTATCATTCATCCCTACCTTTTGGAGGGAGTTGGATACATTGTTGATCCACTTCCGAACAACCCTTGGGTGGTCGGTGACAGTGGCAACAATGCTCAAGGAGCCTTCGACAAGGACATGTTGGACGCTAAAAACCTGCATCTAGATCTCTTTCGCCATTTGGAACCGCTGGACTAGAGGGTGATGGTTTGGAGAATTAGGATTAGATGGCTAGTCTAACTGATGAAGATGGTTATTTAAAGGGGCTTCGGAATTACTCCAGGAGTATGTGAAGAGGTTAAAACAATGTGAATGCAGTGGGTTTTGGATGGAAATGAAGATGGAGAGGTGAAGAAGCCGAGGAAAATTGGTTCCCGATGGAGAAGTGAATGGGAGAAGTGGCCTGCAGGCAGTTGATTAGGTGGCTAGGTAGACTAAACGAAAAGGCTATGCGGGTAGACTAGGGAGTAGTACCTATCAGTGTACGTGCCCATCCTTCTAGCGCTACATGTTCCACTGGCTAGTTGCGGTCACTCTCTCGAATCACTGTGGCGAGACATTTTATGATTCCTTTTTATTTCTACACCCCTCCTGATAGGTGGGACCTATGCAAACAGATATAAAAATGTGTCCTAGCTGGTTCGGATGGATATTGGCGCATGCGTGGGAGACACAACATTCTCTCGTTAAGGAATATGTGGTTATCCTCAAAAAATAAAAAGAAAAACCCTTCTTCGCGCTTCCGCATGCACCGGAATTTGGTTTTGCTCGCAATATGGATGATACCTGGAGGATGAAGTGAACCCAGAGGTATGCTAGCATAGGAGACCTATTTTTGCTATATAGTACTACTCTGTATGTTCCTACTAGTAGTAGTACAACTGTGGTACACTTGATGGTCATGTAAGTGCATCTAGTGCCACCCCTAGTTAGTTTTGGAGTATTCACGACAAACTTGGTTGAGGGACTAATGTGTTTGTGAGATTTGCAGGATGACACAGGTAGTAGTCCCTTATTGTTTCGGTTTACCTACCAGAGATGACCCCTAAAAATGTGTGAAGACATTGAAGACAATGGTCTGTGAAGATATTCATAGTGAATGATTATGACATGAGAAGACATTAATGCGAAGACTATGGAGTGCGAAGACATAGTTGTTTCGTAGTTTCCTTTTCTTCCTTGTTGAGTCATAGGAACCAGCATACCATTAAGTGGGGTCCAAGTGAACAAATTCAGAGTGACTGAAGTGATGCTCAACCAAAATCCGATGTCTTTGAGTGAAGATACTGAGAGCAAATCTCATCCAGAGCTGGATGAGTCAGCTTTACTTGTAGCCCAAGTCAAGCTGCCGTGTGTGTTTGAAATCCGACTATTGGACATGTGTCGGTTCCTTAGTGACCCAGGCTCAATTCGGACAAATCAGATTGGGTTGCCTCCAGGCTATAAATAGCCCACCCCTACACCATAAGTTGGTGGCTGCTCAGAGTTAGTGCACGGCTTTTGTCGTTTGAGAGCAACCCACCTTCGAAGCATTTGAGAGAGAGATCCTTGCGAGGACAAAGCCCAAAACACCAAGAGCCAAAGAGTGTTAGGCATCGCTGAAGTCTTTTTGTCCGCATGACCTGAAGACTTGTTACACTTGAGGATTGTGAATCGTCCAGCCGGTTAGGCGCCGCGTTCTGAGCATCCAAGAGCCATTGTGGATTGCCGGTGAACGAAGTCTGTGAAGGTTTGGAAGTGTACCTTGAAGACTTACCAGAGTGATTGGGTGAGGACTGGGTGTCCTTAACTCAAGGGGAATAAGGTGAGGACGCGGTCTTCCGAGTTAAATCGGAGCCTCCCTAACCATACGTACAGTTGTCACAGCAACTGGAACTGGTCTACCAAATCCTTGTCTTCACCAAGCAACTGGTTCTATCCTTCACTTCCCTTTACTTTACAGTTTTCTTCATGAAGTCATTGTCTGCCTGTCTGATCTGATTGACGTCACTGAGTGAGGTCTATTAACTGTTTGGCTTCATACTGTCTTCCATCCTATTCCGTACTACCTAGCTGCTGATAGTCGTCGTGCTTTCACTTCATTGCTTACTAGACTATGGCTTGTTGATGTCTACTACGAAACTCTATTCTTGTATTTGCGTGTTGGGCCTCCAAGCGCAGAGTTCTGTAGGACAGTAGCAATTTTCCCTCAAGTGGATGACCTAAGGTTTATCAATCCGTGAGAGGTGTAGGATGAAGATGGCCTCTCTCAAACGACCCTGCAACCAAATACAAGAAATCTCTTGTGTCCCCAACACACCCAATACAATGGAAAATTGTATAGGTGCACTAGTTCGGCGAAGATGTGGTGATAAAAGTGTAATATGGATGGTAGAAATATATTTTTATAATCTGAATAAATAAAAAACAATAAGTTAGAAATTAGTAAGCGGGCACAAAAATAGTATTGCAATGCTTGAAAACAAGGCCTAGGATCCGTACTGTCGCTAGTGCAATCTCTCAACAATGCTAATATAATTGGATCATGTAACCGTCCCTCAATGTGCAATGAAGAATCACTCCAAAGTTCCTGTCTAGCGGAGAACATAAGATAGAATTGTTTGTAGGGTACGAAACCACCTCAAAGCTATTCTTTCTGGTCAATCTATTCAAGAGTCCGTACTAAAATAGCACTAAGCTATTCTTTCCGTTCGATCTATCCTAGAGTTTGTACTAAAATAACACCAAAGCAAATTCATATTCATAATACTCAGTCCACACAAAGAACTTCAAAGAGTGCCCCAAGATTTCTATCGGAGAAACAAAGACAAGAACGTGCATCAACCCCTATGCATAGATTACCCCAATGTCACCGCGGGAATCCGCAAGTTTAGTGCCAAAACATATATCAAGCGAATCAATACGGTACCCCATTGTCACCACGAGTATTCAATTGCAAGACATCCACTACTGCAGGATGCTGCTAACGCGACACTACGATCAGAGACCCTTCGAGAAACTGTGTGCGATGCAATAATCGCAAACGGTGGTGTATGAAAATCATCCAAAATGTATAAAACGTTTCCGATGACGGATCCATCAAACACGGTTCAGATTTTAGTTGTGTGTGCGATGAAGGGCATATAGTTCAGTTCAATTAACTATTTGCGATGAGGAGGAACAAAAGAAACGGGCAGCCAGATGAAGGCGTGTGCGACACACAGTATACGGTTCACTCAGATGAATTGTTTGTGATTAGGTAACACAAAAGAAACGGGCAGCCAGATGAAGGTGTGTGCGATATACAACATACAGTTCACTCAGATGAACTGTTTGTGATTAGGCAACACAAAAGAAACGGACAGCCAGATCAAGGTGTGTGCGATATACGCATGCGGTTCACTCGGCCCTTGTCGTCAGTGTGTAACCTCCGTGGCAACCGTTCGCTCCCCGGGCGCCTCTTCGTGTACCGTGGCAACCGTTAACTGACTCTTCGCCTTTCCCTCTCGATTTGGGACTGTTGTCGCATGCTGGCTCTTCCTCCCTCCTCCATTTGCCTTTACCCTTCCTTCTGCCATTGTTTGATCGTCTTCTCCATGGAGGGAACATGCCGGAAATGACCCTGTTATTCTTGCCCCTATTTGAATGATCACGTGGTGGAGGAACTCATTGATCGGTGCGACGTCATCACCTCGGCTAGCATGGAGGTTCATTCAAGACCATTCTCGACTCAACTAATAACATCATCACAAGGAACCCAAGGGTCCAGGAGCGGTTTGATCTCCCCTATCTTCTTCGCCGTGACCCTGCTGACTGGCGCAAGGACGAGGGAAGCCTCACCTTGTGTAAGGTGATGCCGCTTGATAATGATACCTATGATGTTAAGATGCCATCGCTTGAGGGCAAGGCTTGTGCAGGCGCAAATGGAGATTGGGTAGTTTATATTGCGTAGAACTGCGAGTGGGAACTTGTGAATGTGTACACTCCTCACCGAGTTCGACTTCCAAAAATCTCAGACGACTGCCCAGAGGTTGTGTACACCGGTATTCTACGTGTGTTTAAATACGATCATGCTGACTGTCGTCTACGGAAGATAGCAATTTGTCGAGTTCCCAACCGCTCTTGGGGTTATAGGAATGCTTGTGTTGTCGCTATCTTCGACAAGCTTGTTGCCGTCCTTCATAGTTAGACTCGATGAATATTGCTCAAAAATCAGTTTCTATACACGGATGAGTACTATGATGCAATTCAATACAATGGTCTTGTGTTTGCTGCCACCAGTCGTGGCACTGTTCTTGCACGGAATCCTTATGATTTTGGTACATTTGTCTTCCACCGTAATTATAATTGTTTCATCCACATGCATGCAGGTTAGCTAGTTTCCCTTTACTAATTAACCTTCTTGTGTTTCCAAGGTCCTGTGAACATTCCACCACCTATACTTGAAAATTTTATTCACGAGCATGAGGACGAGGAGGACCCATATACTCAGCGGCGCCTTGCAACTTATTCTGATGGATCACCTCTTCGTGTCTGTATACAGGGCACTGCTGATGTTACTAAGGAAGCAGGTGTTGTCTCATATGGCCGCACTCTCCGGACCTATTCCAACATCCGTTCCTGGGTATACGGGATGGATACTAGTGTACTAGCGCCAACACCTTCTCCCTGGTTCAGTATTGAAAGTATTGGAGGAAACTCGCTCTTCCTTGGACAAAACTATGCAATGATGGTGGAAGGCGATCCAGCTGTTGTGGACACAACGTTACTACCATTTATGAGAAGCAACTATATCTATACCTCAGACATTACTATGCTTCCCTACCGTCCCAATATGGGTCCTGACATAGGCCCCTTCAGCCTCGATGATCAGTCCTGCGTTGGTCTCGAGATTGACAGTAGCTGGCCCTTCCCAGAGAATCACTTCTGGTTGAGCTGAAGTTCATTTCATCGCTTTGTTATTTGTTGTGTGAGAAAAACTTTACTAGAATGTTTTGTTGGAAATGATCTATAATCCAACGTGTATCCTCGTTGCCGTTTTGTCTTGATGACTTGTTGTATGTAATCAATGGTACATTTGCATATGCGTCGATGAACTCATGCCTGCTAGTGGTGTCCATATGAACAGTGCTAGTGATTTTAGTTGCAAAAATTAGATAGTGCTAGTGATTTGTAGCTGCATATTTTGACAAATCGCAGTGTTACAAGGTTGAGAAATGGCAATGTTACTAGATAAAAAAAATGTCAATCTTTCCAGTTTGAAAAATGGCACAAATATGCAGATCTTACCCAATTGTTTGTACGTGGTTGCACACGGGTCATGCAAAACAACCGTTTGCGTTGAAGGGATGCATAAATCCTGCTCGGCACATTTTGCCTTGCCTTCCTGGGGAAGTTGTCGGTTTGCATACGGGTGTTCTAACTAAAACGTTTGCGATGAGTGTTTTATATTTAGAAACCATTGACATTTTTTTCAAAAGAAAATCGTTTGTTAAGTTTGTACATTAAGAGAGAAAACGCAAGTTTGTTGAAACCATATCTTTCATTCAGTCACACTGCGAATTTATATTCATATGATCAAGAATTCGTGATACAGTATTAAACCCCAAAAAAACTATTTCCAGCGGCGTTTGAGGCGGCGTGCCGCGTCGTCGTTGTCGTTGTCGTCCTCCAGGACGCCGTTGTTGAAGTCTTCAAGGCAGCACAAAATGTTCTTCACTTGTAAATCAAACATCATGTCGTCGCGTGATCGACGGGCAGGGCGCGGGAGGACGGCAACTGGTGCCGCAGAGAGGTAGCGGTCGATGGCAGCGTCCCATGCCGCTAAGGGGGGCACATGCACAGGCACAGGCACAGGGGACCGGCACCACGGTGGGTGGAGGGACGCGCACGGGCGCGGCGGGTGCAGCCAAACGCACAGGGGCCGGCGCCACGGTAGGTGGAGGGGCGCGCACGGGCACGGGCACGAGTGCTGGCATGTACACGAGCTTGCGCGGGTCCGCAGAGACCTCGCTGATGCCCGTGGCTTCCATCTCTGCGATAGTGCTCGGCGACCAGCCCGTCAATGCTATGGGGATGGTCGCTAGCGCGGGCGCGGGGATGGGAGCTGGGACAGGAGCAGGGGCAGCAACCGCCGCGGCCATCTCATTCTGGGCCATGTCCATGAGGCCCCATTCCACCTTATTTTCTATCTCCTCTGACTTGGGGTCGACTTCACCAAACTTGAAGACTAGTGTCAGATGATCATTCTGCGCCATGGCGTTGGTGGAGGTCTGCGAGGGGGAGGGGAATGGGAGGCGAACAATAAGGTTGCCCGTATTAAATAGTGGCTCAGGCGCCATTAGTGGAGAGGAAGGCGGGCAGCCATGGAAGTCAAAGGGCTTGCTTCCCAGTGAGCCTGCGCAGCGTACAGCTCACACGCTTCCCGGTGAGCCTGCGCATTGGAGGACGGCTTGCACGCCTCTCGGTCAGCCTGCGTACCAGACTGCGCTCGCATGCCTCCCGTTCAGTCAAGGTCAAGCAGCTGTCCGTATGGCACCTCCTACAGCCATTAAAACCAAGACATGTGGCGTCATGTGAATGGTTAACAGAACGCACATGGTTTGAATTATACAAACTTTTGAGATATTAAAGTGGCAGCTATTCTTTCAAAATGGCTTTGTTAGCTGTCATTATTCGAGTGTGGCTTCTCTCAAAATGGACACGAAAAATACCACATCATGTCGGGTGCCATTCCATGATAGCATGCTAAGTTTCATGAATTTCAGACAAGTTTTGGATTTACTAGAATTTAAAAACGAGACATCTCAATGTTTTGCCGGCTATCAACGGTGCCCTGGTGTTTGAAATTAATTCCCATTTCTTGCATGGGACCTAAGCATGCACCCAAGGACACAAATTTGATTTTTCAACAAATTTATATGCACTGGAGCATCTGCATGTAGTTCAAATATGAATTATGCACATAAATGCATTGAAAACTTAGTTAATGCATAAAAATGCCCAAAAGAACACCGAAAAATCACAAAAATTGACACAACACTCCTGTTGTTCCATGTTGACACGAGAAAATTTTTGGAAGCAATAAGAGGCAGTGGATATCGTTTCGTCCCCAAAGGTGGGGCGTTCCCTACCGAAACCATGATGCTTGTTGTGAGAAGCTCTGGTTTGTGAGAATCATATACCAAAACCTGCCCCAAACGGGACAAAAAATTTACCACACCATGTTGATGCCGCTCCATGAAAGAATGCCAAGTTTCATGAATTTCAGACGAGTGTTGGATTTACTAGAATTTAAAAACCAGGCATCTTAATGTTTTGCTGGCAATCAACGATGCCCTAGTGTTTGAAATTCATTCCCATTTCTTGCATGGGACCTAGAAATTCACCCAAGGACACAAATTAGATTTTTCAACCAACCTTAGTGCACTGGAGCTTGTGCTTGTAGTTCAAATTTGAATTATGCACATAAAATGCCTAGAAAACCCAGTTAATGCATAAAAATGTCCAAACGAACCCAGAAAAATCACATAAATTGACACAACACTCCTATTGTTCTATGTTGACATTAGAAATTTTTTGGAAGCAATAAGAGGCAATGGATATCATTTCGTCTCCAAAGGTGGGACATTCCCTATCGAAACCATCATGCTTGTTGTGAGAAGCTCTGGTTTGTGAGAAGCTTATACCCAAACATGCCCCAATTGGGACAAAATTTTCACCACAGCATGTTGATGCCGCTCAGTGATAGCATGCCAAGTTTCATGAATTTCAGACGATTTTGGATTTACTAGAATTTAAAAACCAGGCATCTCAACGTTTTGCCGGCAATCAACAGTGCCCTGGTGTTTGAAATTCATTCCCATCTCTTGCATGGGACCGAGAAATTCACCCAAGGACACACATGTGATTTTCAACCAACTATAGTGCATTGGAGCATGTGCTTGTAGTTCAAATTTGAATTATGCACATAAAATGCCTAGAAAAGCCAATTAATGTATAAAAAAGGCCAAACGAACCCCGAAAAATTCATTCTCGTTTCTTGCATGGGACCTAAGCATGCGCTGAAGGACACATATTTGATTTTTCAACCAATTTGTATGCACCGGAGCATGTGCATGTAGTTTAATTTTGAATTGTGGACCTGAAATGGATAGAAAACCAGTTTAATGTATGAAATGTCCAAATGGACCCTGAATAATTCCAATTCTTTTATGACACACATATAGTTGCATGTTCACTATAGATAAATGGTCTAGCAATTCAAACATCGTCCATTGCCGTTGTGACCCCAATTTCTAATTCAAATCAAGTAGATCCCACACAGTTTATTATCACCAACCATGTGAGATGTAGTACAAAATATCTTGGAGCACCATCGGTGTATAGTACGCCTATGGCTTACTCGAGAAGGTGCGTCGGCTACAGTCCACAGCCGGCGTGTCAAGCACACAAGCTCTCTCCCCAAAAACTCCCGCCTCTGCATCCCTCGCAATCTCGAAAATATCTACCGCCTGGAAGGTTTTAATGTTTGATAGCACACGAGTAGTATGTGCGTACCGTGTGCGATATCTGTTACTCCCGCTTTGCTTCAGTCCTTTGATTCAAATTTTCAGTAGCCCCGGCATTTTACTCCCGCCTCTGCATCCCTCACAATCTCAAAAATATCTGCCAGCCATTGATCCAAATTTTCAGTAGCCCTGCTATCGTGGAGGGCGCGAGGAAGATGCGATGGGATGGCTAAAGATAGGAGGAGGCTCGAGGGCACTGGTGGGCTCCAGAGGCGAGGTCGGCATGAGCGAGCGCGGGACGCAAGACATACCCAGGTTCGGGGCTCTCCAGAGAGATAACACCCCTAGTCCTGCCGAGTGTGGTTTATATGTAGCAGTACAAAGTTGCTCCTAGAGATGTATGGAGGAAGAAGGAGGTCTGACCAAGGCTTAGGCTGCTCCCTCACCTCGGGTGTTGCTTTGCTGGGTGTGTGTGATCGACTGTGTGAATGAAGTGGGTTCTGCCCGTATGCATGGGGGCTCTTGGGGGGTTTATAGGTCAACTCCCAGGGGTACAAGGGTAATGTTACAAGGCCGTAGGGCCAGTTTGTCAGTGTCCAGGAACCTGGTGCTGGGACCCGCCGGGTACCAGCGCTCGCCGGGTTCTCTGGGCGCGGGCCCCATGCGTCTAGGGGGCAGTGTGTGCCGTCTTGTCGATCGTCAGGGCATGGCCGGGTTGAGTCGGCTACAGTTGCGCTCCGTCAGGTTGCCGCTTGGTCACGCCGAGAAACTGTTGCCACGCCAGGCCTAGCCAGTGGGTAGGTGTAGGGCACTGTAGCCACGCCGGCCCTAGTCAGTGGGTAGGTAGAGGGCACTGTTGCCTCGTCCGGCTGACCAGAGGCATGGGCGGGGTGCTGTGGCGTTGATCATTAGCTGGCGGAGACTTGTCCCATCATACAGATGGAATGGGACGGACGCTGACCCTTGGCCGGGTTTGGAGAACACGCCAAGGGCGGTGCTGGCTTGCTGGAGAAGTCTTGAGCTTGGTTGTTGGGGCCGAGTCGAGGAGCCTGGCCGGGTCGGCCTGCTTGGCCGGATCGAGCGACCTGGCCGAGTCGAGAAACTCGGCCAAGGTCGGACCAGATTGAGGGGTGATGCTGGCCCTGTTGTTTTTGAAAAGGATGCGCGTTCCGTTGCCTGCCTGGGGTTCATCCCCCCGACAGTAGTCCCCAAAGCTATGAAGGTCCACCATCTTCGGGTGGTGGGCCTTTGCAGTTTCTCCCCTGTGCAGAGGCAAACTTGGTGACCGCCGGGTCCGGCAACACCCACTGTGTGCCGGCTTCCGGAAGCCGGATCGCGGCGTCTTGGTCGTGGCAGGAAACCGAGGAGCTCGACGAATCTTGGGAAATCCTTTGGGCTTCACGCAGCCGCCATGTGGTGCCTAGGAGCCGGAAGGGCCTAACATGCCACGCACGTGATAAATTGGCCTATAAATTGGGGGCAAGGGGGGCGGCGGAGATCACTAATGCTCGCGCACCCCTACCTCTTTGTCCTCCCTTTGCTTCCAACGGTCGCCGCTAGCTGAGACGCCCGCCGTTCCGAGCAGAGCTTTCCTGCCATCTTCCTTTCCCCTTCCTTCTTCTTCTGCGCCCGTGGGACGATGGCGCTGCCGTCAGGGTCATGGATGGGCTCGACCGTCACCCTCGACGACATCGCCTACCTTCGCGACACCAGGCACCTGCCAAGGGCGGACGAGGTCGAGGCTCACCTCCCGCAAGGATAGCGGGAGCCGCGGGCCAGAGGCTCGGAGCGGGCGGTCTTCTTGCCGCACTTCAAGCGCGGGTTCGGGCTGCCCGCGAGCGGCTTCTTCCGCAAGTTTTTGGAGTTCTTCAGGCTCCAGCCTCATCACCTTGGCGCCGGTGCAATCGTGCACCTGTCCGGCTTCGTCACCCTCTGCAAGGGGTACCTGGGGGTCGAGCCTTCGCTCGACCTTTGGGTGCGCTTCTTCTCTCTGAAACAGCAGGGGCCGAAGGCCGGAGAGATGTCCGAGTGCGGGGCGGCCGTCATCACCAAGTGGTCGGGCACCGAGTTCCTGAAGATGCCGCTGGAGGATTCTGCCAAGAAATGGCCGAATTCCTTCTTCTACGTCCGCAGCGTCGGCGATGACCGCATCAACCTTCCGCCGTTCATCAACTCGCTGCTGTGGGGGAAGCTGAACTGGGGGTACTACCCCAAGCACCCGTTGCAGGAGGTGCTCAACCTGTGCAAGTGGGTGTCAGTGATGAAGGAGCAGGAGGGGCTCACCGGCACCGACCTCATCACCGCCTTTATCGTCCGGCGGGTGTTGCCGCTGCAGCGATGCAACCACCTCATCGGCCAGATGGCCGGCCTCCAGGATCCCAACCGCATGGTCAATACGTGGTTGGCAGCAGACCAGATCGCGCGCCGGTTTAATGATATCTCCAAGGCCAACTTGGGGGTCGACTAGGCGTTCGGGAAGGCCCCGTACACTCGTACGAACCCAGCACCATTGGTGAGTCCCTGGTCTCGATACTTCGCTGCTGCTTATCTTCTCGTTCGCCCTGACGTGACACGAGAGGTGCTTCTGAATGCCATCCGGCACCCTTATGACTGGGCGCGGACGCAGGTGGTGCGGGACGCCTCGGAGGAGCCCGAGGCCCAAGACGGAGGGGAGGCGGTGGCCGCCGATACGGGCGCAAGGCGCCGAGCGCCGAGCAGGTGAGCCTTGTTTATATTCCTTGAGTTGCCGGTCGCGGGACGGATTCGGAAACGTTGATGCAAGCTGTTGATGCAGCGGCGCCGGGTGGAGGAGGTGGTGGCGCGGCCGGAGTCGGGTCGTCTCGGGGGGCGGGGACGGCGCGACGCTCGCACGGGAAGGATATCGCCCCACCGCGGGCCCCAGCGGTGAAGCGCACGGCGGACCCGGCCAGAGGCGCGAAGCCGCCTGTGAAGAGGAGGCGCGGCGCAGCGCAGGAAAGGGCGGCGAGGCCCGAAGTTCCGGTGGTGCCGGGGTAAGTGATTTCTTCTGCCCGAGCCGCGTAGCCGAGCGGCCCTGCTTGACCCATCGTAATTATTTTTGTCTTGTGCTTCAGGTCACCGATTTCGCTGGCGCTGGTGGCGGTGGATATCGCGTCCGTCGAGGGCGCCGCGTTCCGGAGGAGCCGATCCGGCGCCGCCGACTGGGACAAGGACAAGGACGGGGACGAGGCGCCGGAGGATCCGGACCTCGGCCTGGACCCGGCCGACGCCGAGGGCCTAGCCTGGCGGGATCGGAACCGGGCCGAGGCGGAGCTAGCGGCGGCTTCGACCCAGGCCTGGGTCAGAGCCGCGACGGCGTGGGTGCAAGCCGGCGAGGGCCAGCGTGGCCGGAGATGCCGGCGGGGACGGTGGCGGCGACAACGTTCATCGTGCCGGTGTCGGCAAGGGAGCACGGCCAAGGCGGCCGTGCAGACGCGATGGACCTCGACCGGGAGGCCATGGTTGTCGAGGACGGCACCCCACCGCGGACCGACGTGGTCGAGCGGGAGAGGGTCGATGGAGGCAGTGGCGATGCCGTCTTGGAGGAGGAGGCGTGGGCGGTGCCGGAGGGGGCACCCCGGGCGTCAGCGGACGAGGCGCCGCTGGTGGTGGAGCCTCAAGCCGCTCTGCCCACCGAGACGGCGTCGGTGCCGGGGAGGGTGCTGGAGAAGGCGCCGGCTTCAGGGGGGGCGGCTAGCGGAGGGCACGTCCTGACGATCAGGACCGGAGAACGCCGGGATGCCGAGCCGCGGGCGTTGCGGAGCGGGACCAGCGAGGTCCCCTTCGGACCTCTAACCCAGGAGGAGGCGGCAATGGCCATCATAACCCGTCACTTGCGAAGGCGGACAGATCGGATCCAGGCCTTCGCCCATGCCGAGGTTGGGGCGACGCAGGATCTGGAGCGTGCCGTCTTCGTAAGTTTCCATACGAGCTCTGTTTTTTCTTTTTCCATCATTTTCCTCTTCGTGGGGGTGCGCCAGTGCACCCACTGGGTGTAGCCCCCGAGATTCGGGCCAACTGTGTGTCAGTTGGGCCAAAACTTATCTTGCCGGCTTGTGCTGATTGTTTCTTCTTGTAGCAACTTGACTCCTACCGGGTCAATGTCTTCAACCGGCTCCTTGATACGCATCGGCGTCTGAAGGAGGGGCTCGCCACCAAGGAGGAGGAGCTCCCTGTCGCGACAGGTATTTCTTCTTCATGCTCTTTTCTAGTGGGGGCGCGCTAGCGCACCCACTAGGTGTAGCCCCTGAGATTCGGGCCAACTTCATGGCAGTTGGGTCGAATCTTAATGCAGTACTTTGTCGCTGAGTTTTTTCTTCTACAGCCGAGGTGCTGTCTTGGAGGACCCGGCTGATTCGGGCCGGTTTTTGCTATGACCAGCTTGTTGTGGACGTAGGCCGGCTCGGGGCCGAAGTGGAGGCGGCGAAGGCGGAGGCGATGGGAGCCCGGCAGGCGCTTGACGAGGCCAGCCAGCTACGGGAGCAGCTGGCGGGCAACAAGAGCCGGCTCGAGTCTGAGGTGGAGCGCCTCAAGGCGGAGGCCGCCAAGGTCATGGAGGCACAGTAGGCCCTTGCCGAGGCGGACCAGCAGCGCGGCAAACTGGCCAATGACAAGCGGCAGCTCTAGGCCGAGGTGGAGTGCCTAAAGGGGCTTGTGGCCATGGCGAAGGGGACCCGACAGGGGGAGACCCGGCTCCGTGAGGAGGCCGTGAAGGCGGCCGAGGACAAGGACGCCGAGCTGAAGGCGGCCCTTGCCAAGGTCGCCGACCTGGAGAAGGCGCTGGAGGAGCGCAACCGCACCATCGCCCAGGAGCGGCGCGGTACGTTGCTCGAAGCGCAGCACCTGGAAGAGTCCTTCTCCAGTAAGTGCTTTTCTTTTGTTTTGTTGTCGCTGCCGGGTTGGGACTCTAGCCTCTCTGCCTTAGTAGTTTTCTTTTGACTTGCTTTTCTTCTTGACAGGGACCTTCCCGGAGACGCTCCCACTGGCGGAGGAGGCCGTCCGCTTTCAGCGAGACCCGCAGGGAGTCGTGGGCTCCGGGACTGACCCGAATGTGGCCTGGACCTTCCCGAAGATCGTGACCACCGCCCAGACCTGCCTGCGGGTCCTTAGCGACCAGATGGGGCGGCCTTCTCAGGCCGGCGCGGCGATGACGGCGGCCCTCTGGCCGGGTTCCATTTCACCGGACAGATTCACGCGGCTGGCGCAGTGGTTGGAGGCGGGCCCGGACCATCTTCATGAGTGGCGGGTGTTCACTGCTCGTGCCGGCGCTGAGATGGCGCTTCGGTTTGCATTGTCGTGGCATCCGAACTTGGCGCTGGATGCGTTGATGGGCCAGCGAGCCGGCTCGGAGAGCCACCTGCAGGCGGAGGCTGGCCGAATCACCGCCCGGGCCAGCTATATCGCCAGGTTCGCCTTCCACGACGAGTTCCAGCCGGAGCGGGTGGAGGATGGCGGCGTTGTGCCTGCTGAGGACTATGGCCTTTTCTTGGAAGACCCGGATGGTAGCTCCGCGGAGACGGGCGTCTACACGAACGCCGAGGAGGAGGATACTGGCACCTCTACGGACCCGGCGGCTGCGTGCTCTGGCGGAGGCGATGCCTGATTTCTTACTTAGAGAAAATTTCTGTTCGGTAGCAGGTCCACCCACCCACTGGGGGTTGATTGTTTGTAATGAATTCTGGCCTTGGGCCTGTTTAAATTTATGTTGTATGAGCTGTGTGAATGTTTGCGCCTTTTCTTTTCATTTTCTGGAGCTGTTTTCTTGCGACTTCCTCCCTTTGGGTTTCACCCCCGCGAGTCTGACGGCCAGGGCTCTGGTCCGTGACAAGGGGTTTGGCCTTTGAGAGGGACGCACGGTACTTGGGCTTTTTGAAATGTTGGGCGTGAGCGAAACACCCACTAGGCCGGTTGGCGGAAATCCGGCGGGCTGGGTTGGCGAGCAGCCGGTCATGTAGTAGCTTAAAGTGGTGGGCCGGGTCGAGCGATCCGGCGACATGCAGAAACTTTGTGGATGCCCGCGCTTTCGCTTTTCGTTTTAGGGCCATTTCTTGTAACTCTCCCTCTTTGGGCCTCCCCCCCTCGCGAATCTGACGGCCAAGGCTTTGGTCCGTGACAAGGGGTTTGATTTTTGAAAGGAGCGTTCAATACTTAGTCTTTCAAAACGTTGAGCGCGAGCGAAACACCCACTGGGACGGCTGGCGGCCATCCGGCGGGCCGGGTTGGCGGGCAGCCGGCCATGCAGTAACTTAAGGCGGCGGGACCGGGTTAGCTGACCCGGCAGTTCTTGACTTAGTGTTCGTGGCGCGCTGTTGCTTTTGTTCTCATGCGCTTGCCAGCCCGCAGTCGAAGCCGGATCTGCAGCTTAGGGCGAAGCGACAAGCTATGGCGATCCAACGTGTTTTAGAACTGCTAAGAAAAAAACGGTGAGTGGCCAAGCCGGCCAGCCCCCGAGCCCCCTGGTCGAGCGATTCGACCCGGCGGCCGGGTTCGGCTTAAATTTTTAAAGTGATGGGCAAATGTAGAGACACGATAGCTTGGTCGCAAAAGGGGCGGCCCCCGAGCGTCATTCATGGACCCCATAGTTTTGAGATGATTACAAAAGACGGTGGTACATACGTGTTTACAGCTAACTGTAAAATGGGCGGACTAGCTCCGCGTTCCATGGACGGGTTGTTTCTTCGGCGGCTGTGTCTCTCTTGCACTTGTTCGACTTGCGAGCGTCGATGAGGTAGTAGGCGTTGTGATCACATAGGGTATTGCTGACGATGAAGGGGCCCTCCCATGGGGAGGATAACTTGTGGTGGCCCGTCTGCTGCTGGACGAGTCGGAGGACAAGGTCTCCCTCTCGGAAGGCGAGGGGCTTGATCTTCTTGCTGTGGTAGTGCCTCAGACCTTGCTGGTAGATGGCTGAGCGAGTGAGCGCTAGGAGACGCGCTTCTTCGAGCAAGTCGACACTGTCTTCGCGGTCTTCTTGTGCTTCGGCTTCCGTGTACACCATGACGCGCGGCAAGTCGAACTCGACGTCGGTCGGGATGACGGCTTCTGCTCCGTAGACGAGGAAGAACGGGGTGAACCCGGTCAACCGGTTAGGCATGGTGCGGAGACTCCAGAGAACAGCCGGCAACTTGTTGAGCCAGCTGCCGACGGAACAGACGAGCGGCTCGACGAGCCGCGACTTGATGCCGGATAGGATGACGCCATTGGCCCGCTCGACCTGACCGTTGGACTGTGGATGTGCAATGGAGGCCAGGTCGAGGCAGATGCCGGAGACGGAGCAATACTATGTGACCGCACCCTTGGTGAAGTTGGTGCCATTGTCCGTGATGATGTTGTTCGGCATGCCGTAGCGCACCGCGATATCCTTGATAAATCGAATGGTCGTTGGATAGTCCAGCTTCTTGATCGACCTTGCCTCAATCCACTTGGTGAATTTGTCCACCCCACCAGCAAGTGCGTCATGCCGCCTCGATCGGCCTTGAAGGGTCCCACCATGTCGAGTCCCCAGACCGCGAAGGGCCAGGCGATCGGGATGGTCCGGAGTGCCAACGCCGGCTGGTGGCTACGCTTGCTGAAGTGTTGGCATCCCTCGCACTTGAGGATGAGCGACTCGGCGTCTCCGAGGGCTGTGGGACAGTAGAAACCCTAGCGGAAAGCCTTGTCCACCAGGGTCCGCGAGGCGGCGTGGTGCCCGCACTCGCCCTGGTGTATGTTGAGGAGGATCTCAATGCCCTTGTCCTACTCGACGTAGCCCTGGAACATGCCGGAGGAGCTGCGCTTGATGAGCTCGTTGTTGATGATGCTGTAGGCGGACGCTCGGCGCTGTACTTGCCGAGCTTCGGTATCGTCCATGGGGAGGACCCCGTTCTCCAGGAACTCCGAAATTGGCAGGGCCCGGGATGGTGCCACGACCCCGGTGTGGACAGCCATCACGACGTGTTCTGGGGTGGCAGCCCCCGAGCCGGGTTCAGCTGCCCCAGGGCCGGGTTGGGGTGTGGTCGGGCTTCCTGGAGCAGTCCCGGGCCGAGTTGAGGCATGGCCGGGTCGGTCGGAGCAGTCCCCGGGCCAGGTTGACGTGCGGCCGGGTCATCCGGGACATGGATGGACTCGGAGTACGGAGACGGCTTGATGGACGGCTTGTGCAGGTGCTCAACAGAGACGCCGGACGGAATGGACTGCCGGGACGAGGCAATCTTGGCGAGCATGTCGGCCGCCTCATTCTCCGTGCGCGGGATGTGGAGGAACACGCAACCGTCAAAAAATCCGGACAGCCTCTAAACAAGGAAGCGGTAGCTTGCCATGTGGGAGACGTGGGCATCCCACTCGCCGGAGCACTGCTGGACTACTAGGTCCGAGTCGTCGAAGCATAGGATTCGCCAGATGCCGAGTTCCTTGGCAAGCCGGAGGCCGTGCACAAGGGCTTCGTACTCGGCGACGTTGTTGGAGGCGGCGAAGTGAGATCTGGAGTGCATACTTGAGCCGGCTGCCCTTGGGGGTGGACAGCATGATGCCGGCCCCCAGGCTGAGCCGCATCTTCGAGCCGTCGAAGTGCATGCGCCAATGCGTCAAGTCCGGCGGCGGTAGCAGGTACTGTGTCTTGGTCCAGTCGACGAGGAAGTCGGCCAAAGCCTAGGACTTGATCATGGTGCGGGGCTCGTAGATGCTGGTGTGGCCGGCTAGCTCGACCGCACACTTGGAGACCTGGCCGAAGGCATCCCGGCACCCGATGATCTCGCCGAGAGGGGCCGTGCTAACCACAGTGACGACATGCTCTTGGAAGTATTGCTTTAGCTTCTTGGCGGTCAAGTATACGCCGTAACACATCTTTTGGTAGTGCGGGTAGTTCTTTTTCGAGGCGGAGAGCACCTCGCTCAAGTAGTATACAGGACGCTGGACGGCTTGAACCTTCCCCTTCTCTGGTCGCTCGACCACCATCACCGTGCTGACCAACCGTGAGGTCACGGTGACATAGAGCAACAACGGCTCCTTCTCGGTCGGGGCGGCCAGGACAGGTGCGGTGTAGAGCATGCGCTTGAGTTCCCGGAAGGTTTCGTCCGCCTGGTCGTTTCCCTCGAACGGCGTCGTCTTCTTCATCAGCTGATATAGGGGCAAGGCCCTCTCGCCCAGCGGTCTGAGAAACCACCTGACCGAGGCCAAGCAGCTGGTGAACTTCTGGACATCGCGCAGCCGAGCCGGCTTGTGCATGCGCTCGATGGCCTTGATCTTCTCTGGGTTCACCTCAATGCCGCACTCCGAGACGAGGAAGCCGAGTAGCTTTCCGGCCGAGACGCCGAAAACGCATTTCTTTGGGTTGAGGTTGACATTGTATTCGCGCAGGTTGGCGAAGGTTTCCTTCAAATCGTCGAGGAGCGTGAGGTGCTGCTTGGTCATCACCACGATGTCGTCCACGTAGACATGGATGTTGTGGCCGAGTTGCGGTAGCAGGCATTTCTGCATGCAGCGCTGGAAGGTGGCGCCGGCGTTCTTCAAACCGAACGACATGGTGATGTATCAATACGCCCCGAAAGGCGTGATGAAGGACGTCTTCAGGGCGTCGGCCGGGTCTAGCTTGATCTGATGATAGCCGGAGTAAGCATCCAGGAAGGATAGGAGCTCGCACCCAGCGGTGGAGTCGATGACTTGGTCGATCCACGAGAGCGCGAACGGGTCTTTGGGGCAGGCCTTGTTCAGGCTGGTGTAATTGATCCACATGTGCCAGGTCTTGTTCTTCTTCAGGACGAGAACTGGGTTGGCCATCCACTCGGGGTGAAATACTTCCATGATGACGCCAGCCGCCAAGAGTTTGGCGACCTCTTCACCGATGGTCCTTCTCTTTTCTTCAGAAAAGTGTCACAGGGGTTGGCGGACAGGCTTGGTGTCCTTGCGGACATGGAGTTTGTGCTCGGCGTACTTCCTCGGGATACCCAGCATGTCCTTGGGGGTCCATGCAAAAATATCCCGATTCTCACGGAGGAGGTCGACGAGCTCGCCTTCCTATTTGCTGTCGAGGCAGGTGCCTACAACAACGTACTTGTTGTAGCTGGGATCCTCCGGGTTCAGCTTCACCTTGTTGGTCTCTTTGGAAAGCTTGAACGCGACCTCATCGGCCGGCTCCTCGGTCGGGATCTCGGCGGCCGACGCCTCCTGGGCCAAGGTGACGATTCGGTCGAGTTAGCGCTGCTCCTCGGCTACGACCAGTGACTCGGCTAGCTTCGCACCGTCTCGGGCACAGTCCAGAGACATGCGGTAGTCGCCGGTGATGGTGATTAAGCCTTTGGACCCGACATCTTCATCTTTAGGTAGGCATAGTGGGGGGCCGCCATGAACTTGGCGAGCGCGGGCCTACCCAGCAACGCGTGGTACGCGCTGGACAGGCCCACCACCTCGAACCAGATCGGCTCGTGTCGGAAGTGGCTGCTGTCGCCGAACAGGACATCGAGCCGGATCTGGCCAATCGGGGAGCAGGAGACGCTAGGAACGATGTCGTGGAAGATTGTCCGGGTTGGCTCCAGGTCCTTGGCCTTGAGGCCAAGCTTGGGCATGGTGTCGCGCTAGAGAATGTTGACGCTGCTGCCACCGTCGACGAGAACCCGGGAGAAATTGCATGTGCACCGGTGCGCGACAATGGTGGGGTCGAGGACAAGAGCGTAACCACACACGTTTGGCATGATGGCCGGGTGGTCTTCCCGGGTCCAGGTGACCGGGCGCTCCGACCAATGCATGTACTCCGTCTTGGCTGGGACAACGGTGTTCACCTCCTGCCGAAGGAGGCGCTCGCTGCGCTTGTCATCGCCGAGGCTGGTGAAGACGACGTAGGTCGCGTTCTGGGCCGGGTAGGGGTCATCGCTGTAACACCCCGGATACAACTTTCTATATTTGTAACTCCGACTCTTGCTTTTTCCGGAGATGCGATATGATTTTCTCGTCGTGGTTGGGTGTTGTCTTGTTTTGCCTTTTGTTCATGTCATGCATTTCATATCATGCCATCATGTGCATCGCATTTGCATTCATGTTTGTCTCACGCATGTGAGCATTTTCCCGGTTGTTTGTTTTGCAATCCGACACTCCTACGTCCTCCGACGCCCCCTTTTGTCTCTTTTCGTGTGCGGGTGTTGAACGTTCTCGGAATGGACCGAGATTTACCAAGTGGCCTTGGTATACCACCGGTAGACCGCCTGTCAAATTTCGTGTCATTTGGAGTCCGTTTGATACTCCAACGGTTAGCCGGGTAATCGGAAAGGCCTCGTGTGTGTTGCAGCCCAACACCCCTCCAAAACGGCCCAATAACCCATACAAACAACTCCCATGTCCTCCGTCGTCGGATCACGATCGCGTCACCGAAAAATACACTCAATTTGGACACTCCCACCTCCTTCTACCTATATAAACACCTCCCCCTCCATTTTTCGCGGATCAAACCCTAGAATTTCGCCACTGCGCCGTGCAGGACATGTTCGTCACCGCCGGATATGTCCAGCGCCGCCGCCCCGTCCAATCCCGGCGCGACACCTGGCTTCCGCCCGCCTCCAGTCGCTGCGGCCCGGGGAAGCCCATTCGGGGCCCGCCCGAGCCCATCCGGCCGCGCGGCCGCCCCCCCCCCCCCCCCCCCCCCCCCCCCCCCCCCCCCCCCCCCCCCCCCCCCCCCCCCCCCCCCGTCGCCCGCTTGCCTACCGCCTCCTCCGCCGGCGACCTCCACCGCGCAGCCTCGGCGCCCCGCTCGCCCCTACACGCCACCACCCACAAACCAGCGCCACCGCCCACGCACCATCGCCCGCGCGCCGCCCACACCTCGCCGCTTTGCTCGCCGGACCCCGCCGCTGCGACGCCATGGCCGCCGCCTGAGGCCCATCGCCGTACCTCGCCTCGCGCCTCACCCCGCCGCCCTTTGCATGCACGCGCGCCGCGTCGGAGGCGCTCCACCTCGCCACCGCCCGGATCCGGCTCCTCCGGCCCCTCTCCGGTGTGCCCGACCATCCCGACGCCTCCCCGCACCTCTCCAGCCATCTCCTTCTCCGTCTCCGGCCCCAACTCCGGCGGAATCCTGGTCATCCTCGAATTTCGCACGAACCCTAGATCTGAGGTTGACCCTGAATTTTCCCTAAGTCCTTTTCTGCTATATTCCGGTGCACTATTCATCATGCCATAACTTTGTGTGTGCTGCTCCGTTTTGTGCGGGCCATATATTGAAATGTTCACCATGATGTGTTCTTCATTTTGTTCCATTGTGGCATGTTTGTTTGAGTTCATCTGGGTACCCAAATCGTTGATGCAAGAGTGCTATAAATTGTTAGGTGCTGATTCTTTTCAGAGAAGCTCAAGTATTCTTCATCTTGCATTCCGAAGTGCAGTTCTTCCTATCTTATCTTTTGAGGTGGTGTTATGTCATTCTTGACAATTTCTTTGTGTTTCATGATTCACAAGTTCAGGAATGAGATATTTAAACCCCTCAATCTCTTCTTTGGAGTTATCTTGGGTTATATTTCACCTAAAGCTTTCCCTAAGGATTGTTACTATTCATGCTGCTTATAAATGATCCAAGTTCTTCATTTATCCTCCTGGTGAAATAAGTTTCTCGTCTCCTTGTTCATGTCAATCCAATCTGTCGTTCCCATTAGCGGCAGAATTTCACCTCAAGATTTCGAGATGTTTTCCATAAGCCCACAACAAGCTTACTCTTTTCGTTGTTGGTTTCCAACAACTCCGTTATAACCTTCTTGGAAGGGTGCTTTCCAAACTCATTTGTGGTAGAAGTTGTCATTTTTCTTCTCCGTTCTTTTGTTCCGACGATCTACCTTCTATTCCTTCATCCGGAGGCATTGTGATGTTGTTCTTTTCTCTCATCATCTCGAATGGTGAGGATCGTGTTCTTTTCATGCTTATCCATTTAATTGGAGTGTTGTGCCCTCTGCTCAAGTTATTTTCGCCTTATCAAGTCTTGCATCTCTTTGCAACCGGAGTGCTGTCCAAATTTGTTCTTCCTCATTCCTCTTTTCTAACGAGAGTTGCCAACTTCGTTCATCTCTGTGCTATTCTTTTCTAGAAATTGTTTAACCTTTCAAGGTTCATTGGTTTCACTCGTTTGTCAAAGAAGCAACTTAGTTTTACCTCTTATCATCCTCGCCCTTTTCCCTCCGGTGCCATCCTAGATCTCGGGACGAGATCCTCTCGTAGTGGTGGAGTGTTGTAACACCCCAGATACAACTTTCTATATTTGTAACTCCGACTCTTGCTTTTTCCGGAGATGCCATATGATTTTCTCTTCATGCTTGGGAATTGTCTTGTTTTGCCTTTTGTTCATGTCATGCATTTCATATCATGTCATCATGTGCATCGCATTTGCATTCGTGTTCGTCTCACGCATCCGAGCATTTTCCCCATTGTCCGTTTTGCAATCCGACACTCCTACGTCCTCCGGCGCCCCCTTTTGTCTCTTTTCGTGTGCGGGTGTTGAACATTCTCGAAATGGACCGAGATTTGCCAAGTGGCCTTGGTATACCACCGGTAGACCGCCTGTAAAATTTCGTGTCATTTGGAGTCCGTTTGATACTCCAACGGTTAACCGGGTAACCGGAAAGGCCTCGTGTGTGATGCAGCCCAACACCCCTCCAAAATGGCCCAATAACCCATCCAAACCACTCCCATGTACTCCGTCGTCGGATCACGATCGCGTGGCCAAAAACTACACTCCATTTGGACAGTTCCACCTCCGTCTACCTATATAAACACCTCCCCCTCCATTTTACGCGGAACAAACTCTAGAATTTCCCCACTGCGCCGTGCCGGACATGTCCGTCGCTGCCGGACACATCCAGCGCCGCCGCCCCGTCCAATCCTGGCGCGACACCTGGCTTCCGCCCGCCTCCTGCCGCCGCGGCCCGTGGAAGCCCATCCGGCCGCACCGCCGGCCCCCGCCTGCCCCGTCGCCCGCTTGCCTACCACCTCCTCCGCCGGCGATCGCCGCCGACCACCGCAGGTGACCTCCACCGCGTCGCATCGCCACCCCGCTCGCCCATGCGCGCCGCCACCCGCGAACCGGCACCGCCCCCGCACGCCGCCACCCATGCACCATCGCCAGCGCGCCGCACACCTCGCCGCTTTGCTCGCCGGACCCCGCCGCTGCGACGCCATGGCTGCCGACCGAGGCCCATCACCGGAGCTCACCTCGCCACCCTCTGCACGCACGCGCGCCGCATCGGAGGCGCTCCACCTCGCCACCGCCCGGATCCGGCTTCTCCGGCCCCTCTCCGGCGTCCCCGACCATCTCGACGCCTCCCCGCACCTCTCCGGCCATCTCCTTCTCTGTCTCCTGCCCCAACTCCGGCGGAATGCCGGTCATCCTCGAACTTTGCACGAACCCTAGATCTAAGGTTGACCCTGAATTTTCCCGATGTCCTTTTATGCTATATTCTGGTGCACTATTCATCATGCCATAGCTTTGTGTGTGCTGCTTTGTTTTCTTTGTGCGATATATCGAAATGTTCATCATGATGTGCTCTTCATTTTTTCCATTTTGGCATGTTTGTTTGAGTTCATGTGGGTGCCCAAATCGTTGATGCAAGAGTGCTATAAATTGTTAGGTGCTGATTCTTATCAGAATATGAGGATTTGTCATTTTTGTCACATTTGTTGTGTGCATCATATGAGCGTGAGCTCTACATGTATTTTGATATATGCCATGCCATCTTTACAAATGTGCTTGCCATGTATTTTTGTGATCTATGTGGTGAATAGAACAAGCATGCAAAGTAGCCTTCGTGATATTGCTGTTTTCAAGGACTTAGGATTTTGCCAAGTCCTTGTTCTGCTGTTATTTTTATGCCATGTAACCATGATGCTACAGAGAGATCCTTGCTTGTTTTGAGTTGCTTCAGTAAGGATGATTTGGACATATGGTTATGCTCTATCCATCCATGCCCCTTTTTGCTATTATTCCCATAGCATGTCTTAATCTTGCTCTACTTTTGCTATAAAATGTTCCTGGCAGATTGTTTACATGTTACTCAACTTTGCCATGGGTGTTGTAGTTGATCCATGCATGCTTTGATCTTGCTCTTGCCATGGTTAGGTTCATGAACATGTCTTATTGCTATTGCTATTCTTAGTTTGTCATGCAAGGCTTTGTGGTGAGTGTTTTGATCTCGCAAAGATGCCTTCATAATTCTGTTTATGCCATGTTCTGTTTTCTGCTAAGTCTGAATCTGTAAACAATTCTTGCTATGTTTATATGGGTGCCATCATATCTTCTTTGCCTTTTTGGCTCATGGTCAGTAAGGGACTTTTGTTCTATGCTTTGAGTAGATTCATTCCATGCCTTTGTCTGCTATGATATGTTCCTATAGCATGCTGTTTGCTAGCTCTAAATATGGCTTCCTGATGTTATTTTCTAGCATGTTAGTATTTTTTCTAAGGCTGTGATGATGATATCTTTTGCACTTTTGCCATGCTTGTCTGAACCCGTTCTTTTCTAATTTAGCCGTAGCTCAGTGTTCATGTTTTGTCAAGCATCTTGAGTAGATCACTTCCATGTGCTTTGTTGCTATGTTGCAGTGCAGTAGCTTAGTTTCTTGTTGCATTCTATATGGCATCGTGCTGTTAATCGCAGAATTGTGCCATTCTTGTTTTGCTTGCCATTTGCAAACCGTGCATCCGATTCCGGTGATCTTTGTATAGATTTCGACCGAAATCATCTCATCTTTCCATCGGCACACTTGGTTTGCCAAGTTGATGTCTGGTTCAATCTTTCCCTTCAGAAGCACGCATATGTATTGCATATCACATCTCGCATGTCGTGCCATGTTTTGCATCATGTTGCTTGTGCATTGCACCGTGATTGATTGTTGGTCCTTTGCTTGTGTACTTGCTTTGGGTAGAGCCGGGAGACGAGTACGTGATCGAGGAACCTGTTGAGTACGCTAACGAGGATCAAGCTTTCGTCAACTCTAAGAACTTTGCAGGCAAGATGACCATACCCTCGAAATCACTTCTATCTTTGCTTGCTAGTTGCTCGCTCTTTTGCTATGCCGCGATACCTACCACTTGCTATATCATGCCTCCCATATTGCCATGTCAGCCTCTAACCCACCTTTCCTAGCAAACCGTTGTTTGGCTATGTTACTGCTTTTGCTCAGCCCCTCTTATAGTGTTGCTAGTTGTAGGTGAAGATGGAGTTTGTTCCATGTTGGAACATGGATATTGTTGGGATATCATTATTATCTCTTATTTACTTTAATGCATCTATATACTTGGTAAAGTGTGGAAGGCTCGGCCTTATGCCTGGTGTTTTGTTCCACTCTTGCCGCCGTAGTTTCTGTCATACCAGTGTTATGTTCCTTGATGTTGCGTCACTGACGCGGTTGGGTGCTATGGGAACCCCTTGATAGTTCGCTTTGAATAAAACTCCTCTAGCAAGGCCCAACCTTGGTTTTACATTTGCCTAACCACCTATCACCTTCCCTTGGGTTCTGCAGACTCAAGGGTCATCTTTATTTTAACCCCCCGGGCCAGTACTTGTCTAAGTGTTGGTCCGAACCTGTCAGCCGCCGATGTCCACCATGGGCAACTCTGGGCTGGCCTACCGGAATCTTGGACAATCCGATGTTGCCCTGAGAACGAGATATGTGCAGCTCCTATCGGGATGTCGGCGCATCGGGCGGTCTTGCTGGTCTTGTTTTACCATCGTCGAAATGTCTTGTAACCGGGATTCCGAGTCTAATCGGGTCTTCCTGGGAGAAGGAATATCCTTCGTTGACCGTGAGAGCTTGTGATGGGCTAAGTTGGGACACCCCTGCAGAGTTTTGAACTTTCGAAAGTCGTGCCCGCAGTTATGGGCAGATGGGAATTTGTTAATATCCGGTTGTAGAAAACTTGACACTTAACTTAATTAAAATGAATCAACCGCGTGTGTAGCCATGATGGTCTTTTTTCGGCAGAGTCTGGGAAGAGAACACAGTCTCGTGTTATGCTTGAATGTAAGTAGTTTCAGGATCACTTCTAGCTTCTCGACCGTTGCGTTGCTTCTCCTCTTGCTCTTATTTGTGTATGTTAGCCACCATATATGCTAGTGCTTGCTGCAGCTCCACCTCACTACCTTTTCCTACCCATAAGCTTAAATAGTCTTGATGGCGAGGGTGTGAGATTGCTGAGTCCCCGTGACTCACAGATACTTCCAAACAGTTGTAGGTACCGACGATACCAGTGCAGGTGACGCAACCCAACTCAAGTGGGAACTCGATGAAGATCTTGATCGTTGTCTTGTTTCGTTTTCCTGTTGATCAGTAGTGGAGCCCAGTTGGGGCGATCGGGGATCTAGCAATTGGGGTTGTCTTTCTTTATTTTGGTCCTGTAGTCGGACCTTGATTGTACTCTGGATGATGTGTGTTTAACTTGTATTTGTGTGAAGTGGCGATTGTAAGCCAACTACGTATCCCTTTCTTATTCAGTACATCGGATTTCGTGAAGATTACCCCTCTTGCGACAAACCTACCATGCGGCTATGCCTCTAAGGTGTGCCCCAACACGTGGGAGATATAGCCATATCATGGGTGTTACAAGTTGGTAATCAGAGCGTTCCCCGACTTAGGAGCCCCCTGCTTGATCGAATCACCGACGTTGTTGAGTCTAGACAAAATGTTTTGAGTCTTAGGATTATATATATCGGAAAGTAGGATTCTTTTTACTCCTCGGTCCCTTCATTGCTCTGGTGAGGCCTCCTGATGTAGAGTTTTGACTTTTGTCTCCTCAAATATCATGAAAAAATAATTTTAGGATCATGCGGGTATCTTGGAATCGTTTCGATGGTTTTGTGACAAGAACATTGTTCTTGGTGCCTCCTGACATTTAGGGGTTGTGGCAGTGTCCCGGGGAGTTGAGCTCCGAGGTGTTGTCGTCACAATTTTATCGTTGCAGTTCTGGAATACCTGAGTTCACCGACATCGAAAATCTCTTTTATGAAGTTGTTGGTGAGATAACCTCGACGCCACCCAGTACTAGGGCGGGAGTTCGGGAGTATTGTCATAACTCGTATAACGGATGCTTTTCGAGGTGAGGTAAATGATTTCCGAAGGTTTCTTGGTTATGTGTTGAAGGATGGATACAGCTGGATGTAGGATTTGTTAGTTTTGGGTGAGATATTATGCTTCCCCTGTATTCCCAACACCAGATTGCATAACCAAAAAATTTCGGGAGTTTATAAGTGGGAATTCAAATATCACGTAGGATATCTTTTACAACATACAAATGATACGATATAGGGTCTATCATATGTTTGTTTCCGGCTTATTCCGCAAGCCAATCCTTTGTTTTGTTTTGGTTTGTGGTATTCGAGTTGCTACAATGTCAAGTGTTGATTCCATACCTTTCCTAAGCGATGCTCTCTTATTTCTATGAGAGTGTTAATCCTTCGTGATCATCAAGGTTGTCATCTCAATTCTATCTTCCAACTGGTGCGCTTCTCTTCAAGTGGATCCGATCATTTTTAACATTCACAAGATCAATTCTAAGTTTTTCTCAACGGTGTTTATTTCATTCGTCCCAAGTTGTCTTTGTTTTTCCCGCCCTCCCACCCTTTTTTCTTCAAGGACTAAGATTTCTTAATCAAGTATCCATCTTATGGATGTGAAGCCTCTACATTCTTTTTCATTCAATATTCTTATCCGGCGATTGTCAGGAAGGTACTAACAGAGCTTCAAGTTCATCATTCTTCGTTCTCTTTCTTCTCCGGTGGATTTAATTCAAGCTTTGGCAATCAAATCCTTTGCTCGGTTCTAATGCTTTCTCATGCCGGTGCACCTCGGAATCATCCACTTCTCGCTATTCAATTGTTCTGGAGTGCTCAAGATATCACGAAGATTCGTGTTTCCACTCTGCTTTCATTCAAGCTCTTTCGAGGATGTTATCTCATTCAAGCCAATTAAGTCAACGGTGCAATCTCTCTTTTAAATCATTCAACAATGTATCTTTTGAGTGGGCCCTAACCCACTGGTCTTTTCCCAGGATCTTACCTGACTCTTCTAATCTTCCCGGAGTTACTTTCAAATTCCTTTCAAAGTTTGACGTGAGAATGAATTATCATCAGTCAAATACCTTCTCCAAGATCTTTCACATTCTTTTGATTGTTGATTCAGCCTTTATATTCTACATTATTCCGGAGTTTCTCAACAATTCATGGTGGTCGTTCTCATTGTCATTCTCTGCTTTTGAAGACCGAAGAGGTGTTTCCTCCAAATCTTGTCCTTTCTCTCGAAGATTCTCAGTTCATTGATGCCATCCTCTCATAATTGTTTTTGGTTTGCGAGAATTCTTTTCACCCATCCGGAGCAATTCAAGAATCTTTTCAGTTTGTTCCTCCGAAGGCCATCGTTTCGGGTTTATTCATTCCAGCTTTCAGCTCTCATCCTCCAAATCTTACCGGTGCATCATTCAAATATCCTCTAATCAGTTGATCATCTCTTTGTTCTGATGTATCTAAATTCTGTCAAGTATCTTTATTCGTTTTCTAATTCTTCCCAGTGAATTGTGTCTTTGGCACTTTCTTTTTCAATTCTTACGGTGGTTCATTCAAGATTTCTTTTCCTTCGTTATCATATCAATTCATTCGTTTTTTCCAAATCCTACCGGTGGTTTGTTGAAGACCTTCCCAAGTTTGCGCTATATCTCTCTTAATCCTTTCTACGAGAATAAGTAGTATGCCAAATCCGTTGCTTGTCATCAATTTAAATTGGTGAAGGATACGCATAATGTAATGCTTATTCTTGTTTCATCCAAGTGATTAATTCCTTATTCTGGAGGTTCATCAAATTATTGATTTCATTTGTTCATCTTTCTTTTCCGGAGTTCCAGGTTTTACGCTTTATCTCATCACAAAGATCCATCTAATCATTGCAAGGCTTCAACCTTATTATTTTCACCCTTCATTTCGTTTGATCATTCTTTTGTTAACGGAGTTCTTCATGAAGGCTCTACATGGTGGTTCATCAAGGATTTAAATTCCTTCTCGAAGTGTTCATCGAGATTCTTTTCAGAGAAGCTCAAGTATTCTTCATCTTGCATTCCGAAGTGCAGTTCTTCCTATATTATCTTTTGAGGTTGTGTTATGTCATTCTTGACAATTTCTTTGTGTTTCATGATTCACAAGTTCAGGAATGAGATATTTAAACCCATCAATCTCTTCTTTGGAGTTATCTTGGGTTATATTTCACCTAAAGCTTTCCCTAAGGATTGTTACTATTTATGGTGCTTATAAATGATCCAAGTTCTTCATTTATCCTGCTGGTGAAATAAGTTTCTCGTGTCCTTGTTCATACCAATCCAATCTATCGTTCCCGTTAGTGGCAGAATTTCACCTCAAGATTTCGAGATGTTTTCCATAAGCCCACAACAAGCTTACTCTTTTCGTTGTTGGTTTCCAACAACTTCGTTATAACCTTCTTGGAAGGGTGCTTTCCAAACTCATTTGTGGTAGAAGTTGACATTTTTCTTCTCCATTCTTTTGTTCCGACGATCTACCTTCTATTCCTTCATCCGGAGGCATTGTGATGTTGTTCTTTTCTCTCATCATCTCGAATGGTGGGGATCGTGTTCTTTTCATGCTTATCCGTTTAACCAGAGTGTTGTGCCCTCTGCTCAAGTTCTTTTCGCCTTATCAAGTCTTGCATCTCTTTGCAACCAGAGTGCTGTTCAAATTTGTTCTTCCTCGTTCCTCTTTTCTAACGGAGAGTTGTCAACTTCGTTCATCTCCGTGGTATTCTTTTCTCGAAATGGTTTAACCTTTCAAGGTTCATTGGTTTCACTCATTTGTCAAAGAAGCAACTTAGTTTTACCTCTTATCTTCCTCGTCCTTTTCCCTCCGGTGCCATCTTAGATCTCGGGACGAGATCCGCTCGTAGTGGTGGAGTGTTGTAACACCCCGGATACAACTTTCTATATTTGTAACTCCGACTCTTGCTTCTTCCGGAGATGCGATATGATTTTCTCTTCGTGCTTGGGTGTTGTCTTGTTTTGCCTTTTGTTCATGTCATGCATTTCATATCATGTCATCATGTGCATCGCATTTGCATTCGTGTTCGTCTCACGCAGTCGAGCATTTTCCCCGTTGTCCGTTTTGCAATCTGACACTCCTACGTCCTCCGGCGCCCCCTTTTGTCTCTTTTCGTGTGCGGGTGTTGAACGTTCTCGAAATGGACCGAGATTTGCCAAGTGGCCTTGGTATACCACCTATAGACCGCCTGTCAAATTTCGTGTCATTTGAAGTCCGTTTGATACTCCAACGGTTAACCGGGTAACTGGAAAGGCCTCGTGTGTGTTGAAGCCCAACACCCCTCCAAAACGGCCCAATAACCCATCCAAACCACTCCCATGTCCTCCGTCGTCGGTTCATGATTGCGTGGCCGAAAACTACACTCCATTTGGACACTTCCACCTCCTTCTACTTATATTAACACCTCCCCCTCCATTTTTCGCAGATCAAACCCTAGAATTTCCCCACTGCGCCGTGCCGGGCATGTCCATCTCCGCCGGACACATCCAGCGCCGCCGCCCCATCCAATCCTGGCGCGACACCTTGCTTCCGCCCGCCTCCAGCCGCCGCGGCCCGGGGAAGCCCATCCGGCCGTGCCGCTGGCCCGCGCCTGCCCCGTCACCCGCTTGCCTACCGCCGCCTCCGCCGGCGATCGCCGGCGACCTCCACCGTGCCGCCTCGCCGCCCCGCTCACCCCTGCGTGCCACCACCCACAAACCGGTGCCGCCCCCGCACACCGCCACCCATGCACCATCGCCCACGCGCCGCACACCTCGCCGCTTTGCTCGCCGGACCCCACCACTCCGACACCATGGCCGCCGCCCGAGGCCCATCGCCGGAGCTCACCTCGCGCCTCGCCTCGCCGCCCTCTGCACGCACGCGTGCCGTGTCGGAGGCACTCCACCTCGCCACCGCCCGGATCCGGCTCATCCGGCCCCTCTCCCGCATCCCGGACCATCCCGACGCCTCCCCGCACCTCTCCGGCCATCTCCTTCTCCATCTCCGGCCCCAACTCTGGTGGAATCCCGGTCATCCTCGAACTTCCCACGAACCCTAGATCTGAGGTTGACCCTGAATTTTCCCTAAGTCCTTTTCTGCTATATTCTGGTGCACTATTCATCATGCCATAACTTTTTGTGTGCTGCTTCGTTTTGTGCGTGTGATATATCGAATTGTTCATCATGATGTTCTCTTCATTTTTTTCCATTGTGGCATGTTTGTTTGAGTTCATCTGGGCGCCCATATCGTTGATGTAAGATTGCTATAAATTGTTAGGTGCTGATTCTTATCAGAATATGAGGACTTGTCATTTTTGTCACATTTGTTGTGTGCATTAGATGGGCGTGAGCTCTACATTTGTTTTGATCTATGCCATGCCATCTTTACAAAGGTGCTTGCCATGTATTTTTGTGATCTATGTGGTGAAATTAACAAGCATACAAAGTAGCCTTCATGATATTGCTGTTTTCAAGGACTTAGGATTTTGCCAAGTCCTTGTTCTGCTGTTATTTTTATGCCATGTAACCATGATGCTACGGAGAGATCCTTGCTTGTTTTGAGTTGCTTCAGTAATGATGATTTGGAAATATGGTTATGCTCTATCCATCCATGCCCTTTTTCCTATTATGGAGTGCCCTAGCATGTCTTAATCTTTCTCTAGTTTTGCTATAAAATGTTCCTGGCAGATTGTTTACATGTTAATCAACTTTGCCATGGGTGTTGTAGTTGATCCATGCATGCTTTGATCTTGCTCTTGCCATGGTTAGCTTCATGAACATGTCTTATTGGTATTGCTATTCTTAGTTTGTCATGCAAGGCTTTGGGGTGAGTGTTTTGATCTCGCAAAGATGCCTTCATAATTCTGTTTATGCCATGCTCTGTTTTCTGCTAAGTCTGAATCTACCACTCGAAATCACTTCTATCTTTGCTTGCTAGTTGCTCGCTCTTTTGCTATGCCGCGATACCTACCACTTGCTATATCATGCCTCCCATATTGCCATGTCAGCCTCTAACCCACCATTCCTAGCAAACCGTTGTTTGGCTATGTTACCGCTTTTGCTCAGCCCCTCTTATAACATTGCTAGTTGCAGGTGAAGATGGAGTTTGTTCCATGTTGGAACATGGATATTGTTGGGATATCATTATTATCTCTTATTTACTTTAATGCATCTATATACTTGGTAAAGTGTGGAAGGCTCGGCCTTATGCCTGGTGTTTTGTTCCACTCTTGCCGCCATAGTTTCCGTCATACCAGTGTTATGTTCCTTGATGTTGCGTCACTAACGCGGTTGGGTGCTATCGGAACCCCTTGACAGTTCGCTTTGAATAAAACTCCTCCAGCAAGGCCCAACCTTGGTTTTACATTTGCCTAACCACATATCACCTTCCCTTGGGTTCTGCAGACTCAAGGGTCATCTTTATTTTAACCCCCCCGGGCCAGTGCTTGTCTAAGTGTTGGTCTGAACCTCTCAGCGGCCGGTGGCCACCAGGGGCAACTCTGGGCTGGCCTACCGGAATCTTGGACAATCCGGTGTTGCCCTGAGAACGAGATATGTGCATCTCCTATCGGGATGTCGGCGCATCGGGCGGTCTTGCTGGTCTTGTTTTACCATTGTCGTAATGTCTTGTAACCGGGATTCCGAGTCTGATCGGGTCTTCCTGGGAGAAGGAATATCCTTCGTTGACCGTGAGAGCTTGTGATGGGCTAAGTTGGGACACCCCTGCAGGGTTTTGAACTTTCGAAGCCCGCAGTTATAGGCAGATGGGAATTTGTTAATATCCGGTTGTAGAAAACTTGATACTTAACTTAATTAAAATGAATGAACCGCGTGTGTAGCCATGATGGTCTTTTTTCGGCGGAGTCTGGGAAGAGAACACGGTCTCGTGTTATGCTTGAACGTAAGTAGTTTCAGGATCACTTCTTGATCACTTCTAGCTTCTCGACTGTTGCATTGCTTCTCTTCTTGCTCTTATTTGCGTATGTTAGCCACCATATATGCTAGTGCTTGCTGCAGCTCCACCTCACTACCTTTTCCTACCCATAAGCTTAAATAGTCTTGATCACGAGGGTGTGAGATTGCTGAGTCCTCGTGACTCACAGATACTTCCAAACAGTTGCAGGTACCAATGATACCAGTGCAGATGCCGCAACCCAGCTCAAGTGGGAACTTGATGAAGATCTTGATCATTGTCTTGTTTCATTTTCCTGTTGATCAGTAGTGGAGCCCAGTTGGGGCGATCGGGGACCTAGCAATTGGGGTTTTCTTTCTTTATTTTGGTTCCGTAGTCAGACCTTGACTGTACTCTGGATGATGTATGTTTAACTTGTATTTGTGTGAAGTGGCAATTGTAAGCCAACTATGTATCCCTTTCTTATTCAGTACATGGGATTGTGTGAAGATTACCCCTCTTGCGACACACCTACCATGCGGCTATGCCTCTAAGTCATGCCCCGACACCTGGGAGATATAGCTGCATCGTGGGTGTTACAATCGCGCATCGCGCCGGCGGCTAGAGGCGGTGGCGGAGGTGGCTGCCCTGCTCCAGGAGCTGGAGCCGGAGGGGGCGGGATGTCTCCCCTGGCAATGCATTTGGTGATGGTGCATTGCCGAAGCGTGTGCGTAGACGGCCTCGCGCCGCTGTGGTGATTGCAGGGAGTGTCGAGCATCTCCTCAAAACTCATGGCGGGCTGCCATGCTATTTTGCCGATGTTCCGGCGTTTGGCGGCCGGGTCAGCCGCGGGCGCCTGCTCAGCGGCCGCGATGAGTCGGTTGTCGTAGCGCTGAGCCGATTGATCAGCTGTGCGCTTGTTCTGCTGGTTGTGCTGCTGCCATCTTCTCTCACCGGCCGGCTTCGAAGGCGGCACCGGCTTGTCCTTGCCGGCTTCATCCAGTGCCACCTTGATCTTCATGGCGGAGTCGACGTTGGCGTACTTGTCGGCCGTTACCATGAGCATGGCCATAGTGGTCGGCTCGGAGCGCAAGAGCTTGTGCTTGAGGAGGGTGCCGTCTCGGCACCCGTTGACAAAGTACTGGATGGCTTGAACTTCACGGACGCCCTCGCAGCTATTCCGGAGCTCGGTCCAGCGTGCGAGGTACTCGCGGCCAGTTTCCGCCGGCCCCTGCATGCACATGGCGAGCTAACTGGTGCGGCCGGGTCGCTTGTAGGTGCCGGTGAAGTTGCACACGAAAGCCTACTCGAAGTCGACCCACGTGTTGATGCTGCCGGCCGGCAGACTGTTCAACCAGGTGTGGGCCGACCCCTGGAGCATGAGAGGCGCGTAGCGCATGGCGAGGCAGTGGTTGCCGTCGGCGATGCTGATGGCGGTGGTGTAGTCGGTGAGCCAGTCCTCCGGCTTCACAGTGCCATTGTACTTGGGGGTGTCGCGGGGGAGCGTGAACCCTTTGGTGAAAGGCTCGCCTCAGATGCGTGACCCGTAGCACGCCGGTCCGACGGGGCCGGTCTCCTCCAGCTCCTGGGAGAGGGCGAGTCGGTCGAAGTGGTGACGGACGTCGGTGTTGTCGATGTTGCGTGGGCCCAGCCGGTCGGTGACCACGCTGCGGGAGGGGGGGGTTCGCCTACAGTCGGACGTCGATCGGGTTAGAGCAGGGGATCGAGGTGGCGCCGGGCCTCGGAGGCTGGCTCGTCTGCCGAGCCGCCAGCGGCCATCAGGGCGGGGTTGCGCCGGGTCCGGGTGCGGCAGGAGTGCGCCTTGCTGGGTGGCGAACATGCCGCGTGCTGGAAATCATCGGGTCCAGCGACACGAGTGGAGCCGGATCCGGCTGGCTTGGCGAGTTGGTTGAGGCGGTCCTACTGCGCGTTTGCCGCAGCGAGGAGGTCGTTCACCCTCTTCAGATGATCCTGCAGCTCTTCGCCCGCAAGATGATCCATGCCGGCCGCGACCACCTGGGCAGCGCGCCCGTTCTTCACGGGAGTCTTATAGACGGGAGGGAGGGCGCCGAAAGCGCGCCTGATCGCACCACCCCGGGCTCGCACGTCGGTGACCCGGCTCGGCTCGGGGGCGGCAGGCGTGCAGCCGTAGGCGGCGTTGCACTCCAGCTGGGTGGAGTTGAGGCGACGCTGCGTGGCGGCGAGCGTCTCGGTGTGGTCCAGCAGGCGCTGGCGATCGTTGTTGAGGTGAGTCCGGACCTCGGAGATGTTGGTGGCGTCGATGTCGGTGCCGATGGAAACGCGGAGGCTTTGTATCCGCCGCGGCCTTAGCTTCGGCGGCCTTCCTCACCGCGCTCGACGATGAGGAGGCGTTGATGTCGGTGACGAAAACCTCCACGCAGAGGTCCATCACTTCGGTGGGAGCGCCGTTGTTGATGGAGAGCGGGGAGTCAGAAAAGCTAAGTACCTCGCGGGGGTACTCGTCGTCCGTAGGCGCGTCAGAGATGCGCAGCATGGCGAAGGTGGCGGCGAGCACGTCGATGACATCGTCCGCCAGCATGACGGGCTCATCGGAGTCGGAGAAGATCCCTGTCTGAAGCATGCTCCTGGCCAGGACCTCGAGCTGCCCCACGGTGGGCGCCAATTGTCGTGGTGGGCACACGGCAGATGCCATGGGATGGCTAAAGAGAGGAGGAGGCTCGAGGGCACTAGTGGGCTCTAGAGGTGAGGTTGGCATGAGCGAGCATGGGACACAAGACATACCCAGGTTTGGGGCTCCCGGAGAGATAAAACCCCTAGTCCTACCGAGTGTGGTTTATATGTAAAAGTACAGAGTTGCTCCTAGAGCTGTATGGAGGAAGAAGGAGGTCTGGCCAACGCTTAGGCTGCTCCCTCTCCTCGGGTGTTTCTTTGCTGGGTGTGTGTGATCGACTGTGTGAATGAAGTGAGTTCTGCCCGTATGCATGGGGGCTCCTAGGGGGGGGGGTTATAGGTCAACCTCCCCAGGGGTACAAGGGTAATGTTACAAGGCCGTAAGGCCGGGTTGTCAGTGTCCAGGAACCCGATGCTAGGACCCGCCGGGTACCAGGGCTCGCCGGGTTCTTTGGGCGCGGGCCTCATGCGCCTAGGGGGCACTGTGTTGTCTTGTCGATCGTCAGGGCATGGCCGGGTTGAGTCGGCTACAGTGGCGCTCTATCAGGTCGCCGCTTGTGGGCGTCATTGGTCACGCCAGGACACTGTTGCCACGCCAGGCCTAGCCAATGGGTAGGCGTAGGGCACTATAGCCACGCCGGCCCTAGTCAGCGGGTAGGTAGAGGGCATTGTTGCCTCGTCCAGCTGACCAGAGGCATGGGCGGGGTACTGTGGTTTTGACCATTAGCTGGCGGAGACTCGTCCCATCGTACGGCCGGGATGGGACGGCCGCTGACCGTTGGTCAGGTTTGGAGAACACGCCAAAGGCGGTGCTGGCTTGCTGGAGAAGTCTTGAGCTTGGTTGTTGGGGCCGAGTCGACGAGCCTGGCCGGGTCGGCATGCTTGGCCGGATCGAATGACCTGGCCAAGTGGAGCAACTAGGCCAAGGTCGGGCTGGATTGAGGGGCGATGCTGGCCCTGTTGTTTTTGAAAAGGATCCGGGTTCCATTGCCTAACTGGGATTCATCCCCCGACACCCGCCTTGTTACTCCTGCCTAGTAAAATTTTCAGTTGCCGCAGTATTTCCTCAAACACAACCTCCGCTCACACAGACACACACAACCCTCGAAACCATTGGTAGGTCCCCGCCATCGCCGGTGCCTCCATCCTCAACCTTTGCCTATGTGCCAGGGAGCTCGAGTAGCCAATGGGCAAAAAGAGGTTTATCGTGGCCTTTTCGCCCGACACCGGTGAGGTGGCCGCCGAGGTGTCCCGGTCGTCCTCCGCGGGCCTGATCCGTCATCGCTGGTCCACCGATCCGCCCGCCGCCACGCCCCTACACCGGTTCAAGGACTTCCCCGTCCTCCCCTGGACTCGGCACCCGACGAAGTCCTACCTCAGGGTTCGGCAGCGGCGGTGGGGGACGTGGGTCGCCGGGATTACAGATCGAGAGACCCACACCCACCGGTGGCTCGGTAGCTTCCACACGGTCGAGCTCGCGACCATGGAGTATGACCGCTAGCAGGTCCGCTACCACGGCATGGCGGCTAGGCTCAATTTCCCATTCGGCACACGTCCGGTCCACCTCGTTCCTCCAGAGCCAGGGGTGGTGAGCTCGGCTATGCTGCGAGAGGACCGCGAGGCACGGGAGCACCTCGAGGCTGAGGCTGCTGATGAGGCTTCCATGCAAGAGCTCCGTCGGCAGCACCCGTAGCTCATGTAGGCGGAGCGGGCGATCTTTGCCGGCGCGGAGGGCGGCGAGGTTATCGCGCTCTCTTCCGATGATGAGGTCGAAGGCGGCGAGGATGGCGGCAGGGAGGGCTGCGAGGTTATCGCGCTCTCATCTGCTGACAAGGTCGAAGGTGGCGGCGACGGCTACGCGGAGGGCATCAAGGTGGGCCCCGAGGTGGAGGAGATCGACGTCGACGAGTGGAGGAGTGCCTTCCACAATGACCCCGATGATGGTACTGGCCCGAACCCAGCTCGCGGAACACCGTACATGACGAGGAAGGATTGGCTCGACCTCTACTTCGACTGAAAGTAGTTTAGCTTAGTTTAAATTTATGTTTTATGTTCGGTTATGCAAAACTACCTATGTTTATGTTTGAATGCATGCTACTTTCGGTTGAACCTGCTTTCAACTTGATCAAATTGAACTTTACAACCTTAAGTTTAGGGGATCGACTAGAAAAGGCCAAAAATTGCTGGAGTATATATATATATATATCCACTAAGGGTTTTAGTCCTTTAACTTTTTAAGGATCGCCTAGAGATGTCCTTATGACTTGTTTATTTCAGTTCTTCACAATGTGATGCTCTATATGTGCAACTATTTTCCATGCAGTTCAATTTCATCAATAACAGTTTCAACAATACCACTATGAATTACGATATTTGGTTGTTGTTAAGGATATTGCAGTTAACATGCCTTTTCATTTTTCAGTTGTTGTTTAGCAACATGCATTGTACTGAATGACTAAATATGCAATCCCAGGCTACATAGCAACAAGGAAGAGTGTTGCCTTAATGTTCTGATGATGTCTAGATATACATGTAATAAAATCTTATATAATGGGATGGATGGAGTGTTGTACTACATCATTTTTCAATTGTTGTTTAGCTTCTAATATTAACTTGGTGCTTTTAGGTACATATATCATTGCCAAAGATCCACACTTCGACCCTTTCTGCCTATGAGGCAATGAGATATTCATGAACCAGTATCAAGTAAGGAAACCGATAAAGATTGTTATTAAAATGGGTCAAAAGATGTCGATCGAACTATTTGTTAACACTTTATGCAAGACAACAGTGAAATGCAGGATGGTAAGTAAGAACCATGTAGCCTTCTTTGTACTGCCCGTAATGAGTTGTGTTAGATGACAATATCTGAATCTTTTTTCTTTTGTAGTGGATCCTGAAGTAGTTTATGAAAGATTACCTCTCAAACTACATGATTGGCGGCCGGCCATCACAAGGGGTTGGACTAGAGTCCTGCATGCCTTCTGCATCCAGGAGAACACAATAGGGCCATTCCACTTCACCTTGTTCAACAACTGGAATGTCTGTCGCCTGTTTCTTTACCATCTGTAATAGTAAAAGTATAGAACCCTGGTACATCATTCTTTATTTGTTGCTTCTGTAATTCTTAAACATATGTACCTGTGAATCGAATAATGCATTGGTTGTTTGAACCTGATGGATATGAATAAAGCTATAGCCTACTTTCAAGTTTAAATTAGGTACAATTTTAAATAGCAGCAATTAAATTGGGGCGAAATTACGTTATGCGGGTCATTACGGCACACACGGTTGGTAAAACACAAATGTTTGCGATATACACCATAATCCGAGACGGTTCAAAGAGAGGAAACATGTGCAAGCATGCACACAGTTGCTGTTTGCATAGCGTGTGTGATGTCAGAGACTATCACATACGGTGCGGGAAAACTAAATATGTGTGATTGTCTACCTATCGTACATGGTTTATAATCATGAACTGTTTGTGATGTATCAGGCATCATAAAACTCCCGTGCCTAGAAGCTGCCTGGAAAACACCCATGCCTGGAATCTGCCTGGTTTTAGGCGGAACCATAAAACTCCGACTGCAATGGCAATGTGAGCACAAACGAGTAGCAAGGATGAAGCGTTTGGGATATTCGATATATCATAAATGGTTATATAGGGACAACTGTATGCATCAAGGCTCCCTATCCCTGACGGTTTTTGGGTCATGTGGGAAGGACCGCCCTATCGCCCGCACTCATTGCCGACGGTTCCAAATGCTATCGCATAAAGTGGTTAAATACCGTTTGTTTAGGACCGACGCGCACCGGTGATATATCAAGTGTTCTCAAATCCATAAAAGTATTCAATCCGATAACAACGAAATCTCAAAGGGAAAAACTCAATTCATCACAACAAGATAGAGAGGGGAAAACACCATATGATCCGACTATATTAACAAAGCCTGTGATACATCAAGATCGTGACATCTCAAGAACATGAGAGAGAGATATTAAACACATAGCTACTGGTACAAACCATCAGCCTCGAGGGTGGACTACTCCATCCTCATCGTGGTGGCCACCGGGATAATGAAGCTGGCCACCGGAGATGATTCCCCCCTCCGGCAGGGTGCCGGAATGGGTCTTGATTGATTTTCGGTGGCGACGGAGCCCTGCGGCGGCGGAACTTCTGATCTAGGTTAACCCCGAAGGATTTTGGAATATTTGGGAACTTATTGTGCAAAGAAGGGGTGCGGGAGGCCACCGAGGTGTGCACAACCCACCTGGGCGCGCCTGGGGGCCCAGGCGCGCCCTGGTGGGATGTGCCCCCCTCGGGGCACCCCCAGGTGCTTCTTTGGCCCACTGTTGGTCTTCTGGTCCATAAAAATGCACAAAAAGTTTCGCGGTGTTTGGACTCCGTTTGATATTGATTTCCTGCGATGTAAAAAACAAGCAAAAAACAGCAACTGGCATTGGGCACTAGGTCAATAGGTTAGTCCCAAAAGATGATATAAAGTTGCTATAAAATTATTGTAAAACATCCAAGAATGATAAAATAACAGCATGAATACTTCATAAATTATAGATACGTTGGAGACGTATCAGCATCCCCAAGCTTAATTCCTACTCGTCCTCGAGTAGGTAAATGATAAAAGAAATAATTTATGAAGTGTGAATGCTATCAAAGTGCATAAGTTTGATCAATGATAATTTCAATCACTTTTCCTAGCATCATAACAACAATCTTTTTCTCATAAAGTTTTCTAATGTTATAGTAGCAACCAATTCACATGTTAAGGTTCAAACAACGAACTCTCTTGAAACCCAACAACCTATGTTCTCAGTCACCAAGCAATTGCAATTCAACTTATTCAATAGAGTTTACGTAAGAGCTCCACATACTGTAGAATCGAAAGTATGTCTAGAGGGGGGTGATTAGACTACTTGACCAAATAAAAGTCTATCCTTTTCCCAATTTTAGGTCTTGGCAGATTCAGCAAGTTAGCACAAGTCAAGCAATCAACCTACACATGCAAGTCTAAGAGTATAGCAGCAGAATGTAAAATATTTGCATATGAAGGTAAAGGGGGAAGTTTGGAGGGAGCAAACGCAATGTAGACACGGAGAGTTTTGGCGTTGTTATGATAGGTGGTGCTATCGTACATCCACGTTGATGGAGACTTCAACCCACGAAGGGTAATGGCTGCGCGAGTCCATGGAGGGCTCCACCCACGAAGGGTCCACGAAGAAGCAACCTTATCTATCCCACCGTGGCCATCGCCCATGAAGGACTTGCCTCACTTGGGTATATCTTCATGCAGGCGATCTCCTTGCCCTTACAAACTCCTTGGTTCAACTCCACAATCTTGTAGGAGGCTCCCAAGTGACACCTAACCAATCTAGGAGACACCACTCTCCAAAAGGTAATAGATGGTGTGTTGATGATGAATTCCTTGCTCTTGTGCTTCAAATGATTGTATTCCCAACACTCAACTCTCTCTCATAGATTAGGATTTGGTGGAAAGATGATTTGACTGGAAAGCAACTTGGGAAAGGCTAGAGATCAAGATTCTTGTGGTTGGAATGGAATATCTTGGTCTCAACACATGAGTAGGTGGTTCTCTCTCAGAAAATGCATGCTTGAAGTGTAGGCACGCTCTGATGGCTCTCTCCATAAATGCAGAGTGGGTGGAGGGGTATATATATAGCCTCCACATAAAATCTAGCTGCTACACACAATTCACCAAACATGGTGGGACCGAATCATGAAACTCGGTCAGACCAACTTAGTTCAAAATGTGAACGTTAGGCTTTTCGGTGGGACCGACATGTCAACATGGTGGGACCGATTTCATTAGTGTTAGGGAATAACGTAATCTCGGTGAGACCGATCACATAAACTCGGTAAGACCGATTTCTATAATAGGCAAACAGGGAGTTGGTCAGGCAAACTCGGTGGGATCGAATCGCTCAGTTCGGTGAGACCGAAATGTTACGAAAGGGAAACAGAGAGTTTGCATTGCGAACTCGGTGGGACCGATCGCTCATCTCGGTTAGACCGAAATGTTGTAACATCCCAAAATTTCAATTTGGAATGTTATACATAGATCATCATGCATAGCATATTTTATTGCATTTTGGTTGATCCTAGAAATTTCACGCAACTCAAGGACCCTCGGAGAGAGTTGGAGATTTCGTTATTTTCATATTTGAGAGTTTTCTCGAAATTTGAAAAGAGGATCATTTGATTTATTTATTTTATCTTCAATAATTTTTCCGGTGTCAAAATATATGAGAGAGGGAATAATATGACTTTCCCAAATTTAGGAAAAATGAAGATTTAATAAATAGATCAATTTTTGTTTGCCGGAGTTTTATTTGCATTTTATTTGAATAGGGAAAAATGCGCGTTTTCGATAATTGCATTTTAGGTCCGGAGAAAAGTTCATTTTGTTCGGCTCATTTTTAGGAGTCGGGGAAAATTTACTTTAGATTTTTCGGAGTTCGTTTAGTTCTCTTTTTGTTTTTTTTTCTGCGCGCTGAACCGTTTAAAAAAAACTTACTGCAGGCCTAGCCGGGCTAAGGCCCAGCCAGCCACCGCCTCAGCCTCCCTGCGCGCGCAGCATGCAGCAGCGCCAGGAGCCGGCCGGCTGGCGCCGCCTCTTGCTAGGACCGAATCCTAGTAGGACTTTGGTCCTACTTCCGTATATTCCTTTTCTATTTCTAGATCTTTTCCTTCCCTCTTTTCTATTCCTATTCCTAGTCTAATTCTTGTCCCCTACCCCAAGTCTCCTCACCCCTCCGCAATATAAATACCCAAGCACCCCCCACTCTAAATCATCAAACCCAAAGCCTAGAGCTCCACCACACCCCGCGCCGCGCCACCCCTCACCCGCGCACCGCCCTAAGCCGCCGCCCGCACCCTGCGTCACCGCCGCCGCCGCCCCTCACCCACGCCACCGCCGCCGCTGCCCAACGCCGGCGCCGCCGGAGCCCCTCACCGGAGACCTCGCCGGAGGTACCGCGCCGCGTCTCTTTTCTTTTCCTCGGATCGTTTTCTTCTAATCGTTCCGATTCTTTTCTTCTCTAAACCGTTCCGGTTTTCTAGATCGGTTTTTCGTTCGGTTTTCTTCTCCGAAACCCTAGATCGGATTCGTTTTCTTTTCCGATTTAGTTGCCTTTGGACCGTTCGCCGGACCGTTCGTCCTAACGAATGTGATCACCGGATTCTTCTAGGTTAACGAACGACCGTTCGTATAACCGTTCTTCTTTCCTTTCTGTCGGATTTATTCCGCGATCCTGATCTCAGATCCGATCTTTGTTCTAGTTTATCTTCTCGCTCGTTTATCGGAATCAGGTGATTCAAGCGCCCGGAGTTTCATCTCGAAACCGCCGTTCCGTTTAATCAACTTGAACAAGCTTTTGCTACAGTAAAATTTGACCTAGTTTCAACTTGCTAGAACCGAGTTGTTTTCTTCCGCCGTTTGTTTTTCGTTCTTTCTTTGCAACCGGAGCTCTTAAGTTGAACTACCTGGTTCGTTCTCTTGTTCGAGTTTTACCTGTGCATTAGATGAGTACTTATTGTGTGCTTGTTGTTTTTCTGCGATAGATTACCCGGATTGCGCCGCCTGTTACTTAGAAACCCTAGGACTCGCGGATCATCAGCAAGGCAAGTAACACTTTGATCATACCTTTTCTACAACCCATGTTTTACTGCATTAGATCAATCCTCTCACATTGCATGATTAGGATCTAATTAAATTGTGGGATGGGAAGTAGATGAGGTAGTACCTATTACCTGTATTATTATGAAACCTTGGGAGTTACTTCTATGTTTGCTTATTATGCCATGCTATGCTAGTAGACGTGGATTGGGTGAGTGATATCCATGACAGATGTGAGATTGATAATTTTAATGGTTTATCTAAGGTGGCAACCTAACACACATCCTGGGTGGATTGAGGCACCTGATGTCTATCAGGACTTGCCTGTTTTTTTTGGACCGCCACCCAGGCGCAAAGGGATCATAAGATCTTTCATACTAGAAACTTCCGTGTGCAGCCACATGCTACTATGGGCTCTGGCATAGTTGACTAAGTTGTGCGAGCTCTTAAGGGGTGGACTAGCAGATGTAGGGGATGTAGGTGTACCGGTCTACCCCACATGTAAGGTGCTAGTGCTTCTGAAAGACTATGTCTCGGTCATCCGTTTCTCAAACACCATGTAGTGCGAGAAAACAAACGGAGGCAATCGAGCCATGTGGGGAAAAGTGCGCAAACCTCTGCAGAGTGTACAAACTAATCATGATTAGCCGTGTCCCCGGTTATGGACAACTTGAGTATCTAGTACTTGAATATCATGTGAATCTCAACATGTTACCTCTAATTAATGTTGTTGGGTTTTAATTATTTTTAATTGGGATTGAGAATGCTGTCAACCATTCTCAATGTTTCACAACCACCATGATAGTTAAATAAATTTATTCCTTTGCAGTAGGGAAAAATTGGCTTTACGCAAAACTGTAACCATAGAGCTTTCCACCAGCCAAATATGCATATAGTATAGCTGTTTCATTCCATTACTCTCTATGTGTTACATTGCCAGCATATTCCATGTGCTGACCCGTTTTCGGGCTGCAACGTTAATGTTGCAGACTTTTTAAACGACGATTGAGGTGCTTTTAGGTCGTGGTTCTATACTCAGTGATGCCGCTGGAGTTGATGGACCCATTTATCTTCCGAGTCTTCCGCTGTTATCGATATTAGATGGCCTTCAGCCATATTTATTGTAATAAGTTCTTTTTGAGCCATCGATGTAATAAGTGTGTGATTGCAACTCTGCTATAAAACCTCGATGTACTGTGTGGTGTCAGCATTACTGATCCAGGGATGACACCGTAGCACAGTAGACGTGATCCATTCGGGTCAGGTCGCTACAGAGATGGTATCAGAGCACACGCTGACTGTAGGACACGACCACTAAGTTAAAGCCATAGAACACCATTCTCTTCTCATTTTTTGACTCCTCATCTTTTCTACTCAATTAGGATGACGAATGCGAAGATTAAGTATTCTCAACCGGATGAAGGCACACCATTTGGATTTCACCTGAAGGAAGTCACCAAGTACCTGAACATTGGATTACCAAGCTTCACGGGAACCTTCAACGCCACTCTGCCTGAAGAGGAGCGTTGGAAGATTCAAGCTCACGTTCCGGGAAGAACATTCGCGCAAATCAAGAAGCCCATAGATAGTGTTTTCAATGCACCAACCTGGAGTCTGGGAAAGAGCATGGCAGCTCATATCACCATAGGACGCATTGGAGAAGTTTATCAAGAAGACCTCAAGGACACTATCTACCAGATTTGTGGACGCCGTGATGAACAATGGGAGTTACTCAGCACCAAGAAGGATAGATCCATTGCATCTTTCATCCAGGAGTTAAACCAGCACATTCGACGCCACGAGAACCAGATGTGCAATGATATGATAGAGTTGAAGAATGCAAAGGCAAGGATCATCGAGCTAGAAGGAGAACTGAAGTCTCCACGCAAGGACTACATGGATGAGATCGTAGCTCTAGCAAGACACAATTGCGATCTTAAGCAGGAGATTGAAGAACTCAAGAGCAACTTAGCATCCCAGGAGGACGATGAGTACGTCACATGTCCGGACAACTACATCATCATCGACGACACCGATTCGGATCCAAGTGAACCCGATTTTGAAGACGAAGCTGGAGCAGATATCATGGAGTCTTCCACCGGTTCAAATTTCTAGATGACCACCAGATAGTAGTAGTATTCCCCCATGTAAACATTATAGTCGAGCACTTTTGCGATAGTTAGACCATTTGTAATCCCTTGTTTGATTGATTGAAGTGAATTGTGTGCTTTTGCCTCATGTGCATATGGGTAGTGTTTTCCCTTTAGACCCCCTCTATTCTCAATTCTCGTCTTTTCTAAACCCTCAGATGCCTCCGAGACGTGACAATGGATTCCCACCGGAGCTCACTCAGTTGATCCAGCAGCAGAATCAGTTGATGCAGATGTTACTTCAGAACCAGCAGAACAACAACAACAACCCACCACCACCACCACCTGTTGACCACTTAGCCCGTTTTCTTAGGCTGAATCCGCCGGTGTTTTCCAGTAGCACCGAGCCGATAGTAGCAGACGATTGGCTCAGCAAGATAGGAAGGGAGTTGACCACTGCAGGATGTACGGATGGTGAGAAAGTGAAGTTTGCCGCACACCAGCTTGACGGACCCGCGGCAGCATGGTGGGAGAATTTCACAGCCACTTACCCAGTTGACACTGTCACATGGGATTAGTTTCAGCAAGCTTTCCGCACTGCCCATGTTTCAGCAGGAGCTATGGCCATAAAGAAGCGTGAGTTTCGCAACTTACGCCAAGGAGGAAGGACAGTTGGCCAGTACGTTGACGACTTCAGTAAGTTAGCACGTTATGCCCCAGATGACGTTGCTACGAATGCAGCTAAGCAGGAGAAGTTTCTGGAAGGACTGAATGGTGAACTAAGCATGAAATTGATGGTAGCGAGTTTCAACAACTACCAGGAGTTGGTAGATCGTGCCATCATGATTGAAGGGAAGCAACAGCAGATGGAGAACCGTAAGAGGAAGTATGGACAGGGGAAGTATAATTCTGGAGCCCAGCAGAAGCCCCGTTTTACCCCTAAACCGGGATTTCAGTTTCAGCACACCCATGGAGGAGGTAGCTCGCACAACCATAATGGCCACCAGAATGGTAATGGGAATGGAGGAAGCAACGGCCATAACCGGACCACCCCATCGACCCCAACCAAGAGAGACCTGAGTCAAGTCACCTGTTTCAAGTGTTCGAAGACCGGACATTATGCCAATGAATGCCCAGAAGGACAGAATGGAAATGGCAATGGAAGCTCTGGGAAGAAGCCGAACCCTTTCAATAGGGGACAGGTCAACCACGTTAATGTGGAGGAGATTGAAGATCGGCCCGATGCAGTAATCGGTAAGTTTTTGGTTATGTCATTTACTGCACTCGTTTCTTTTGATACTGGTGCATCGCATTCATACATATCAAGGGGATTTGTGGAAAAGTATAGCCTGCCCACTAGGATTCTAAAAACACCTATGCTAGTAAGCTCGCCAGGAGCAGAGTACATGGCCAGACAAGGATGTTTTCAAGTACCATTGAGTATAGGAAGGCATGTATTCCCAACGGATTTAATTATTCTGGAATCCCAAGGGTTGGACGTGATTCTTGGTATGGATTGGCTGTCGATGTATGGAGGAAACATCGATTGCACCAGTAAGACAATTTTGCTTACCACACCAGAAGGAAGAAGGATCAAGTATGTATCCCGGCATGTGCCAAATAGGACACAAGTGAATTGCCTAACAGGAGTTGTGCAGGAGGAAGTACCAGTGGTAAAGGATTTTCCTGATGTATTTCCTAAGAAATTACCAGGCATGCCACCGGATAGAGACATTGAGTTTTTGATTGAGTTATTGCCAGGTACAGGCCCAATATCGAAGCGACCATATAGGATGCCAGCAAAGGGTTTGGTGGAAATTAAGAATCAGATTAAGGAGTTATTGGATAAAGGTTACATTCACCCAAGTTCTTCGCCTTGGGGATCACCCGTACTTCTAGTGGAAAAGAAGGATGGATCATTAAGGATGGTTGTAGATTATTGGGGATTGAATGAAGTAACCATCAAGAATAAGTACCCACTGCCAATGATCAATGATCTGTTTGATCGGTTGCAAGGAGCTAAAGTGTTTTCCAAGATCGATTTGCGATCAGGGTACCATCAATTGAAGATTCGAGAGCAGGACATACCTAAGACAGCATTCACCACGAGATATGGACTGTATGAGTATACCGTTATGTCATTTGGATTGACTAACGCACCTGCCTATTTCATGAACCTGATGAACAAAGTATTTATGGAGTTTTTGGATAAGTTCGTTGTAGTGTTCATTAATGACATTCTGATTTATTCAAAGAATGAAGAGGAGCATAAGGAACATTTGCGATTGGTTTTGGAGAAACTAAGGCAACATCAGTTATACGCCAAATTCAGCAAATGTGAGTTTTGGTTGAAGGAAGTTGGATTTCTTGGACATGTTATATCCGGAGAAGGGATAGCAGTTGACCCCACAAAGGTTGAGACCGTAACCGAATGGGATGTGCCAACGACAGTTGGAGAGATCCAGAGTTTTCCTAGACTCGCAGGATACTACCGGAGATTTATTGAGAATTTCTCAAAGATTGCAAAGCCTATGACTGAATTGTCGAAGAAGGATACAAAGTTCAATTGGACTGAGGAGTGTGAGGCTAGTTTCCAGGAGTTGAAGAAACGCTTGGTCACCTCACCAGTATTAATCTTGCCAGATCAGACCAAGGATTATGAGGTATATTGCGACGCTTCACGTCGAGGACTTGGAGCAGTGCTTATGCAGGAAGGGAGAGTTGTTTCGTATGCTTCACGACAACTGAGGCCTCATGAGTTAAATTATGCCACGCATGATTTGGAGTTAGCAGCCGTAGTGCATGCTTTGAAGACATGGAGACATTTCCTCATTGGAAATCATTGTGAGGTGTATATGGATCACAAGAGTTTGAAGTACATTTTCACTCAGAAGGAGTTGAACCTCCGACAAAGGAGATGGTTGGAGCTCATCAAGGATTATGACATGAGATTGCATTACCATCCCGAAAAAGCTAATGTAGTAGCTGATGCATTGAGCCGTAAGAGCCATGTCAACACCCTAGTGACGGGGAAAATACCCAAGGAGTTAGCAGAAAACCTTCGGAACTATTTCCAAACATATCCGAGAGGCTATGTAGCAGCATTGGAGATTCAGTCAACATTGATGGATAAAATCAGAGAAGCTCAGAAATCTGACAAAGAGATTGCTTCTATAAAGGAGAAACTGAGCAACAGAAAAGCTAAAGGATTTCGTGAGGATGAGCACGATACCCTATGGTTTGAGGACCGTGTTTATGTGCCCAATGACCCGGAGATCAGGAAGTTGATTTTGCAAGAGTCACATGATTCACCATATTCGATTCACCCAGGAAATACCAAGATGTATTTGGATTTAAAGGAAACATTCTGGTGGACCAGAATGAAGAAGGATATTGCAGCATATGTAGCAGTTTGTGACGTATGTCAGAGAGTAAAGGCAGAGCATCAGAAGCGAGCAGGGTTGTTACAACCATTGCCGATACCCGAATGGAAGTGGGATAAGATAGGCATGGACTTTATGACAAGACTACCCAGGACGAAAGCAGGCTATGACTTGATATGGGTAGTAGTTGATCGTTTGACGAAGGTAGCACATTTCATTCCAGTTAAGACCACTTACACCAGTGCTAAGTTGGCAAAGATATGCATGACTAGGATCATTTGTTTGCATGGAGTTCTAAGGAGTATCGTATCAGATAGAGGAACCCAATTTACCTCAAAGTTTTGGAATCAGTTGCATGAAACTTTAGGAACTAGACTAGAGTTCAGCACAACTTTTCATCCACAGACAGATGGACAGACCGAGAGAGTCAATCAGATTTTGGAAGATATGCTGAGAGCTTGTGCACTAGATTATGGATCTAGTTGGGACGATAATTTGCCGTATGCGGAGTTTTCTTATAACAGCAGTTACCAAACCAGTTTGAAGATGGCACCTTTCGAAGCTTTATACGGAAGGAGGTGCAGGACACCGTTGTCATGGAACGAAGTTGGAGACCGTCAATTCTTTGGACCAGATTTGATTAAGGAGTCTGAACGGAAAGTTAAGTTGATTCGCGACAGGCTCAAGGTAGCCCAATCCAGGCAGAAGAGCTACGCAGATTCAAAACGCAAGGAGACAGTTTACAGAACCGGAGACAGAGTTTATCTCCGAGTATCCCCACTTCGAGGAGTTAAGCGCTTTGGAGTTAAGGGAAAGTTAGCACCGCGTTTCGTTGGACCGTTTAAGATCTTGAAACGTATGGGAGAAGTCGCTTATAAGTTGGAATTACCAGAAGGACTGTCAGGAGTTCATGATGTATTCCATGTTTCTCAGCTGAAGAAATGTCACGCCGAGATGGCGGAGATACCGCTAAGAGATACCGTGCCGTTGAAGCGATTCAGTTGAAGGACGACTTAACGTATGAGGAGAAACCAGTCAAGATTCTCGAGTATGCCAGCAGAGTTACTCGCAGCAAGGTTATCAAGTTTGCAAAGTTCAGTGGAACCACCACTCAGAGGATGAAGCCACCTGGGAGAGAGAAGAAGATTTGCTCAAGGACCACCCTCACCTATTTTCTAGCCAACCCGAATCTCGAGGGCGAGATTCATCTTAAGGGGGGTAGGTTTGTAACATCCCAAATTTTCAATTTGGAATGTTATACATAGATCATCATGCATAGCATATTTTCTTGCATTTTGGTTGATCCTAGAAATTTCACGCAACTCAAGGACCCTCGGAGAGAGTTGGAGATTTCGTTATTTTCATATTTGAGAGTTTTCTCGAATTTTGAAAAGGGGATCATTTGATTTATTTATTTTATCTTCAATAATTTTTCCGGTGTCAAAATATATGAGAGAGGGAATAATATGACTTTCCCAAATTTAGGAAAAATGAAGATTTAATAAATAGATCAATTTTTGTTTGCCGGAGTTTTATTTGCATTTTATTTGAATAGGGAAAAATGCACGTTTTCGAAAATTGCATTTTAGGTCCGGAGAAAAGTTCATTTTGTTCGGCTCATTTTTAGGAGTCAGGGAAAATTTACTTTAGATTTTTCGGAGTTCGTTTAGTTCTCTTTTTGTTTTTTTTTCTGCGCGCTGAACCGTTTAAAAAAAAACTTACCGCAAGCCCAGCCGGGCCAAGGCCTAGCCAGCCACCGCCTCAGCCTCCCTGCGCGCGCAGCATGCAGCAGCGCCAGGAGCCGGCCGGCCGCCGCCGCCTCTTGCTAGGACCGAATCCTAGTAGGACTTTGGTCCTACTTCCGTATATTCCTTTTCTATTTCTAGATCTTTTCCTTCCCTCTTTTCTATTCCTATTCCTAGTCTAATTCTTGTCCCCTATCCCAAGTCTCCTCACCCCTCCCCAATATAAATACCCAAGCACCCCCCGCCTCTAAATCATCAAACCCAAAGCCTAGAGCTCCACCACACCCCGCGCCGCGCCACCCCTCACCCGCGCGCCGCCCTAAGCCGCCGCCCGTGCCCTGCGTCACCGCCTCCGCCGCCCCTCACCCACGCCACCGCCGCCGCCGCCCAACGCCGGCGCCGCCGGAGCCCCTCACCGGAGACCTCGCCGGAGGTACCGCGCCGCGTCTCTTTTCTTTTCCTCGGATCGTTTCTGCTAATCGTTCCGATTCTTTTCTTCTCTAAACCGTTCCGGTTTTCTAGATCGGTTTTTCGTTCGGTTTTCTTCTCCAAAACCCTAGATCGGATTCGTTTTCTTTTCCGATTTAGTTGCCTTTGGACCGTTCGCCGGACCGTTCTTCCTAACGAACGTGATCACCGGATTCTTCTAGGTTAACGAACGACCGTTCGTATAACCGTTCTTCTTTCCTTTCTGTCGGATTTATTCCGCGATCGTGATCTCAGATCCGATCTTTGTTCTAGTTTATCTTCTCGCTCGTTTATCGGAATCTGGTGATTCAAGCGCCTGGAGTTTCGTCTCGAAACCGCCGTTCCGTTTAATCAACTTGAACAAGATTTTGCTACCGTAAAATTTGACCTAGTTTCAACTTGCTAGAACCGAGTTGTTTTCTTCCGCCGTTTGTTTTTCGTTCTTTCTTTGCAACCGGAGTTCTTAAGTTGAACTACCTGGTTCGTTCTCTTGTTCGAGTTTTACCTGTGCATTAGATGAGTACTTATTGTGTGCTTGTTGTTTATCTGCGATAGATTACCCGGATTGCGCCGCCTGTTACTTCGAAACCCTAGGACTCGCGGATCATCAGCAAGGCAAGTAACACTTTGATCATACCTTTTCTACAACCCATGTTTTACTGCATTAGATCAATCCTCTCACATTGCATGATTAGGATCTAATTAAATTGTGGGATGGGAAGTAGATGAGGTAGTACCTATTACCTGTATTATTATGAAACCTTGGGAGTTACTTCTATGTTTGCTTATTATGCCATGCTATGCTAGTAGACGTGGATTGGGTGAGTGATATCCATGACAGATGTGAGATTGATAATTTTAATGGTTTATCTAAGGTGGCAACCTAACACACATCTGGGTGGATTGAGGCACCTGATGTCTATCAGGACTTGCCTGTTTTTTTGGACCGCCACCCAGGCTCAAAGGGATCATAAGATCTTTCATACTAGAAACTTCCGTGTGCAGCCACATGCTACTATGGGCTCTGGCATAGTTGACTAAGTTGTGCGAGCTCTTAAGGGGTGGACTAGCAGATGTAGGGGATGTAGGTGTACCGGTCTACCCCACATGTAAGGTGCTAGTGCTTCTGAAAGACTATGTCTCGGTCATCCGTTTCTCAAACACCATGTAGTGCGAGAAAACAAACGGAGGCGATCGAGTTCATGTGGGGAAAAGTGCGCAAACCTCTGCAGAGTGTACAAACTAATCATGATTAGCCGTGTCCCCGGTTATGGACAACTTGAGTATCTAGTACTTGAATATCATTGTGAATCTCAACATGTTACTTCTAATTAATGTTATTGGGTTTTAATTACTTTTAATTGGGATTGAGAATGCTGTCAACCATTCTCAATGTTTCACAACCACCATGATAGTTAAATAAATTTATTCCTTTGCAGTAGGGAAAAATTGGCTTTACGCAAAACTGTAACCATAGAGCTTTCCACCAGCCATATATGCATATAGTATAGCTGTTTCATTCCATTACTCTCTATGTGTTACTTTGCCAGCATATTCCATGTGCTGACCCGTTTTCGGGCTGCAACGTTAATGTTGCAGACTTTTCAGACGACGATTGGTGCTTTTAGGTCATGGTTCTATACTCAGTGATGCCGCTGGAGTTGATGGACCCATTTATCTTCCGAGTCTTCCGCTGTTATCGATATTAAATGGCCTTCAGCCATATTTATTGTAATAGGTTCTTTTTGAGCCATCGATGTAATAAGTGTGTGATTGCAACTCTGCTATAAAACCTCGATGTACTATGTGGTGTCAGCATTACTGATCCAGGGATGACACCGTAGCACAGTAGACGTGATCCATTCGGGTCAGGTCGCTACAAATGTTTCAAAGGGAAACAGAGAGTGTGCAATCCCATCTCGGTGAGACCGAGATCCCTATCGGTGAGACCGAACTGATTAGGGTTTCTGGAAGTGGCTATGCCAAACGAACTCGGTGGCGCCAGATAGATCAAATCGGTGGGGCCGATTTTGACTTTTGGTTTGGACATATGTGGATATGAGAAAGTGGTTGAGGGCTATTGGAGCATATCACTAAGCATTTTGAGCAAGCAAGCCATTAAGCAACACCTCATCCCCTTTTAATAGTATTGGCTTTTCCTATGGACTCAATGTGATCTAGTACCACTAAAATAAAATGTAGAGTCTTGGGCTTGAGCTAATATGTGTCCTTAGCAATTTGAGAGGTCCACATTCCTAGTCCATGACATGCCAATCATTGAACTTTATAAAATGATCATCTTGAAAGAGCATTAGTTCAATGAGCTATATGTTGTTAGCAATTACCAAAACCACCAAGGGATAGTTGCACTTTCAATCTCCCCCTTTTTGGTAATTGATGACAACATATAGATCAAAGCTTCGACAAATGATAATAAGATTGAAATACATCGTCTCTTTGATAAGTATGTGATAAGCAAGAGCTCCCCCTGAATTTGTGCATTATTTAAAATGTTCTTTTGAATGCAAATGCACAATCAATTAGGATCTTGGTTTACTCTTCCATGTCACATACATCTTGGTGGAGCGCTCAAAATGATAGAAAGTAAAAACATGCACTCATCACCAAAGCAAAGTGAGTGATCATATAGAATAGATAAGAGATATAAAAGATAACATCATTCAAGCATAAGCATTAATGTATGATATGATCAACCACATGATCATACAAGTATCTCACACACATAGACATATAGTATCAAGCAAGCACACAAATAAGTATCAACCAAATAGCAAAGAAGACAAAAGAAGAAAAGCTCTCTCTCTCTCGAAGCCTATGATCTATACACTTTCTCCCCCTTTCACTACAAAAAAATACACTTCCGTGATGATACGTGTTTGTCACAGTAGGTCACGTTTTCTGCCATGCATGTACATCCATGACGAATTTATGACAGAATCAAGATAGTCATACATGTGCTCTCGTAGAAGTTTTCCATGACATTACCATAATTATCATCACGGAAGTGTCCACTTCCATGATGATAAATAGCGCGTCATAGAAGTGCTTTCGTCAAGGGTGACCGACACGTGGCATCCTCCGTAACGGAATGCCATTAAGCTATCGGGTCCGGTTTTGGATCCAATAACCCGTTAATAGCCCCAACCAATGGGGATTTACCACGTGTAAAATCATCATTGGCTGGAGGAAACACGTATCGGCTCATCTTGATAACCCACAAGTATAGGGGATCGCAACAATTTTCGATAAGTAAGAGTGTCAAACCCAACGAGGAGCTAAAGGTAGAACAAATATTCCCTCAAGTTCTATCAACCACCGATACAACTCTACGCATGCTTGACGTTCGCTTTACCTAGAACAAGTATGAAACTACAATTACTTTGTAGGTGTTGTTGGATAGGTTTGCAAGATAATAAAGAGCGCGTAAATAAAAAGCAGGGAATGTTTAGATAAAGAAACAATAAAGTAGATATAGCGAGTGTGGAAAAGTGGTGGTAGGAATTTGCGAAATTATCCCTAAGCAATTGACTACTTTACTAGACCGATATCAAGTTTTATGTGGGAGAGGCCACTGCTAGCATGTCAGCCCTGACTTGGAATTCTATGCACTTATGATTGGAACTATTAGCAAGCATCCGCAACTACTAACGTTCATTAGGGTAAACCCCAACCATAGCATTAAGATATATTGGTCCCCCTTCAATCCCGTACGCATCAATCTCTATGCTAGCTTGAACCTTCTGTCACTCTTGCCCTCAATACATAGTCCTATCAACATACAACTAACCCTATGGTGTGATCCACGGGCGCGCTCATATAATGGGCACCAAAGCACAGCAACATAACCACAAGCAAATTAAATCAATCATATCAATTCATCAACCACCGATAGGACAACAAAAATCTACTCAGACATCATAGGATGGCAACACATCATTGGATAATAATATGAAGCATAAAGGACCATGTTCAAGTAGAGGGTACAGCGTGTTGCGGGAGAGTGGACCGCTGTAGATAGAGGGGGGAAGGTGATGGAGATGTTCGTGAAGATGGCGGAGGTGTTGGTGCAGATCGCGGTGATGATGATGATGGCCACGGCAGCGTTCCAGCGCCACCGAAAGAGAAGGGGAGAGGGGGCCCCTTCTTCTTCTTCTTCTTTGACCTCGTCCCTAGATGGGAGAAGGATTTCCCCTCTGGTCCTTGGCCTCCATGGCATGGGAGGGGCGACAGCCCCTCTGAGATTGGATCTGTCTCTCTGTCTCTCTCTGTTTCTGCGTTCTCCTCGTCTACCCTTTCACCGTTTCGTATATATATGGAGATCCGTAACTTCAATTGAACTGAAACCTTTGCCGATATTTTTTACTGAAAATTAGCTTTCTTGCGGCAAAAGAATAGCAGCAACCGCCTTACGAGGGGCCCACGAGGGTCAGCGGCCCGCCCAGGGGCGTGGGGCGTTCCCCCCTGCCTCGTGGCTTCCTCGGGCACCGTCTCGCGAAGATTTTCTTCCCATATTTTCCAAATATTCCAAAAATATTCTCCGTCCGTTTTTATTCCGTTTGGACTCCATTTGATATGGATTTTCTGCGAAACAAAAAACATGCAACAAACAGGAACTGGCACTGGGCACTGGATCAATATGTTAGTCCCAAAAAATAGTGTAAAAAGTTGCCAAAAGTATATGAAAGTTGTATAATATTGGCATCGAACAATCAAAAATTATAGATACGGCGGAGACGTATCAGCATCCCCAAGCTTAATTCCTGCTCGTCCTCGAGTACGTAAATGATAAAAAAATAATTTTTGATGTGGAATGCTACCTAGCATAATCTTGATGATATATCTAATCATGGCATGAATATTAAGACACGAGTGATTCAAAGCTATAGTCTATCATTTGACATAAAAACAATAATACTTCAAGCCCACTAATAAAGCAATCATGTCTTTTCAAAATAACATGGCCAAAGAAAGTTATCCCTACAAAATCATATAGTCTGGCTATGCTCCATCTTCACCACACAAAATATTCACATCATGCAAAACCCCGATGACAAGCCGAGCAATTGGTTCATAATTTTTAACGCGCTTCAGCTTTTTCAACCCTCACGCAATACATGAGTGTGGGCCATGGACATAGCACTATAGGTGGAATAGAATATGATGGTGGAGGTTGTGTGGAGAAGACAGAAAGGGAGAAAGTCTCACATCGAAGCGGCTAATCAACGGAATATGGAGATGCCCATCAATTGATGTCAATGTGAGGAGTAGGGATTGCCATGCAGTGGATGCACTAGAGCTATAAGTGTATGAAAGCTCAAACTGAAACTAAGTGGGTGTGCGTCCAACTTTCTTACTCATGAAGACCTCAGGCATTTGAGGAAGCCCATCATCAGAATATACAAGCCAAGTTCAACAATGAAAATTCCCACTAGTATATGAAAGTGATAACTCAAGAGACTCTCTATATGAAGAACATGGTGCTACTTTGAAGCACAAGTGTGGTAAAAGGATAGTAACATTGCCCCTTTTCTTTTTCTTTTTGCAGGCTTCTTTGGCCCCCCTTTTTATTTAGGCTTCTTTGGCCTCTCCTTTTTTTTGGATGGGGCAATGCTCTAATAATGATGATCATCACATTGTTATTTACTTACAACTCAATATTACAACTCGATACTAGAACAAAGATTTGACTCTATATGAATGCCTTCGGTGGTGTACCGGGATGTGCAATGATCTAGCGTAGCAATGACATCAAAAAAGGACAAGCCATGAAAACATCATGCTAGCTATCTTACGATCATGCAAAGCAATATGACAATGAATGCTCAAGTCATGTATATGATGATGATGGAAGTTGCATGGCAATATATCTCGAAATGGCTATGGAAATGCCATAACAGGTAGGTATGGTGGCTATTTTGAGGAAGATATAAGGAGGCTCATGTGTGACAGAGTGTATCATATCACGGGGTTTGGATGCACCGACGAAGTTTGCACCAACTCTCGAGGTGAGAAAGGGAAATGCACAGTACCAAAGAGGCTAGCAATGATGGAAGGGTGAGAGTGCGTATAATCCATGGACTCAACATTAGTCATAAAGAACTCACGTACTTATTGCAAAAGTTTATTAGCCCTCGAAGCAAAGTACTACTACGCATGCCCCTAGGGGGATAGATTGGTAGGAAAAGACCATCGCTCGTCCCCGACCGCCACTTATAAGGAAGACAATCAATAAATACCTCATGCTCCGACTTCGTTACATAACGGTTCACCATACGTGCATGCTACGGGAATCACAAACCTCAACACAAGTATTTCTACTAATCCACAACTACCCACTAGCATGACTCTAATATCACCATCTTTATATCGCAAAACTATTGCAAGGAATCAAACATATCATATCCAGTGATCTACAAGTTTTATGTAGGATTTTATGACTAACCATGTGAATGACCAGTTCCTGTCATCTACTTAAATAGATATAAGTGAAGCAAGAGAGTTTAATTCTTTTTACAAAAGATATGCCCATGCTCTAACAAATATAAGTGAAGCAAAAGAGTATTCTACAAATGGCGGTTTTCTATGTAAAGAGAAACAGGCAATCCAAACTTCAAATGATATAAGTGAAACACATGAAGCATTCTATAAAGCCATACTCAAAAGATATAAGTGAAGTGCAATGAGCATTCTATAAATCAACCAAGGACTACCTCCTATGAGCATGGTGCATAAAAGAAAATTTAAAATTAAATGCAAAAGACGCTCCAAGATTGCACATATCGCATAAACGAAACAAGTCCGAAAACACACTAATACTTGTTGAAGAAAGAGGGGATGCCTTCCGGGGCATACCCAAGCTTAGACGCTTGAGTCTCCTTGAATATTTACTTGGGGTGCCTTGGGCATCCCCAAGCTTGAGCTCTTGCCTCTCCTCCTTTTCCTCATATCGAGACCTTCTCGATCATCGAACACTTCATCCACAAAAAACTTCAACAGAAAACTCGGTAAGATCTGTTAGTATAATAAAGCAAATCACTACTCTAAGTACTGTTGCAAACCAATTCATATTTTGTTTTTGCATTATGTCTATTGTAATATAACTTTTCCATGGCTTATTCACTGATATAAATCGATAGTTTCATCAAAACAAGCAAACTATGCATCAAAAACAGAAACTATCTAAAACAGAACAGTCTGTAACAATCTGAACATTCACCATACTTCTGATACTTGAAAAATTCTGCCAAGGAAAAATAAAGAATTTGTATAGAAAGATAGTGCAAAAAGAATTAGTACCATTAGACATTCCAGTAAAATCGCACACTACAGCCAAAGTTTCTGTCCTGCACCGTACAAACAAACAAGCAATCTAAAACATCCTAAAGGCAAACTTTGGCACATTATTTTTATTTTAAACTTTATAAAAGCACACAACAGAAATAAATGACTCTCTAGAAATTCCGGGTTGTCTCCCTGGCAGCGCTTTCTTTAAAGCCATTAAGCTAGGCATATAGTGCTCAAGTAATGGATCCACCCGGATCCCAAGGTATATCAAAGCCAATTTTAATTAGCAATGATTTGGCATTTAGTAGTGAGCACAAAGAAACATATATCAAGCAATGGCGAAGTCTAACTCTCTTCCTATGCATCGGCATGTCATAAAAGAACAATGCATGCACACATAGTAAAGGCCAATGCATAGTATAAACAGTTTCTTGCAATTTTACCATGTTGGAAACATAGAGAGGTGGAGATATAGTTCCTCTATCATGATAATTGCAAGTTGGAGCAGCAAGCACATGCATATTATATCTATCAAAATTATCATGTGCAACGGTAAAAGGCAACCCATCAATATAATCCTTAATAAGCACAAACTTTTCTGATATAGTGTAGTAGGGAGAATTCAAATAGATAATAGGACTATCATGCATGGGTGCAATAGCAACAATTTCATGTTTAACATAAGGAACTATAGCAAGTTCATCTCCATAAGCATAATTCCTATCAGGATCTTGGCCACAAGCATAGCAAGCATCATCAAAAAGAGATATTTCAAAAGAATCAACGGGATCATAACAATCATCATAGCATTCATCATTCGGTAAGCACGAAGGGAAATTAAACAATGTATGAGTTAAAGAGTTACTCTCATTAGAAGGTGGGCACGGGTAGCTAATCTGCTCTTCCTCCTTTTGTTCTTCGCTCTCCTCATCATCGTTTTCATCCAATGAGCTCACAGTTTCATCAATTTCTTCTTCCATAGACTCCTGCAAAATATTAGTCTCTTCTTGGACAGTGGAGGAGTCCTCAATATATGGTTTAACATAGGCATTAGAAGCATAATTATCATAACAATATTCAACTATGGCAAAATTTTCAGATTTGCAAAATTTGGGCATCCCCAAGCTTGAGCTCTTGCCTCTCTTCCTTCTTCTCACATCGAGACCTCCTCGATCTTCGAACACTTCATCCACACAAAACTTCAACATAAAACTCGGTAAGATCCGTTAGTATAATAAAGCAAATCACTACTCTAAGTATTGTTGCAAACCAATTCATATTTTGTTTTTGCATTGTAGCTACTGCAATATAACTTTCCCATGGCTTAATCCACTGATATAAATCGGTAGTTGATATGTCTCCAACGTATCTATAATTTTTGATTGCTTCATGCTATATTATCTACTGTTTTGGACATTATTGGGCTTTATTATCCACTTTTATATTATTTCTGGGACTAACCTATTAACCGGTGGCCGAACCTAGAATTGTTGTTTTTTGCCTGTTTTAGGGTTTCGAAGAAAAGGAATATCAAACGGAGTCCAAACGGAATGAAACCTTCGGGAACGGATTTTCTCATCGAATACAACTCAGGAGACTTGGACCCTACGTCAAGCCACGTAATAGGAGGCCACGAGGTAGGGGGTGTGCCTACCCCCCCCCCCCCAGGCGTGCCCTCCACCCTCGTGGGCTCCCTGTTGCTCCACCGACGTACTTCTTCCTCCTATATATACCCACGTACCCCCCAAACGATCAGATACGGAGCCAAAACCCTAATTCTACCGCCGTAACTTTCTGTATCCGCGAGATCCCATCTTGGGGCCTGTTCCGGAGCTCCGTCGGAGGTGGCATCGATCACGAAGGGCTTCTACATCAACACCATAGCCTCTCCGATGAAGTGTGAGTAGTTTACTTCAGACCTACAGGTCCATAGTTAGTAGCTAGATGGCTTCTTCTCTCTTTTTGGATCTCAATACAATGTTCTCCCCCTCTCTTGTGGAGATCTATTCAATGTAATCTGCTTTTTGCGGTGTGTTTGTTGAGACCGATGAATTGTGGGTTTATGATCAAGTCTATCTATGAATAATATTTGAATCTTGTCCAAATTCTTTTATGTATGATTGGTTATCTTTGCAAGTCTCTTTGAATTATCAGTTTGGTTTGGCCTACTAGATTGATCTTTCTTGCAATGGGAGAAGTGCTTAGCTTTGGGTTCAATCTTGCGGTGTCCTTTCCCGGTGATAGTAAGGGCAGCAAGGCACATATTGTATTGTTTCCATCGAGGATAACAAGATGGGGTTTTCTTCATATTGCATGAGTCTATCCCTCTACATCATGTCATCTTGCTTAAGGCGTTACTCTGTTTTTACTTAATACTCTAGATGCATGCTAGATAGCGGTCGATGAGTGGAGTAATAGTAGCAGATGCAGGCAGGAGTCGGTCTACTTGTCTCGGACGTGATGCCTATATACATGATCATACCTAGATATTCTCATAACTATGCTCAATTCTGTCAATTGCTCAACAGTAATTTGTTCACCCACCGTAGAATACTTATGTTATCGAGAGAAGCCCCTAGTGAAACCTATGGGCCCCAGGTCTATCTTTATCATATCAATCTCCTACTACTTAGTTATTTACCTTGCTATTTACTTTGCCTTTATTTTACTTTGCATCTTTATCATAAAAATACCAAAAATATTATCTTATCATATCTATCAGAACTCACTCTCGTAAGTGGCCCTATAGGGATTGACAACCCCTATTTGTGTTGGTTGCGAGGATTTTTTTTGTGCAGGTGCGAGGGATTCGCGCGTAGCCTCCTACTGGATTGATACCTTGGTTCTCAAAGACTGAGGGAAATACTTACGCTACTTTGCTGCATCATCCCTTCCTCTTCTGGGAAAACCAACGCAGTGCTAAAAGAGGTAGCAAGAAGGATTTCTGGCGCCGTTGCTGGGGAGGTCTACGCAAAAGTCAACATACCAAGTACCCATCACATACCCTTATCTCCCGCATTACATTATTTTCCATTTGCCTCTCATTTTCCTGTCCCCCCACTTCACCCTTGCCATTTTATTTGCCCTCTCTCTCTATCCTCCCTCTATTTGCCTCTTTTTGCCCGCTTGCTTTTTTTTGCTTGTGTGTTAGTTTGCTTGCTTGTCACGATGGCTCAAGATAATACTAAATTGTGTGACTTCACCAACACCAACAACATTGATTTTATTAGCACTCCGATTGCTCCTCTTACCGATGCTGAATCTTGTGAAATTAATGCTGCTTTGCTGAATCTTGTTATGAAAGATCCGTTCTCCGGCCTTCCTAGTGAAGATGCCGCTACCCATCTAAATAGCTTCGTTGATTTGTGTGACATGCAAAAGAAGAAAGTTGTGGATAATGATATTGTTAAATTGAAGCTATTTCCTTTTTCGCTTAGAGATCGTGCTAAAGCTTGGTTTTCGTCTTTGCCTAAAAATAGTATTGATTCATAGAACAAGTGCAAAGATGCTTTTATCTCTAAGTATTTTCCTCCCGCTAAGATCATCTCTCTTAGAAACGATATTATGAATTTTAAGCAACTTGATCATGAACATGTTGCACAAGCTTAGGAGAGAATGAAATTAATGATACTTAATTGCCCTACCCATGGTTTAAATTTGTGGATGATTGTTCAAAAAATTTATGCCGGGTTGAATTCTGCTTCTAGAAATATTTTAGATTCGGCCGCAGGAGGCACTTTTATGGAAATCACTTTAGGAGAAGCTACTAAACTCCTAGATAATATTATGGTTAATTATTCTCAATGGCATACTAAAAGATCTACTTATAAAAAGGTGCATGCGATAGAAGAAATTAATGTTTTGAGTGGAAAGATGGATGAACATATGAAATTATTTGCTAATAAGAGTGTTTCTTCTTATCCTAATGATATGCCCTTGTCTACTTTGATTGAGAATAATTATGAATCTATGGATGTGAATTTTGTTGGTAGCAACAATTTTGGTAATAACGCGTATAGAGGAAATTTCAACCCTAGGCCTTATCCTAGTAATCCCTCTAATAATTATGGTAATTCCTACAACAATTCTTATAGAAATTATAATAAGATGCCCTTTAATTTTGAATCTAATATTAAAGAATTTATTACTTCGCAAAAGAATTTTAATGCTATGATTGAAGAAAAATTGCTTAAGATTGATGATTTGGCTAGGAACGTTGATAGAATTGCTCTTGATGTTGATTCTTTCAAACTTAGATCTATTCCACCTAAGCATGATATCAATGAGTCTCTCAAAGCCATGAGAATTGCCATTGATGAGTGCAAAGGAAGAACCGCTAGGATGCGTGCTAAGAAAGATGCCTTTATAAAAGCGTGTTCTTCTAGTTCCTATGAAAATAATGATGAAGATCTAAAAGTTATTGATGTGTCCCCTATTAAATCTTTTTTTTGCAATATGAATCTTGATAATGATGGGACTGAATATGATCCACCTTTACCTAGAAGGCATTCCAAGAATCCTGAATCTTTTGATCTTGATGCTAAATTTGATAAAAGTGGGATTGAAGAAATTAAAACCCTAGATGTTGCTAAACCCACTATTATGGATTTCAAGGAATTTAACTATGAAAATTGCTCTTTGATTGATTGTATTCTGAACCTTCTTCCAAAAAATCACATATATTCCAAAAAAAACTCCGTAAGTTTTTATCCCGTTTGGACTCTGTTTGATATGGATTTTCTGCGAAACAAAAAACATGCAACAAACAAGAACTGGCACTAGGCACTGGATCAATATTTTAGTCCCAAAAATAGTATAAAAAGTTGCCAAAAGTATATGAAAGTTCTATAATATTGGCATGGAACAATCAAAAATTATAGATACGACAGAGACATATCAGCATCCCCAAGCTTAATTCCTGCTCGTCCTCGAGTAGGTAAATGATAAAAAAGATAATTTTTGATGTGGAATGCTACCTAGTACTCAAATGAACGTTTTAGTGCATTCCAAACGTATATACTACCACTTCAATATGAACTAAATTTGAATTTGTTTCTCTATTTGAATTCGTTTCTCTGTTTTAATAAGATCTACAATCGTCATTATTGTCAAGTTAAACCATCGTTTGTGTATTATCTTCACAACACACCACATGATTAGTCTCGAGTTACATATGAACTATGTGTACTATATGAAGTCGAACTCGATTTTTTGAATCCACTTTATGTTGATTTCAAATCATAGTACATTTCAAGCTCTAGCTAGATCTTCACAAACAAAACCATGTCTCATATGTATAATGTGTTTATCACATTATGTATTGGTCACCGCCCCCTACGCCTACAAGTATTTAGATGTGAGTTGCAACCACCACACATTACCACAAATTCAAATAAAATGTGAGAATGTTCGATATATAGTATTGTTTAGATTGTTCGATATTTAGTTGTAAGCTGCAAACGCCACACATTATCACAAATTCAAATGAAATGTTAGATTCTTTGATGTATAGTATGGTTTAGATTATTCAACATTTAGCAGTGAGTTGCAAACGCCATGCATCATCACATTATGGTATAACATGTGCAAAACCACAACACGCGTATCACCGCTATATTCATGCATGCATATGTTTAAAACACTATGATCTCCTATTCAAATATATGAATCCACTTTCATATCAAATTATGATCTTTGTTAGTCTCTTACACCCACACAATCCTCTAACCTTTGTAGCTACCACTAACTTTCTCTCGTGCATGCACATGCCCTCCTCACCCTCCCCCTCCCTCAGCATTCTATCCATCGCGCACATTCATTTTATTTTGTTTAGGTCGTTCTCCCACCGTCTCCACAACTCCTTTCCGACACACACCGATCGATAAACCTCTCAAGTGATGTCTGCCTACAACATACACACGCACCTTAAATCTCCTCCTTTATGTGTCCTTGCCTCGTGTCCCTCATACGGTCCCACACACGTGTAAACTCTCACCCCTCTTTTCATCGATCTCACAACCACACACTCCTCCCCCTATCTAGCTAGTAGTTGGGCCTCTCGCACCACCTCCTAGCTCCATTTTCTCTGCCTATCCGTCTCACCGGGCCTTATTTGCCTCTAACAAATGGACGTACACCGACCGATCTCCCACTATACATATAGCTAGCTTGGTCCTTATAACTCGTTTTCCCCACGCGTCGATTGATCTACCTCATTAGTTATGTCTCTCCCTTCCTCCGACAAACAAAAATTGATCTACCGATCTAGTTAGGTTGGCTTACCAAACACATGGTTCCCCTTCATCATCCATGGATGTGTCCTGACAGATCTACCATGCACAGGCACACACAGAAACACATCCCCACTCTTATTGATAATATTGCAGTTCCACCCTCAGTTTGTCTAGTAGGCCTCTCCCACCATCTTTGAGAAGCAACTCCATCACCCATCCAGCACTCTACCCCTCTCCATCCCTCTCTCTCTCCTCTCTCTCTCTGTCCCATCCTATTTCCCGTCCTTCAGTTCTGTATGGATGTCGACCGATCTCCCTCAAGACATAGCTGGGTCTCTCCTTCTCAACACATATACGAGTCGTTCTACCTCTATAGTTAGGCAGCTGTCTACCCCTCCCCCACCCCCTCCCACACCACACACACACACCGATACTAACAAAGCAAACTTGTTTTGGCTCCTCTGACTATTGCCCTCACTCAGGTTCATCTGCTCCTCTGACTTGTTTTGGCTATCACTCTGATCTAACATTCTGACAAAGCAAACTGACTGCTGACCCTATGAATAGTTATAGATGAGATAGAGTGGATGAGAATCACAAAGTGCAGAGCTTTTGCAAAACAAATGAGTCAAAAACTTAGTTTTAGTTTTCCACAAAAAGCATTTTGGAGCTACCGATTTGTTAAACTCGGTGACACCGAAGCAACTTTTGGAGTCTAAACTAGTGAAATCGGTCAGATCGAGACACAGTTCGGTGCATCCGGGATTGCTAGGGTTTCACAGAGAGTTGAACTCGGTCACACTGATTTGCAACTTTGGCTCAGACCGAAAAGTGCAAGTGCAATGGCCTAGGCCAAATCGGTGAGACCGATTTCCACAACTCGGTCGGTCCAAGATGAGTTCGGCAGAAACCTAACCCTAAATTTTTGAATCAAACCTAATCTAAGGGATGTTCTTGCTGGAAAGGATGATCTCATATGTGGTAAAGAACATGGCATTTGCTTTGTGCTAAGAATCGGAGTAAGGAACATCACAAAGTTTCGAACTCATACCCTAGTTCGGCGGTGAGTTCACTATGGCGGCAAAGGCGGGGTTGAATTCCGTTGATGGAGATGCAGACCAGTGGCGGGAGGTCACTAGCGACGAGAGGACGATCCGGAGACCCGAGGCGGCAGAGCAGGACACGCGTGGGCTGACGGGTTTTGGAGTAATTTTGAAAATTCGACCCGACGATATATATATCCTGACCCTATCGGTGTGACCGAGTGGAGCAACTCGGTGGCACCGAGATGCAGAATCGCAAGCGGTTATCGCAACTCAGTGTGACTGAAAGGTTCTAATCGGTTGGACCGAGATTGAAATCCTAGATCAACTCAGTGAACTCAGTCAGACCGAAAAGGATGAACCGGTCATACGGAAATGCATAGAGAGGTTTTGGAATTTTAAGTCTATGATGAATCAGGTACTCTGAGTGCTCCTCACACAGAGTGTTCCAATCTAACTTGGTCAAAGTTTGTGATGTAGCATGAATAGAGTTTGATACGAGAAAAGCATAGATAGCTAGAGGAAGTTCTTAGGCATTCTTGTCCATCCATTTGGCAAAAGAAAAAGAGCCAAACAATCAACGCAACAAATGGATGTCCTCGAATGAGAAAAATATGCAATCAACATGCTCACACAATAAAAAGGCAAATGAAATATGTGACAAAGCATGCACAAACACTCTAGCATCTATCAAGCAATTTTGTGATGACTAGGTCACCTATATATGAGTATATTGACTGAGGAGTCAAATGGGAACATTTGATCGTAGGCCACACTCATTGTTTAAGCACAAGTGGGGTTACCACTTTTACATAAAGCATTGTTATGTTCACACCATTAGATTTGCTTTAGCTCAAATCTTAGAGTAAAGCTCCCCCTAGATGTGATATCCCCCCTAAGAGGGATGAACTTGTAACACCCACGATGCGGCTATATCACCCATGTGTCGGGGCACGACTTAGAAGCATAGCCGCATGGTAGGTTTATCGCCAGAGGGGTAATCTTCACACAATCTCATGTACTGAATAAGAAAGGGATAAAGAGTTGGCTTACAATCGCCACTTCACACAAATACAAGTTAACATACATCATCAAGAATACAAACAAGGTCCGACTACGGAACCAAAATAAAAGAAGACAACCCCTAATGCTAGATCCCCGATCGCCCCAACTAGGCTCCTCTACTGATTATCCGGAAAAGAAAACATAGTAACGGCCCGAATCCTCGTCGAACTCCCACTTGAGTTCGGTAGCGTCCCCTGCACTGGCATCATCGGCACCTGCAAACTGTTTGGAGGTATCTGTGAGCCATAGGGACTCAGCAATCTCACACCTGCGAGATCAAGACTATTTAAGCTTATGGGTAGGAGAATGTAGTGAGGTGGAGCTACAGCAAGCACTAGCATATATGGTGGCTAACATACGCAAAAGAGAGCGAGAAGAGAAGCAACACACGGTCAAGAAACTAATAATGATCAAGAAGTGATCCTAAAGCTACTTACGTTCAAGCATAACACGAGACCGTGCTCACTTCCCGGACTCCGCCGGAAAGAGACCATCACGGCTACACACGCGGTTGATTCATTTTAATTAGATTAAGTGTCAAGTTCTCTACAACTGGACATTAACAAATTCCCATCTGCCCATAACCGCAGGCACGGCTTTCGAAAGTTCAAAACCCTGCAGGGAGTCCCAACTTAGCCCATCACAAGCTCTCACGGTCAATGAAGGATATTCCTTGTCCCAGGAAGACCTGGTCAGACTCGGAATCCCGGTTACAAGACTTTACGACAATGGTAAAACAAGACTAGCAAGACCGCCCGATGCGCCCACATCCTGATAGGAGCTGCACATATCTCGTTCTCAGGGAAACACCGAATGAACACTACGTACAGCTAAAACCAGCCCTCAAGTTTCCCCGAGGTGGCGCCGCAAGTGGCTCTGGTTCGGACCAACACTTAGACAAGCACTGGCCCGGGGGGGTTAAAATAAAGATGACCCTTGAGTCTGCAGAACCCAAGGGAAGGTGATAGGTTGTTAGGCAAATGTAAAACCAAGGTTGGGCCTTGCTGGAGGAGTTTTATTCAAAGCAAACACTCAAAGAGTTCCCATAACACCCAACCGTGTAAGGAACGCCAAATCAAGGAACATAACACCGGTATGACGGAAACTAGGGCGGCAAGAGTGGAACAAAACACCAGGCATAAGGCCAAGCCTTCCACCCTTTACCAAGTATATAGGTGCATTAATTAAATAAAAGATAATAATGATATCCCAACAATATCCATGTTCCAACATGGAACATACTCCATCTTCACCTGCAACTAGCAATGCTATAAGAGGGGCTGAGCAAAGCGGTAACATAGCCAAACAATGGTTTGCTAGGAAATGTGGGTTAGAGGCTTGACATGGCAATATGGGAGGCATGTTATAGCAAGTGGTAGGTATCGCAGCATAGCAAAAGAGCGAGCAACTAGCAAGCAAAGATAGAAGTGATTTCGAGGGTATGGTCATCTTTCCTACAAAATTCTCAGAGTTGACGAAAGCTTGATCCTCATAAGCGTACTCAACGGGTTCCTCGATCACGTACTTGTCTCCCGGCTCTTCCCAAGGCAAGAACACAAGCAAAGGACCAACAATCAATCACGGTGCAATGCGCAAGCAACATGATGCAAAACATGGCATGACATGCAAGATGTGATATGTAATGCATATGCGTGCTCCGAAAGGAAAAGAATGAAAAAGGCATCAACATGGAAAACCAAGTGTGCCGCTGGAAAGATGAGATGATTTTGGTCGAAATCGATATAAAGATCACCGGAATCGGATGCACGGTTTGCAAATGGCAAGCAAAACAATAATGGCACAATTCTGCGATTAACAGCACGATGCCATCTAGAATGCAACAAGAAACTAAGCTACTGCACTCCAACATAACAACAAAGCACATGGCAGTGATCTACTCAAGATGCTTGACAAAATATGAACACTGAGCTACGGCTAAATCACACAAGAGCAGGTTCAAACAAGCATGGCAAAAATGCAAAAGATAACAGCATAACAGACTTAGAGAAAAAATTAACATGTTAGGAATTAACATCAGGAAGCAATGTTTAGAGCAAGCAAACAACATGCTACAGGAGAGGATCATAGCAAACCAAGGCATGGCATGAATCTACTAAATGCATGTAACAAAAGTTCCTTACTGACCATAAGCCAAAAAGGATCAGAAGATATGATGGCACCCATGTAAACATAGAAAGTTTCGTTAACAGATTCAAACTTAGCAGAAAACAGAGCATGGCATAAACAGAGTTATGAAGGCATCTTTGCGAGCTCGATACACTCATCACAAAGCCTAGCATGACAAACTAAGCATAGCAATAGCAAGAAGGCATGTTCATGAAGATAACCATTGCAAGAACAAGTTCATAACATACATGGATCAACTACAACAACCATGGAAAAATTGATTAACATGTAAACAATCTGCCAGGAACATTTTATAGCAAAAGTAGAGCAGGATTAAGTCATGCTAGGGTACTCCATAATTGCAAACAGGGGCATGGATGGATAGAGCACAACCATATGTCCAAATCATCCTTACTGAAGATAATCCAGACAAGCACGGATCTCACTGTAGCATCATGGATACATGGTACAAAAATAACAGCAGAGCAAGGACTTGGCAAAATCCTAAGTCCCTGAAATCGGCAATATTACAAAGGCTACTTTGCATGCTTGTGCTAGTCACCACAATGATCACAAAAACACAAGGCATGCACTCCTGTAAATATGGCATGGCATAGATCAAAATACATGTAGAGCTCATGCCCATATGCAGCACACAACAAATGTAGCAAAAATGACAAATGCTCAGAATCTGATAAGAATCAGCACCTAACAATTTATAGCACTCTTGCATCAGAGATTTGGGCATCAAGATGAACTCAAACAAGCATGTCACAATGGAACAAAATGAAGAGCACATCATGATGAACATTTTGATATCTGATGCACACAAAACCGAGCAATGTTCATGAAGTTATGATGCGTTGAACAGAGCAATAGAATGTGAGGGAAAAAGACTTACAGATATTTTTACCCCATGAAACAGATCTAGGGTTTGACCGCACGGGAAACGAGGCTCGCCGGAGTTGAGGCCAGAGAAGAGGAGGGAGACGGCCGGAGCTGGAGAGGGCGAAGGAGAAGTCACCGAAGCTGGGGTGGCAGGCGCCGGATGATGAGGGCAGGAGGCAGAGGCGGGGCACCGCGTGGTGGCACGCCTCGCCGGAGTCGGGCGGCAAGGCGGTGGCCGGGCGACGATGGCAGGCGACGGGCGGTGCAGGCGAGGCGCGGCGGGAGGACGCGGGCGGCGGCACCGTGCTTTGCGTCACTCGGCGGCATAGCAAGCGGGGCACGCGGCGAGCAGCGGCGGTGGGATCCATGCCCGGTTCGGCCCGGCGCGGGCCGGATCTGGGTTCGGCGGGCCCGCGCGGTGGGAGGCGTTGACTGGCGGCGGGGTTGGCGACGTGGCGCTCGTGGAGTGGAGGGAAGCGGCGGCGGGGTGACATGGCGACTCCTGGTTGGCGGGAGCGATGTGGAGGCGGACATGTCCGGCGGCGGAGGAAGAAACGTCCGGCGGCGCGAGGGGAGCGATGCTTGGGTTTGATCTGCGCGAATTTTTCGGAGGGGAGCATCTATTTATAGGTAGAAGGTGGTGGGAGTGTCCAAATGAGGTGTAGTTTTCGACCACGCGATCGTGATCGAACGGCCTAGAGGATGGAGGGTGTTTGGATGGGTTATTGGGCCACTTTGGAGGGGTGTTGGGATGCAACACACACGAGGCCTTTACGGTTCCCCGGTTAACCGTTGGAGTATCAAACGGACTCCAAATGGCGTGAAACTTGACAGGCGGTCTACCGGTTGTGTACCAAGGCCACTTGGCAAATCTCGGTCCATTCTGAGAATGTTTAACACCCGCTCATGAAAAGAGACAAGAGAGGGGACGCCGGAGGACGTAGGAGTGTTGGATTGCAAAACGGACAATGGGGAAAATGCTCGGATGCATGAAACGAACACGTATGGAAAATGAGATGCACATGATGACATGATATGAAATGCATGACATGAACAAAATACGAAACGAAAAGAAAAACCCAACCACGAAGGGAAAATCATATCGCATATCCGGGAAAGGCAAGAGTCGCAGTTACAAATATGGAAAATTGCATCTGGGGCGTTACAGAACTAACCTTGGGTTTTGTCGACGATGACTTCATCTAGATGTTGAAGATGTGGATGCTCAATGTTGATGTAGATCATTCGGAGCAATCCATTTGAGTGAGTTGCACTTTCAATACCTACACGGGTTAGTCCCGCAAGGAACAAACAAAGATATCGATGGACATAGAATGAATTTCATACATGATGATTTCCATGAAAGCATTAGCTTACCTTGTCCCTTGTCTTACCAACAAGAGGGTTTGTGACTCCTTGAACTAGTGCAAGATGTGGATGTTGTTTTCACTTGTCCTCGCCAAAATGATACGAATGGAGTATGTTGGCAGAGTCACCCTAAAGAACTCTCTAGTTCTTCTTCTTCGGGATCCACATCATCTTGATGGGAATCCTTGGAGTCATAGTTGTACTTGATGAAGTAGAACTTGATGTCATCTTGGGAACCCACTTGACCAAGGCCTTGGGAGCTTCTTTAAATGCATCAATCTCTTCTTGAAGCTTGTCCTTGCCTTTTTGCTTGTGGTCTTGTGGTGGAAGATCATCTTGATCTTGTGTCCCCTTGAAAGAAGTAGAATCATACTTCTCTTGTTGAGGAACAAACGTCGTCTTGGGGTATTGATCTTCTTCCCACTCAACTCCATTGGCATTGAACTTCCGTTCAAAACCAACACCTTGATTCTTCCGGTGTCTTCCTTGCTTGCGTACAATTTCCTCAAATTGCTTACTTCCGGAAAGGCTCTTGTAAACACCTTTCTCTATAATTCCTTTCAATAAGCTATTTTCTTTCTCAAGTGTAACTTGGCTAAGAGAATCATTAGTGGAATCAAGAGAACTACTAGAAGCAACAACATTGGATTTAACATGATCATTGTTACTACTAGAGGAAGAATCTTTCTTACTCTTGTTGTTAGATTTTACTTGTGGCATGTAAGTAGACAGGAGTAAACACTTGGCAATGTAAGAAGAACTTTTCTTGCGAAGATCATCATTGATTGCTTTTAAGAACACATGCTCTTGCTCAAGGTTGAGATTTTCAAAGCGTAGCTTCTCATGAGTCTTTAAAAGCTCTCGATGATCTTCCAAGGTAGTTTCATGAGCTAACTTAAGAGTGTTTGGTTGTTTAGTTAGACGCTCAATCTCCTTCTTATCATCATCATTCATTTTATCTTGTTTAGCATGATTAATGACAAGTTCATCAAAGTTTTCATCACTAGATTTGTCAACAAGTAAATCATCATCACCTAGCAAGTCAACTTCATCACTATTGAAATCAGCATACTCGGGGTGTGATACCTTTGGGCCTTCAGCCATGAAGCATCTTCCAATTCCTTCATTTGGTGAGTCAAATATGTCGTAGGAGTTCGTCGACACAAATGCTAGAACGGCAACACCTTCATCTTCAGTATATTCGGAGTCGGAGTGATAACTTCTCTCGGAGTGATTGTTGGAGTCGGAACCGGATACCCATTCACCAACATGAGCTTGATGTCTTTGTTTTGTGTAGCTCCTTGATGACTTGTCCTTCCTTTCCGAATCCTTGCTTCTCCGAGAAGTTCTTCGTTCATAACGATCATCTCTACTCCTTCTCTCTCTTTGATTCTTCTCTTCTACTTCTCCTTTTGGGTGAATCTTCTCTTCTTTTGTAGGGGGGCATACACTCATTTTAGTAGTGTCTGGGTCTTCCACAATTGTAGCAATTACGCTCACGACTCAAAGATCTTTTGTCATTGTAGGGCCTTGTCTTGGAACTTCTTTCTATGTTTCTAATCTTGTAGAACTTGTTGAAATTCTTCACCATTAGGCTCAATTCTTCATTGAGGGCTTGTTTCTCACCTGATGTAGGAGCATCACATGAGGCTTTGTAAGCACCACTAGACTTGTTGTGAAGCTCTTCTTTATCCTTGAGTGACATCTCATGAGCAACAATTCTTCCAATCACTTCCGTTGGCTTGAGATATTTGTAATTGGGCATCATTTGGATCAATGTGCACATGGTATCATATTTTCCATCCAAGGCTCTTAGGATCTTCTTGATGATGAATCTATCGGTCATCTCTTCACTTCCTAAGCTGACAATGTCATTTGTGATGAGAGCAAGCCTAGAGTACATTTCAGCGATACCTTCACCATCCTTCATTTTGAACTTGTCAAGTTGACTTTGAAGAACATTCAATTTTTATTCCTTGACGGAGTCGGTACCCTTGTGCATATCAATCAAAGTATCCAAAATTTCCTTTGCGTTCTCAAGACGGCTGATTCTGTTTAATTCTTCAGGGCACAATCCGTTGAAGAGGATATCGCAAGCTTGAGCATTGTATTGCAGCATTTTCAACTCTTCCACGGTAGCTTCACGGTTTGGTTTTCTCCCATCAAAGAATTCACCTTGCAAGCCAATACACACAATAGCCCAAACGGCGGGGTTATGTGCAAGAATATGCATTTTCATCTTATGCTTCCAACTAGCAAAATTAGTACCATCAAAGTAAGGACCTCTACGGTGATAATTTCCCTCGCTAGATGTCATAGTCTCCTAGGTTGTGAAACCAAGGCTATGGTCGCCAAAGCTATGGAAATCAAGGCAAATGGAGACCAAAGCTCTGATACCACTTGTAGGATCGAAAGTATGTCTAGAGGGGGTGATTAGACTACTTGACCAAATAAAAGTCTATCCTTTTACCAATTTTAGGTCTTGGCAGACTTTAGCAACTTAGCACAAGTCAAGAAATCAACCTACACATGCAAGTCTAAGAGTATAGCAGAGGAATGTAAAACATTTTCATATGAAGGTAAAGGGAGGAGTTTGGAGGGAGCAAACGCAATGTAGACACAGAGATTTTTGGCGTGGTTCTGGTAGGTGGTGCTATCGTACATCCATGTTGATGGAGACTTCAACCCATGAAGGGTAACGGCTGCGCGAGTCCACGGAGGGCTCCACCCATGAAGGGTCCACGAAGAATCAACCTTGTCTATCCCACCATGGCCATCGCCCACAAAGGACTTGCCTCACTTGGGTAGATCTTCATGAAGTAGGTGATCTCCGTGCCCTTACAAAGTCCTTGGTTCAACTCCACAATCTTGTCGGAGGCTCCCAAGTGACACCTAACCAATCTAGGAGACACCACTCTCCAAAAGGTAATAGATGGTGTGTTGATGATGAACTCCTTGCTCTTGTGCATAAAATGATAGTATCCCCAACACTCAACTCTCATAGATTTGGATTTGGTGGAAAAATGATTTGACTGGAAAGCAACTTGGGAAAGGCTAGAGATCAAGATTCTTGTGGTTGGAATGGAATATCTTGGTCTCAACACATGAGTAGGTAGTTCTCTCTCAGAAAATGTATGCTGGAAGTGTAGGCACGTTCTGATGGCTCTCTCTCCACAAATGAAGAGTGGGTGGAGGGGTATATATAGCCTCCACACAAAATCTAGCCGTTACACACAATTCACCAAATTCGGTGGGACCGAATCATGAAACTCGGTCAGACCGATTTAGTTCAAAATGTGAACATTAGGCTTTTCGGTGAGACCGACATGTCAACTCGGTGGGACCAATTTCATTAGGGTTAGGGCATAACGTAATCTTGGTGAGATGGATCACATAAACTCAGTAAGACCAATTTCTGTAATAGGCAAACAGAGAGTTGGTCAGGCAAACTCGATGGGACCGAATCGCTTATTTCATTGAGACCGAAACGTTACGAAAGGGAAACAAAGAGTTTGCATTGTGAACTCGGTGGCACCGATCGCTCATCTCGGTTAGACCGAAACGTTACGAAATGAAACAGAGAGTTTGCAATCCCATCTCAGTGAGACCGAGATCCCTATTGGTGAGATCGAACCGATTATGGTTTCTGGAAGTGGCTATGTCAAACGAACTCGGTGGCGCCAGATAGATCAAATCGGTGGGGCCGAGTTTGACTTTTGGTTTGTGACATATGTGGACATGATAAAGTGGTTGAGGTCTTTTGGAGCATATCACTAAGAATTTTGAGCAAGCAAGCCATTAAGCAACACCTCATCCCCTTTTAATAGTATTAGCTTTTCTTGTGGACTAAATGTGATCTAGGATCACATTAATAAAATGTAGAGTCTTGAGATTGAGCCAATATGTGTACTTAGCATTTTGAGGGGTCCACATTCCTAGTCCATGCCATGCCAATCATTGAACTTCCTGAAATGATCATCTTGAAAGAGCATTAGTTCAATGAGCTATATGTTGTTAGGAATTACCAAAACCCCCCAGGGATAGTTGCACTTTCACATACTCAACCATCATATAGTCTTCTATGATTGCTAACACTCACCACGTACACATGAGCAAAACGTTTTAACCGAACAAATAGAAAGATAGGGGCTTATGGTTTGGCCTCCCAACGTATTCACCTCAAGGGTGATGTCAACAATAATAACTCATGCTACCCATATCCAACTGGATATATGTGCCTAGATCTATCCTCACCACATGATGCTTGCCAAAGAAGAAAAATAAAAAGGAATAGGGAGAAAAACTTTGACTCTTTGCATAAAAGTAAATACATAAAAGTAATATATAGGCCCTTCGCAGAGGGAAGCAGAGCTTTCCATGCACTTATTTGTTTGTATGATCAACCCCTTAGTGCAAAAGAACGTCATGTTATATTGACCCTTATAATAGCAACCTTTATTATGCAGTCCATCGCTTTTATTACTTTACCATCACAAGTTCGTACAATGCTCAATTTTCTCTTACACTGGATGATCTCACACTTTTATAAGCAATTTTGATTGCCTTATTGCACCGATGACAACTTACTTGAAAGATCTTGCTCAATCCTTAGGTAGGTATGGTGGACTCTTGAAGATAAGATTTGGGTTTTAAGGGTTTTTGGATGCACAAGTAGTATCTCTACTTGGTGCGGAATATTTGGCTAGCAAAGATGGGGGGCAAGCACCACATGTTGAAGGATCTATGACAATATAACTTCTATGTGAATATGAACAAACATAAACCATTACATTGTCTTCCTTGTCCTAGAGTTCGTACTAAAATAACACCAAAGAAAATTCATATTCATAATACTCAATCCACACAAAGAACTTCAAAGAGTGCCCCAAGATTTCTATCGGAGAAACAAAGACAAGAACGTGCATCAATCCCTATGCATAGATTACCCCAATGTCACCGCGGAAATCCGCAAGTTGAGTGCCAAAACATATATCAAGTGAATCAATATGATACCCCATTGTCACCACGAGTATTCAATTGCAAGACATATATCAAGTGTTCACAAATCCATAAAAGTATTCAATCCGATAACAACAAAATCTCAAAGGGAAAAACTCAATTCATCACAACAAGATAGAGAGGGGAAAACACCATATGACCCGACTATATTAACAAAGCCCGCGATACATCAAGATCATGACATCTCAAGAACACGAGAGAGAGAGAGATTAAACACATAGCTACTGGTACAAACCCTCAGCCCCGAGTGTGGACTACTCCCTCCTCATCGTGGTGGCCGCCGGGAGGATGAAGATGGCCACCAGAGATGATTACCCCCTCTGGTAAGATGCCGGAACGGGTCTAGATTAGTTTTCAGTGGCTACGGAGACCTGCGATGGCGAAACTTCTGATCTAGGTTAACCTCGAAGGGCTTCGGAATATTTGGGAATTTATAGTGCAAAGAAGGGGTATGGGAGGCCATCGAGGTGGGCACAACCCACTTGGGCGTGCCTAGGGGCCCAGGCGCGCCCTGGTGGGTTGTGCCCCCCTTGGGGCACCCCTAGGTGCTTCTTTGGCCCACTGTTGGTCTTCTGGTCCATAAAAAATCCACAAAAAGTTTCGCGGTGTTTGGACTCCGTTTGATATTGATTTCCTGTAATGTAAAAAACAAGCAAAAAACAGCTACTGGCACTGGGCACTAGGTCAATAGGTTAGTCCCAAAAAATGATATAAAGTTGCTATAAAATGATTGTAAAACATCCGAGAATGATAAAATAACAACATGAATACTTCATAAATTATAGATACGTTGGAGACGTATCACTTGTCTAGTGTAGTCTACCTTCCGCTACATATCAATAGGTTGATTTCTACTGGTTGTCTTCAAAGATCTCATGTTTTGAAGACTTTCGTTAAAATCGCCTATTCACACCCTCTAGTCGATAACTAGCACTTTCAGGTCAAAATATTATTCATCCGGTCCTCACAGTGAAGTGACAAGACCCTACGACCTAGGTGACACTAGTCCAAGCGACGTGTTCGGGTTACCAAAGTCAACCTCACCTTATGCACTATGCAGTCACTGTCACTGCCCCTGTATAGCATGCCTCGCCTCGTCTCCCTCTCCCCTAGCACCACTCCATCTCCATCTCCGTCTCACCGGGGATCCTGAGGTCACTCTTCATCATCTCACTCTGCCCCCGCGTACCCTTGCCTCGCTCGCTGTAACACCCACGATGCGGCTATATCTCCCACGTGTCGGGGCATGACTTAGAGGCATAGCTGCATGGTAGGTTTGTCGCAAGAGGGGTAATCTTCACACAATCCCATGTACTGAATAGAAAGGGATAAAGAGTTGGCTTACAATCGCCACTTCACACAATACATGATAATCCATACATCATCCAAGGTACAAACAAAGGTCCGACTACGGAACCAATATAATGAAAGACCACCCCAAATGCTAGATCCCCGATCGTCCCAACTGGGCTCCACTAATAATCAATAGGAAACAAAACAACACAACGAACACGATCTTCATCGAGCTCCCACTTGATCTCAGTTGCGTCACCTGCACTGGTATCATCACGCCTGCAACTGTTTGGAAGTATCTGTGAGTCACGAGGACTCAGCAATCTCACACCCGTGAGATCAAGACTATTTAAGCTTATGGGTAGGAAAGGGGTAATGTGGTGGAGCTGCAGCAAGCACTAAGCATATATGGTGGCTAGCATACGCAAATGAGAGCGAGAAGAGATGCAACGCAACGATCGTGAAGCTAGAAATGATCAAGAAGTGATACTGAAACTAATTACGCACAACCATAACCCAAGACCCGTGTTCACTTCCCGGACTCCGCCGAGAAGAGACCATCACGGCTACACACGTAGTTGATGCATTTTAATTAAGTTAAGTGTCAAGTTCTCTACAACCGGATATTAACAAATTCCCATCTGCCCATAACCGCGGGCACGGCTTTCGAAAGTTCAAACCCTGCAGGGTTGTCCCAACTTAGCCCATCACAAGCTCTCACGGTTAACGAAGGATATTCCTTCTCCCAGGAAGACCCGATCAGACTCGGAAGCCCGGTTACAAGACATTTCGACAATGGTAAAAAAAGACCTGCAAAGCCGCCCGAATGTGCCGACAAATCCTGATAGGAGCTGCACATATCTCGTTCTCAGGGCACACCGGATGAGCGGTCCGTACAACTAAAACCAACCCTCAAGTTTCCCCGAGGTGGCGCTGCAAGGGACTTTAGTTTGGACCAACACTCAGAGGAGCACTAGCCCGGGGGGGTTTAAAATAAAGATGACCCTCGGGCTCCAGAAACCCGAGGGAAAAAGGCTTAGGTGGCAAATGGTAAAACCAAGGTTGGGCCTTGCTGGAGGAGTTTTATTCAAAGCGAACTATCAAGGGGTTCCCATAACACCCAACCGCGTAAGGAATGCAAAATCAAGGAACATAACACCTGTATGACGGAAACTAGGGCGACAAGAGTGCAACAAAACACCAGGCATAATGCCGAGCCTTCCACCCTTTACCAAGTATATAGATGGATTAATTAAATAAGAGATAATAATGATATCCCAACAATAATCCATGTTCCAACATGGAACAAACTGCATCTTCACCTGCAACTAGCAACGCTATAAGAGGGGCTGAGCAAAGCGGTAACATAGCCAATCAACAGTTTGCTAGGAAAGGTGGGTTAGAGGTTGACATGGCAAAATGGCAGGCATGATATAGCAAGTGGTAGGTATCGCGACATAGCAATAGAGCGATCAACTAGCAAGCAAAGATAGAAGTGGTTTTGAGGGTATGGTCATCTTGCCTGAGATCCCGCAAGGAAGAAGAACGAGTCCATGAAGAAGACAAACAGACGTAGTCGAACGGATCCTCACAAACGTGATGTTATCGGACCTAACCCGAAGAGGCAACACCAGAAAGAAGCAAGCAACATAGTAAACAACCAAGCATAACATGGCATGATGCACAATCAAGTATGATGCATGGCCGGTTTAAAGAGGCATGGCATGGCAAAGTACACAAACAATACTACAAATTAAGTGGAGCTCAATATGCAACTCCGTTGCATATTGATGAAACACCACGTCAATTATTTAGTTCTCTCTCGTTTAGGTACCCAACAACTTTAAATGTTATTAAACATGGCAAGAAATGAAGCATAAGAAAACTACACCTTTAAGCAAGTTTAAATGAGGCCGGAAACAACAACAACAATTCCGGAAAATCCTCATATGCATTAGCTATTTAATGCACAAACAATTTTAAACATTTTAAATGTTATTATTATGATGCGGATGACATGTGCAAGTTTATGCAATTTTTAAGAAAAAGTTACATGAACATGATATGAAGCATTAGTCACCGTGGTGGAAAGAAAGGGTGCCATGGCAATGACAACGGAAATGGTGCCACGACAACATTCCGGTTCCGATAACTCGATTGAGATGCCGGTGCAAAAGAAAGTGTGACGGGAGCGTGTCATGCGATGAACGGTGGGGTGATCCCGGATTCCGGGTTCCCACGAGTCGATGACATGGACGCGAGAGACACTACGGACACGGTGCAGACAAAGGGTGCATCTCATACAACACATGCAATCGTTCTCGGACGGTCGTCTCGGGGTTATACCTTCGAAGCGTGCGTTTCCGGACGGTTCAGGTTCGATGTTAGCGGAAGTAGTGGTTCCCGGTTTGGAGGGGGACTTGTCGAATTTGAGTCCTTCGGGGTTCGATGGTAGTGGTTCACGTTCTTAGTCACACAAGTTCCGTAGATGTTCAGGGTCATGCGAGGAACTTGATGTCCATGGAGTCTTTGCGGTTTGACGGTACTTGACGTCCAAGTGGTCTCTAGGGTACTTGGCATTTGTGCTACCCAGGTGTTCGGCGCCTGAAGTTGTACATGGTCCACGAGTCGTCGATCGTTCGGGGTCCGACTTGCGGGTCTTGCCGACAGCAAGTGGTACTTGGCAAGTCCGCGTAGTTGTACACATGTTGTAGTCGAACTTGAAAGATCCGAGGGCTCTGGGCGTCGTGGTACTTGGCGCAATCCGAGACAACGGTACTTGATGAACCGGATACGGTCTTAGAGGCACGGTCTTAGCAACAACCGAAAGCGGAGGCGCATGAAGGGCGATGTGGTATGCTGCTGCTTGTGGATGGCGTGGATGGCACAACGTGGAGGGTCTCAGCCACGAGCAGGGGACCGAGGCCCTGGCCATCTCCTGCGGGTGTTGCGCTGGACGGCAGCGGCCTTGCAGGAGAGGTTGGCGCGTGGGAGGAAGGAGAGTCCGACGAGGGGCTCGGCGATGGCGACGGCTTGAAACTGCTGCTGGTGGCGCTCGTGGCCATGGGACGCAAAATCTGAGGTCCAAGGCAAGGCGCAGTGGAGGAGCTTGGCGGCGCGGCGGCCGGACGAAGCAGGGAGGCGCATGAGGAGACTCAGACGCGGCAGGGTAGCGGTGCTGGCGACGGGGAGGTCTCGCCGCGTGGGTGAGGGCGCCTTGGGAGGCGGCTGGAGGTGCGAATGGAGCAGAGAAAGGGAGGTCGGGCGCTGCAGCGGACCAAGGCGGTGGCGCGAGCGGGGGATGCGGTGGTGCTGGCAAGGGAGGCACGCCATGGGGATCGAGTGCGGGCGCTCCTCCTGGCGTTGGCTCTGTGTGTGGCGGCGCACAGGGGAAGATGGGGATGGATCGAGAGAGGAGGCAGCGAGCAAGGGGATAAGGGGGAGATCGGGCAGGCCTCTTGGGCCGGCGAGGTCAGGCCGCAGGCGGGCCTTAAGCAGGCTACGATTATGGACTACTCCCCCTCTATTAAGATTTTCTAGAAGAATATAGATTTAGAGAAAGGAAGAAAGGGATAGGAAGAGAGTTTGGACGTGGGATTATTTCCTTGGACTCGCAAGAATGAGTTTGATCCAGAAAAATTGTAAGGAGAGATGTTGAAGGGCTTTGAAAGCAGCCCACTTGAAATGCATTCAAATGGGTTTGAATAGGAAGTGGGTGTTCGGAAGGTCCAAAAATGTAGAGATTTAAGGAGGAGCCTCAATAAATGGAGAAACAATTATCGACAAGGTTGGGAGATCGACTCAAAGCAGAAAATGCATGGGATTAAAATGCAAGTGTGTTATGGTTAATTCCAAAGTTAATGGAATATTTTAAATATAGCTCCCTAATAATATTGGGAGACTTTTATATGTTGTAAAGAGAAATCACCATGTGCATTTCCCTCAATTTAAATGGATCAAAGATCCCTGCAATTTATTTAGTTGAGTTTTAAAAGGGTGCATGATGACATGATGCAATGCAAGAGATGACATGATGAATGCAACAAAGCAATCGAAACACATGACAACAACGAAAAACATGGAAGCCGTCTGGAGCGTCGGTCTCGGGGCGTCACAACACTCCACCACTACGAGAGTATCTCGTCCCGAGATCTAGGATGGCACCGAAGAAAAATGGAAGAGGAAGAGAAAAGGTAAAACTAAGTTGCTTCTTGAAAAAACGAGTGAAACCATACACCTTGAGAGGTTGAACAATTTCGAGAAAAGAATATAATGGAGATGATCGAAATTGAAAACACTCCGTTAGAAAAGAGGAACAAGGAAGAACAAATTCGGACAGCACTCCGGTTGAAAAGAGATGCAAGACTTGATAAGTTGAAAAGAACTCGAGCAGAGGACACAACACTCCGGTTAAATGGATATGCATGAAAAAAAACACGATCCTCACAATTCGATGAGTGAAGAGAGAAACATCACAATGCCTCCAGAAGAAATAAAGAATGGAATGAAATGAACGGAGGGAAACAAGATCTTGAGAGAGCACTCTTACAACAAATGCTAGAACGGAGTTGTTGGATTATCAACAAAGAAAGGATAAGCTTGATATGGGCTTATGGAATACATCTCAAAATTATAAGGTGACAACCTTCCACTCACGGGAAAAGATTGGATTGAGGTCAACAACGAGATGACAACTCCTTTCGCTGAGTGGATAGGAGAAAAAAACATGGATCATTGATAGACACCACAATAAGCAACATTCCTTAGGGAAGGCTTTAGGTGAAAACTAACCCAAGGTAACTCCGACAAAAGGATTGATTGGTTGAAAAGATCCCTTTGAGCGAAGAGAAAATGATGGATTTAAATATGTCACTCTTTGAAAACTTGTGAATCATGAAACCTAAAGGGAAATTATCAAGAATTACATACCACCACCTCAAATGATAAGGTAGAAAGAACTGCACTTCCAAATGCAAGATAAAGAATGCTTGATCTCCTCAAAACAAAACATGTGTTGAGCACCATGTTTATTTTAGAGTATAGCTTGGCATATCATAACTCCGATAGAAATCTTGAAGAACAAATCGAGAATTAAAAGAAACCTTGACAAACCACCATGTTGAGACTCCATGAAGAACTTCGGTAATGAAAGAATGATCAAAAGGAAAGAGAGTTGAAAACACAAGGTGAAGCCTTGCAATGATTTAGATTTAGCTTCGAAATGATATCATTGAAATAGCTTGGAGCTTCGGAAACAAAAGATGAACAACTTAGCACCAACAAATTGATATCATGAACGAACTCCAGAAGAAAAGAATTGAATCACCTCAAGGAAACAAGAATAAGATTAACTGTATGTTTATCCTTCACCAATTAAATTGATGACGAGCAACGGATTTGGAATACTACTTATTCTTGTAGAAGGATTAAGATAGGCATAGCGTCAACTTGAGAAAGTCTTCAACGAATTGTCGGTAGGATTTGAAATAACAAAAAAGTTGATACGATAATGAAGGAAGAGAAATCTTGAACCAAACCACCGTAAGAATTGAAAATGAACGAAGAAAAGATAAGGAAACACCGGGAAGAATTAGAGAATGAATGAAGATACTTGAGGGAATTTAGATACATAAGAACGAAGAGATCATGATCTGATTAGAGAAAACTTGAATGATGCACCGGTAAGATTTGTAGAACGAGAGCTGAAGGCTGGAATGAATAAATCTTCTGAAATGATAGCCTTCAGAGAATCAAACTGACAAAGGTTCCTGAAATGCTCCGGATGGTTGAAAA